>NC_138208.1:22853001-23368001 GCF_964194415.1 Vipera berus
ACTAATGAGTAATGAGATCTTTTCAAGTTTCCTGTTCCTTCTGATTGATAGGATTCCAAACCACCAACATTTTAATTCCTCTGGTCATTGTATGCCAAGACACATTAGCCTGAGAATAGGATAGGAAAGATTAAAACCTGTTTTCCCTACAACAATTTTATTTCAGCAGGAGAAATAACATTCTTCTTGGTTCCAATGGAAGCAGCAAGGTTAAAGACTAGAAAGGTGAAATATTTCTTCAATTAGAACTGGCAAGGATTCAGTCAAGTGACTCTGTCTGAGTTTACTTCTCACACACTCACAGATTCAGAATTACTAATAGAGACACAGATCAAAAGATGTTGGAAAGCTCAGGCGGGTGTGGGGGAGATAGTGAAATGGAAGGACTGCAATCCAAGAAACAATACCAAAAGGGGGGGGGGACCCAAATGCAAATGTACATGAGGAAAACCTGTAAGGATTTTCCTAACTACAGTTTATAACATCACCCCTCATTATTGTGGTGACGTAAAGCCTGTTGGCATAAGTGATATATGACCATAGTGATACCAGTGTAGAAGGCAAGATAAGAGGACATCAAAGTTTTGGGAAGTGCACATCACTTCTACCATATCTAATTTATGTTGAACTTTCCTCTCAGAAAGGATACCTTTTGAATGTTCCAGGAAAACTGAGCTTAACTTAGAAACATAGCCTTTATAGATGCAGGGTCCTCAGAAAAATTATGACTTTGAATAAAATGAAGGTGGATAAGTAGAGGAAAAGAGAATGGCCTAGCGGTTAACTTTCTGGATGTGTCTGGATCTTCTATCTGTTTAATATTATTTATATCCTTTTTCACTTCAAACAAATGCAGATATACTCAGGGATGCCCATGGGTTGTAGTCAAGATGATGACCATGACAGTGTGATGAAAATTCCTCTGTGACATAAAAACTAGGTGGAGTTTCATTTCCATTGTTGTCACCACTATTTTCCATGTTTGATCCTATCCTGCACACCCTTCATGGGCAAGGTAGTTTTCAGTGGCTGGTGTTTAATTAGTACATGTTTCATACAAACAATATGGTCTGAAGTAGAAGAATTAAGAAGACCTTCAGCATTCAGGTTGCTTCCACCCCGTTGCCACCAATGGCTTCTGATCATGCTCTAATTGTTTTATTCTGTAACTTTGTGACTGTGATGATATTGATTTTTGATTCTTTATATTTGTGTTCCTTTTTCACTTGCCTTATAGTTGCCTGGGAGACTTCTGCTGCTGAAAAGCAGGCTATAAATAACATAAATAAAAGGAAGTGAATTGAGTGAACCCCTATTAATAAACAGCTACAGATGTCCACATGATTTGTGCACAGCAGTCTTCAGTGATCTCTAGAGCATCAATGTTTATATATCCCATGTTATCACCATTAATTATGTACTTTCCAGACTAAAAATGCCTCTCTTGGGGCACGGCTCCTGCCATAGTAAAGAGTTGGGGGAGTAGGGAGTAATAGCACTACTGTAAATAACCGTTGCCATGGCAGGCTTCAGTGATACTGAAAGTTCCCAAACCTATCAGATCCGATACAGCACCCAGAAGCTTGAGACAGAAGACTGCTATGTTTGCCAAGAAGCAAAGCTCGTGGAGCTGCAACATTCAGCTGATGTTTGCATTTTCACAATGATGCTATTGATTTCTAGAATGAAACCTCAGATGCACGTTCTTTTATTTACTGAAGCCAAGATTGAACTTCTCAGAAGAACATAATTCAGGCCAAGGATACATGTACTCCACAAGTTTTTTAAAAAAACAGACATTAAGTATATATGAAGGTAGGGATGAAATAGTAAGAAACTAGAAAATAACTGCAGATAGAATAGGTAAGCCATTGCTATAAAATCTAGTACAGACTGCAGTCCACATTTTTCTGTGAGGTAAGATAATAGTGTTTTATTCAATGATCTTACCTTTAAACAAATATTAGAACCTTACACATTTACATAAAACACATAGGTGACAAAAGACATGTTCATTAAAATTTAAGTTCTTAATACATGGCCAGAATTCTTTTTCAACCTCACACTCTCTATGAACTCCACTGTTTGTCACACTTTCATCTGCACTTGTCCCCATAACACAATTTCCTCTCAATCTCTCTCTCTCTCTCTCTCTCTCTCTGTTTCTTCAGGACACCTCCAGATGTACAGATTTCAGTTCTCAGGAGTCTCACCAAAGGCCTAGTTGGCTAATTCTAAGAGTTCCATGGAGTATCCAAGGTCAAGAAATTTGCTAGATTTTCTGTTCTGCTCTACTTCTCATTTCACCCTGTTTATTACTTTCCTTTCAGCAAGTCTGAGAGCCAATTTGATCTAGTGATCAGGGTGCTGGTATAGAAACCAAGAGACTGTGAGTTGTAGTCCCGCTTTAGGCATGAAAGCTGGCTGGGTGACCTTAGGCCAGTCACTCTTAGTTCAATCTATTTCACGGGGTTGCTCTTGTAGGGAAAATAGAAGGAGGAAGGAGTATTTATAAAAGTAATAAAGGGTGGTGGCTTCTAATAAATAAATAAATAAATTCTGGTTTTGCCAGCTAGCCCTTCTTTTACTTTATAGCTCTGCTTTTTTATTTGCATCCCTTAGCTATATATTTTTCTTTTCTCTTTGTTCCACTACAGCTCTCTGTATACTCCTCAATTCTGTTTCAGGTGGGAATGAAGCATTCCAGAAGAAATATCAGAGAAGAGCTTGACTTCAGAGAGGGACTGTAGAGGAGTTCCAAAGTTGTGTTAGAAAGTCTTTAAGAAATACTACAAACAATGGGATTTAATGAGATTACCTGTGGATAACATTTACATAAAGAACAGCCAAGGATTAAGAATGGCTTTCAAAAGCTCCCTCTAGGGAAAACAGTAAAGCAGAAAAATTGTATCTCGTGGTAGAAATGCTGCATGACTGATTAGACAGGTAATAAATAGGCAGCCTAGGATAAAGCCAAAAGATAGTGGGCATGAGATCAGACTCATGTGTTCAACCCATGCAAAGCTAGAGGAGAATGATTTTGAATCTAGTGTTGATGATCAACAGTTTACAGAGAGACTGTACCTCAATGTCAGAACAGCTGCATTCAGAAACATTTGCCCTGCCACTGATTTAATCTGCCACATTCTATAATTCCATCTCCAGTAGATTAGAGATTCTCAAGTAGTAAATGTTGGAAAAGACCACTACCTGAGCCTCTAGGAATTGATCCCTCCCTAAATGATTACTATTTCTATAGCCAAACAAATAAATGAACAATGGCTTCATGTGCTCATTTCTAATAAGGTGTTATAAGGAAGGCTGGAAGGGAGAGAATGAATATGGAGCAGAGAAAAGAAAATGAAGATTAGTAAGATTGTGAAGGAAATATCCAGAGGAAGGAAGGAAGGAAGGAAGGAAGGAAGGAAGGAAGGAAGGAAGGAAGGAAGGAAGGAAGGAAGGAAGTGACATTGGATAATTGCTCAGTTAAAAGAATGAGAGAAAAACCTCTTATGCTTTCAAATGCAACAAGAAGGAACTGCTTCTTCCAGTAGTGTAAGTGATCAAAGTTCAGAGCTACTGTATATAGTGGAATAATAGACCCAACAAGAAAAGGCTGCCATTGTTTTTCTTAATGTCTGTCTGCTGTTCTTTTCTTTCTTACTATCGTGCTTGTATGCAGTGCTTTTTTGTTTTTAAAAAAAGTGCTGGAACTCACACATCATACAACCCGCCTTGCCTACCCTACAAGGTTCCATCCAAAAAAAGTGCGGGAACTCCATTCTGGGCGTTCTATGACAAAAAAAAAGCCCTGCTTGTATGTTTGAAATGTTTACAAAGGATGTTTTGGTGCTATGCGCCATGACTTGACGATTGCAGATTACTAGCCTAGAAGATGGTGAAGATGCTAGAGCAGTCTTCCCCAAGTCAGTGCCCTGCCAGAATACCTATCCAACATCATCTTGGTTCAAAAGCTATGAAGATAATAAACCTGGGGAAAAGCACAAACAATTTTTCAGCAAACAGAAACAAACTGGACACACCAGATTTGGGGATGTGGGACAGTTTGGTTAGTTGATTGCATGCTAATGCAATTTATCTAACTACCTGCCAGATAAAATTGGGAAGGGACAGGAACAAATTTTTAATCAAGGAGTGAAGACATAATTAGCAAAAAGGAAGGCAGGCTTAGTTGGAGGTTCAGGATAGGGAAACTGTTTCACCTATTAAAAATAAAGTGAAACAATAAACGGAGCTACTTAAGCAATTGCTTTTCTTGAGGAGGTTCAGGAACTGGCTGAGTAGATACTTTTAGATCAGGTATATTCGATTCTAGGATAGGAGTGCATCAAATCATATAAGGAATTCTCAAAAAATTCTGGGATTTTATAATTACTTCCAATGATCAGTGGGTTAAGATGAAGTAGGGGTAAAATAAAGCATTTTGCTTTTTCAAAATGAACATAGATTTTATTTCCTGAATTCTTAATGCTGGGATGTTGTGCAAAAAACATGTTTCCAATATTTTATTTATCAAGCTTGTTGAACTCATGGACAAAGATCAGCCTAGTATATGAGATCAATAAACAGACAGAGAAAGAATTATATTACCCAGATATAAGGAGAAAACGCTTCTGGGTAAGAGAATGGAAAAATAGGTCAGTATACAGAGACATCCTCTCTAAGATACTGTACCTTATGACATATATATTATGACATATATCTAGGTAATAGCGTATTCTAGACAGTTTGTATTTCTAATTCTAATAACAAGTTAGCAAATAAAACTGTGGTCTTGAAATATAAATCCAAAGCTTTGCAGAGCAGCCTATTAAATTGTTTTAAAACTCATACATGATGACAGCCGGGCAGCATAAATTCATTGCATGTCATTTCAAGTGTTTCAATATTTACACAAGGCCTAGAAAATTACATTTTCTAAAAAGAGGGTATACAATATATAACATATGTCCCTACAGTACCAAGGGAATGACTAGAACATTGCAAAGAAAAAGCATTGTTGATTATAAACAGAATAATTTAATTCTTGTAAAATCACATAAAAAGCAAATGTAGGATGGAAAAAAAATAGAAAACCACTCAGTCAGAAGATATAAATGGCTTGAGAGACAGAACTTCAGTAGGAAGCCAAGCCAGGACTATAAAGACAAAATAAATATCTTTACCAGGTTTGACCAAACAATGTCAGGGAAACTTGCCCAGTTTTTTTCAGACTGTGAGTTTAATTCCTGCAATACACTCATCAGTCCATAACTACACCAGCACATTATGCATATGTTGATATCTAGAAATAATTAGAATTATTATTAGTTGTTCTTAGGGTATGCCTGGAATCCAGCCACCTTTTCTTTTGGAAACAGAAGTCAGAGGTCTTTTATAAAGTCAAGCTAAAATAAAACAAAGTTAGGAGTGCAGAATTATAACAGCAGTCAGAACAGCCTCCTGCATTCTGGTACCCTCTGAGATGTTGGACTTTGACTCCTAGAATTCCCAAACACTAGGCACAGCATCTCATACATAGTCCATACATCTACAGGAAAGCAACAATGACATACAGATAGGAATTCATAATGCTTGCATTTGCTTATAATCCAGCTGTTATATTACATAAGACTAAAATGGGAATGATCTTGGCAAGTATATATAATGGCAAGCATAAGGCCAATAGGAGGCTATATCTAATTTGCTTCTTGCTTTTAAAGCAAAGGCATATTTCTCTTAAAGCAAAGAATGTGATGGTGCCTCTGTGGCAGATCCAAGTCATCTCATACTGGCCCACTAAGTGGCCATGTTTAAGGCATGAGATAGCTATATAAAAGTTTCTACTAACAACAGAACCACTGAGAATGTACTTTATAGGAAGTAAGTACATATTCCACTTTATCATTTTCTTATTAAGGCTGTCAGTGACTGCTGGAGTCTCTGCATCATCTTGTGATCATGCTATCCAAACATGTTTTTTTCTTGAAGCAAATAATGTCTAAAAGGTGAGAAGAAAAACTTTGATTTGAAAGACTGAAATGCACACAAAAAAAATGACAAAGCAGATGAATGAAAGTCCAACCCGAGAAAGGAGTGGCAAGGGCATAAAAAGGATGAAGCAAATTCTAAATCTGGAATAACAATACATAAAGAGAGACAGGCATTGATGAAGGGACACACATGAAAGAGGATTACTGAGGGAGTGAAAGAATGGAGATGAAAAGAGGCAGAGAATTACAAAAGTGGAAGGGGAACACAGGAAAAAAAAACATTAGATTCTCTTGAAAGCAGTCATATCCCTGCTGATTATTTTAATAGAATTCCAGTTTTCCTCATAATGTATCATAAAGAAATATAATTGAAAAAAATTCTAATCAAAGCATCCTTTTAAAAATGTTCTGGAATATGTTACATTGTTTTCAAACAACCAGCTCATCTTTTATCCCAAAGCTAACTACTCAAGGTTAAATCTACTCAGGTTCTTGTGAAATGGTTGAGACTTTTGTGCAACTGTGGTGCTGTTCTCTTGTGACTACATACCTTCAACCCCTTGAAAACACCAGGAGGGTGGGGGCAACTGAATCTCAGGAGGAGCCTCGTTCCTGAGGGCAGGCACTACTACAAAGAAGGTAGATTTCTGATGTCCTGATGCTATTATTTAATCAATGGAACTCAGAGCATGCCAACCATGCCAGATCCATTTGGCCAGGCAAATACTACAGTAGACAGACATTCCCTCAAGTAACTAGACTTTATGCCATGTAGGACTTTATGGGTGGCAGTCAGCACCTCGAATTTCACCTGGGAACAAACTGACAACCAGTACATCTCATGAAATGAGGCATTATACAAGTATACCAAAGCTTTCCCATCATATGGTGTAAATATTCTCACCCCTTCCATTTATATCTTTGAAAACGTGCATAATATTTTCTAAACAGAACCTCTGCTAATTTGAAGGTCACCTTCTTTACTTCATGTATTAACTAAAAAAGACTGGGATTCCAAAGCTGAGGTTCCCTGCTAGCACCAAGAAAAATTGACATTAAGAATTCATTCACTGCCTTGCTTCATTTCTGTTATGTTGAGCTGAAGGAGCAGCATAACATTTTGAGTTAAAGTAAATGTCATTTTTTGAAATACACCTTAAAAAAGGCTGCCATTTGCTTTGAAGCAGCCTAATTTTAAGAAGACAATGTCAGCTTTTTAGAGAGACAGCAGGTGTATGAAGTGTAGCTTTGTTAGAAAAGTGATCTTATGAATCAAAATTGTCACAAACTGTGGCCTGTTTTCCTATTGTGATTTTTCCCACATCTCTGTATTTCTAGACTACCAAAGCAAAAAAGCATTTTAAGGAAGATTCTCCAGAATTGCAATGAGCAGCACCCCAAAATACCTCCCTTGACATCTGCTGAATCTCCTGACTTGTCAGCATTTCCAGATTGTTCTCTTCCTTCTCCTTGCTTTCTAGAATATTGTTAGTGAGTGGTTGCAGAGCTGAGACTTTGAAAAGGAAGAAAAAGCTATCTTTGAAGTCTGTTGGAAATGTATAACATAGTCTCTGTGAAGGTGGTTTCTTTGGGAATTCAATTCATTTGGTGTCTCTGCTAGGAAGACAGACCTCTCAGCAGTAGCATTTTCTCTTCTGTGGAAAAGGCTTAAACACACTATCTTCCTTTTGGTTCCTTGGACAGAACTTAGCCTCCCTTTTCATTCTGTAAATACATGATGATTCTATTTAAACATTTCCTTGGACTTGAATTCATTAAAAAGTTCTTTGTAACTAAACCAGAGATAAGGAACCTCTAACTCTGAGCCTGTCCTAATATATCTTAGCAGGCTGGTCAGTTATTCCATAGAGCTTCAAGCAAGACCAATAAATTTAATAAATAAATAAATATTTTTGAGTCCCATTCCTGCCTCTAGATTTAGTCATCTAGCTGCTTTGTGGCCTGATGACTATTTTGCAACTCCAACGGCTTTTTGTGATGGTAACTGGTCCTCAGATATTCAATATGCCCATGAGAGGATGAACAAACTGACAAAAGTTTTCTCTAAGATAAAAACATATGATCATCGTGTCTCTGATGTTAGTTTCAATTAATCCTGAACTCAGTGACATATCCATATCCATATCCACATACACATACAGTACACATCCACATCCACATACCTGAATAAAAACACTTTCAAATAACACATAAAACTTTGTTGCTGAAATTTATTTTTTCTTGTTATTGCTGACAATGCCAAATGGAACTGAATATTCATTTTTATCCAAACCATTGTATGATAGAAAACAATAAAACTGATGTCTGGGAAAACAGTGCTGATACTTCTGTTATCCAAACACAACAATTTTCAATTATGAGGGAATAAAAGTGTGCCTTTGGAATTGTGTATTGATGGATAATTAGCAAGGGCAACAAAGTAAATATTAATCTAAAACTCAGTAGGAATAATGAAGCTGACCTAAGTAGATCCTTGGCACTCAGATAACATTTAATTCTGGATTGCTAATGTCTTCTCATTGCTTCTAACAGATGCAGTTATAGTGATGAAATTCTTCTGTAGAACAGCTAGTTAATTCCTTCTTTTGACATCCAGCAATTTAATTTTTAGCAGACTTAACAAAATGCTAAAAATAGAAATTAATATTTGTCAGTTCTGATCAGTGTCTGATTTGTGTGTGTGCTGTGGAATAATCAATATTGTGGAATAGAAAAGAAAGGGAAAAAATAGCTACAGTAGCATCAGACAGATGATGAGATTAAAAAGGTTACAGTATTTATAGCTTCAAGGGTAAGCATTACCTAATGCAGTGTTGTTGGCTCCAGATGTTACTACCTTACATAGCAAAATGTTACACAGTTGCACATATGCATTTCCTAAACTAGTGTTTCTCAATCTCAGCAATTTTAAGTTGCACAGACTGGGGAATCCTGGGAGCTGAAGTCCACACATCTTAAAAGTTGCCAAGGTGGGGAATCACTGCCCTGAACAATCACTGAAAAGTTGATTTGTTATTTTAAAAATACTGAGTTGTTGTTTCCCCATTTTAAAGCTCCCTTTGATAGTCATACTGAATTTATAGTATTGTACAGATAATCCTCAACTTACAACAGTTCATTTAATGACCATTCAAAGTTACAGTGACACTGAAAAAAGTGACTTATGACCATTTTTCACCCTTAGGACTACTGTAGCATCCCCATGGCCATGTGATCTACATTCGGATGCTTGACAACTGAGTCACATTTATGACGATTGCAGTGTCCTAGACTCCTGTGATCCCCTTTTGCGACCTACTGACAAGCAAAGTCAATGGAGGGACCAGATTCAGTTAACAACCATTTTACTAATGTAACAACTGCAGTGATTCGTTTAACAAATATGACAAAAACAGTCATAAAATGGGGTAAAATTCACTTAACAAATGTCTCACTTAGCAATAAAAATTTTGGACTTAATTGTGTTCATAAGTTGAGGACTACCTGTACTGTAGTTTGTTCCTTCTGTATGATTTGCTTGTCCAGTGGTACTGGTGCATGCCTTTATTTGCTAAAAACTATTTAAACACTAATAGCAAATAAAACTGATTACATTTTAAAGTAAATAATTCAGTTTCTATGTTTTATATTATTTATATGCCATCTTTTTACTTGACTGTTTAAAATAGTTTGCATAATTTAAAAATCACAATATCTTGTTTAGCTACAGTGAAAAGCACTTGGGGCAGGTATATGTCTGCTCTCAGAAGCCAATAAGTTTTTTTTGCAACATTTTGTAATTATGCTTTTTTTCTTCAAACAAAAAGATTTTTTTTTAAAAAAAAGATATACTTCCTGAACAATGCAACAGTAAAAAGTAATGATTACATTGAGTTCCATATTATTATGAAATGGGTTCTATTTCAGGCATGTTTCTGAACTTGGATGCAGTTTTTTTGCGCATAACTTTTCTAAACTGGGTTCACTCTTCATCCAGAAATCCAAAACATCATGCAGACTAGAGAGGGAGAAGGGTTGTGTTGAAGAAAGGAATATAACAGGGTAAAGTTGCGGTTTCATGTGGTGTAGAAAGAACTTTTTATCTCTGTAGAGATTTGTTGTTATTATTGTTGTGTATATCCAGAGACACCGATTACCACCATTAATTAATATATCTAATAGAGATTCTAGAGAAGTTGAGTAGAGATAAACTCAGCATTGCTTCTTTATACTTGAGAACAGGATTCTTAGCAGCATGCAACCACTGTATGAATTACTGCTACATCCTGGCTGGGGAATTCTGGGAATTGAAGTCTACACGTCTTAAAGTTTCCAAGTTTGAGAAACACTGGTCTAGGAAGATCCATTGGTATACCTGCAACAACGCCTTCTGAGTAAGGGAAGAAAGATCAATGCTTTACCCATATTCCCAGGCCCAAAAGCCAAACAAATCCCTGAAATTAAGAAGATAGAATTTATTTATTTTATTTATTTGTTTATATCCTGCCTATATTATAACTCAAGACTCCTTCCTCCTCTTCTAATTTTCCCCCACAACAGCAACTCTGTAAGAAGCTTTGGGCTGAAAGAGAGTGACTGGCCCAAGGTCACCTAGTCAATTTTCATGACAAAAGCATGACTAGAACTCCTGGTTTCCAGTTCAGCATGTTAATTACTGAACCAAAGTGGTTCTCATGTGGGTGTTACTTCAGTCTGCCTGTACCTTATAAAATAAGAATAGCTATGAGGGACTATTCGGCCAACAAATGTGTGGATCATACAATGGAAAATGGGTCCAGTGTATATGCTGCACAAAACCTTTTGAAACACCATATCCAATAAGGATGTCACCACTGCTTTCCTATTAGTCCAAATAGGCACACTTTTTTTTTCTTTGTATCGTTTCTATCCCAGCTTGTTTGGGCTTTTTATTTGAGAACAGTGCAGGCAATATCAATGTCCTGACCCTTTTGAATCCCACTCTTATCTAATTCATAAGGACTTTGCTCTGAATCAGATATAAATGACATTAGAAATTATTGCTTTTAGTTGTCCTGAGACATGCATGATTCATTTTCTGAACAAGGTATGGTCTTTCACACACTTGAAATTTGTGCTATATAATATTGTTACTATTGGGTAACCAAGAAGGATTCTGGGCTTGGCTAGAAACAAAAGGTGTAAAAGAGAAGGCTTTAAAAATGGTGTGGATGCCTTGAATAGGTGTCTGATGATTATGGGGGCAACATAATATATATTGACTTCTTCTTCATGGAATCCATGTTCAGGAGTAATGATGAGGGTACTGATACAGTGTAGCCTCAAGCTTATCTATATGCATTTTAATAGAGGATATCACTCAAGCTAAACCTATATCTCCTTTATGGTTTTAAGACCAAAATATTAATCACATATATTTTTGCAGCTTTTTAAATACTAATGAAAGGATAAAAATATGCTCTACTTAAAATGCTGGTTACTGCCTTTATCCAAAACTTTGCTTTGATTCTGTCAGTGTTTTATACATCTGATGACTTCATTTCACTTCCTTATATCGAGTCTGCTAGCTGTCTCCATACTTTATTTCTCTTTCCAAAGTAAATGTTCTGCTGGTCTAAGCATCTGTGAAGATATTCAAACCATATGTTGTAACTGTTTGCTCTCAGTCTGGAAACCACTTTTCATTCAATTGGTGCATGCCATATGGCTGCTGCATTTATATTTTCACTCATCTAAACTGTAACTATGATGTACACATACACGTCTACAGGTGTCAGGAGTAGCATAACAGCTGAACAACATAAGGCTCAAAGACAAAGAACATGCAGGAATATTACAAATATGGCATCCAACACCTGTGCAAACCACGGATAAATAAAATAACCAACTAAATTGAACATTTATCAATATTATTGTATTCAAAAATTCACCAGATTAACAATAAATAAAGGTACTGATCTTTGCATGTAATGCACACAAAAAAGCATGCTAAGAAGAATGTTATTATCCAAATTATGACATTATATTGTGTGGAAAAACAGTGTTAGTCTCTATTGCAGGTCATTTGTTAAATCCAATTCAAGTTCATTTGTTTTAAATCCTTATGCATTGTGTCTAACATGGCAGTCTGAATTTGGACATGTAATGAAGATACACAGTAGATTGCCCCAGATGGCATATGTCTTGCTCCTATTGTTATCCTATGAAATGTAACTTCATTAATGTCAAGGGTGGCTCATGAGACATTGGTGAAGTGTTGCTACATTACCTCCTCTCCCCAGGTATACCCTTGTTTTTCAGATTTCTTCTGAGCACTGAAAGCATTAAAAACCATCTCAGTAGCAACATATATTAACTTCAAGTAGATAGATTCATCCAATAGTTTCAAGGGGAAAATAAGCAGGTAGTCATAAACACAAACTGGATCCAAACACTTATCAGATTCAAAATGCCATTCTCCTTGAAAATACAACATATAAACATAAAGCAAGGGGCTGCATGTTCAGAATTTCGTTCTAGGAATCGCATCACATACTACTGATAGGTGGATCAGAAGGAAATGGTGGGCAAGACAAGATTGAACATTAGGGGGAGACCATCTTTTCTTTCTCTCTGGTGGCTTCTTTTCTCCACTTTCCACTCCTCCTCCCTCTTTTCTCTCTTTTCACCCTATAATAGGGCCTACACTTCCAATTACTGGGAAAACAGTTGAAGCTTCAGTCTCACCCCTTTGTTTAGCAAGGGACAAATATTACGCACTAAGTAGGCATTTTTGTCTTGTTTCATTTTTACCAGGATGAATTGTCAAAGTAGGTAAAACTTTATAGGCAATGTCATGGATTTTGCTTTTTAAATTCATTCATTGAATTGCCCCTAACTTATAGGAAAACAATATTGCCATTAGGGAATGAAGTATGCCAAATTTAAAAGAAAGAAGTTCAAGAATTTTAAAACCAAATTCCTTTAAATTCTGACTTTATATAAAGAGTGAGAGGAAAGAGAAAAATAGAATGATGGGCGGCAAGGTGGATGGACTCAGTTATAGTTGCGATGAGTGCACTATTGGAGACTTGAAAGAACATGCTAGGAATAGTTTGTCTTAGGAAAATAAATCTATCCATGTGGTTGCTAGGAGCTGAAAATAATTTGATGGCATATCATTGTCATTATCATCACCTCTCACACAGGATGTTGGAATCTGAAGAAGCTTTGAAGTTTGGTGACAGAGAAGACCCCTAAGAATGCCATGAATATTAAAGAAAATAAACCACGTTCTGTGAGGAACTTAGTCTCTGAAAAAGGCTTTAATGCTGAGTAACTTGGAAGGAAAAAGAAGATGACTAGTAACAGATGAGTGAACTCAATTACTGAATGATGAATGCACTGTTGGAAGCCCTGAAAAACCAGATTAGGGAAAGATTGTCATGGAGAAAATTTATCTGTGTGGTCTCTAAGAGTCAGTACTGACTTGATGATACACAATCAATCAAAATACTCTTTTTGTGGATAGTGACAGGCAAATAAATGGGGGGGGCACAAAAGAAAAGTATAGGAGGAAGGAATAATGAAGCTTCTTTGCAAATAAATCAGAGGTTATTGTCATGGATAGAAGGCAGGCAAGGTTAATCAATTCATCATTTCCTTTTAAGAAAGAACAATCTTTAAGCCAATAAAAATATTTAGCAGTTGCATAACAGAGCTTCTAGAATGGGTAATATAAAACAGTGACTAAATTAATAAATAGAACTTTATTTTCATGATCCTTCCATGATCCATGAGATGTTTCACTGGGACAAGAAATTGTAATGTGATTGAAAGCATTAGTTTCATTTGTGGGCAGGCAGACTTCTCACTTTCTGAACCTGACTCCTTCTCCCTTTCTAAAATATTTTAGTGCATTAGCAAACATCAAAAGATATCACTTTAAAAATGTTTTCAGACTTTTGGACAAGCTGGGGGTGTCTGGCTATCTAGCATCCTGAACTATGTATTGGATGTGCTTCATAGAAAGTCTCAATTCCCACTTCTAAGTGAAATTAAAAAGTGCTCTGAATTGCATGAAGAATTTGTGCCACATTAGAGCATGGACCCATTGTTAGATATATGAACCAAGTTTTGTAACTAATTGGGCTAAGACTTTCATCTGTTCTCCACATGATTCTGCTACATTAATGCATTAATTTGCTCCAGAATTTTCTATAAATAATAGCCAGAAATATATGTTGATAATGATAGAACAGATCAAATTACCGTATATACTTGAGTATAAGCCGACTCGAGTATAAGCCGAGACCCCCAATTTCACCCCCAAAAACTGGGAAAAGTTGTTGACTCGAGTATAAGCCGATCCGCCGTTCTGCATGCCTCGGAGGCTGGATCCGCGCTCTGCAAGCCTCTGGGATCCTGGGAGGCCTAATGCAAGCACCAGCCCGCCTGCCTCAGGTCTCCCCCACCCCCAGATACTGGGCTTCAGCACAGCTGGCTGTCTTGCCAAAGAGAAACATCTGGGAAGGAAAACCCTGTCTTACCTCTTTCCCAATTCTGCCTCTGCCCTTCCTCCTACCAAGGTGTTCTGGGACTAGTTCCCTAGCCTTTTGGAGCTTTTGGTGTTCGCCCATCAGCTGTCTACGGGGAGGCAACAAAGCTGCCTCTCTAGGCTTTGAGAAAAGGCCCCTTGCACAAAAGGCAGCTTCAGGACGAGCTTCCAAAAACCCTTTCCTTCCTTAACGCCCTCCCCACCTTCCCCCAGAAAGCCATATTTCTTTTTTTTTTATTGAAAATTTTTATTGAAGTTACAATATTATCCCCTCCCCAACCCACCCCAGAACCCCTCCCCCTCCCCCATATTTCTTCAATAACAAAAACATAAAAAGCTGGTTGGGATGTACTCGCTAATTTCCCCCCCCCTTTTTTTAGATGCTAAAACTAAACTCTCCCTCTGCCTTCCAACCAATATCCCTTTTTAAAATCTTACCTTGGCTCCAGATGGAAGAGTAGAGGAACTAAGCTAGTAAGGAGAGAATTTTTTTCTGCAACTTTTTACTCCTGAAGTAGTAGTAGTAGTAATAGTAGTAGTAGGAATAATAATAATAAATCCCTAAACGTTGTGCCAGAAAATGGAGGACGCTGGGTCTTTGCAAGTTTTAGCTGTCTGTCAGACTGCCTGAAAAGGGCGGCCTTCAGGCAGCCAGGCGGACAGCTAAAGCTTGCAAAGACCCAGCGTCCTCCATTTTCTGGCATAACCTTCGGAGATTACTTTAAAAAAAAAAACCAAAAAAAACCTTCAGAGGAAAAACAGCTGCAGAAACATTTTGTCTCCTTGCTGGCTTGGTTCATCTACTCTTCAGCCAGGAGGGAGTCCAAGGCCTAGAGAAGGAGAGCTTTGCAGCATCCCTATGGACAGCTGATGGGCAGACAGCTGAAAGAAGCAGGCAGGCAGGGCGCGGAGGAACGGAGACCTGCAGGTCTCGGACGGCGGTGGCTTGGGAGAGGTGCGCGCGATCCCGGAAGCACCAAAGCCTCGGCCGCGCACAAGTCCTCGGTAAGTTTTTTGTTGACTGGAGTATAAGCCGAAGTGGAATTTTTCAGCCCAAAAAGTGGGCTGAAAAATTCGGCTTATACTCAAGTATATACGGTAATTCTAACAGTTCAAAGGGAATTTAGGAATTTTATTACTTCTCTTGATCATGGCATAGTTTTCCTTAAGGGGTTAATGTTTTCCATCTTCATGAATGACTTTAATTAAATGCATCCATAACCAGACTTTGCAGATGACACATCTTGTCGCATATGCAATCCATCAATTTACAGCAATGGCTGTAGTCATTCTGTCATTTACCACAAGCAGAAACTGTCTCAGCTCTGCATTAGAGCAGATAGGTGACAACCTCTTTGGGATTATGGAATGAACATTGATATGAAGGGTTTATCTACATTATTGTCATAAATTACCATGAATTGATGCTGCCTAGTTAATATTGCACTTTTGGCATCTCCTGTGTCATATTTCCAACCTCTGCAACAGACAATTTTGCTAAACACTTCCTCAGACACAGCGAACTAATCCTACTATAGATCTTGCATTTCTCTTTTTTACTTTTAAAGAATATAATGAAGAGAAAGAAGATATATATATATATATTTCTTCTAGCATTTCTCCATTGTAGTTTCATCCTAAATCATTTCATTACTTTCATTTTTTAATTTCCACTGATTGTATAGGAGGCTCCTTTTTTGGACCCTTTTGACTCATTTCCAAAATCACCCTGCATTTTCTTTTCTCTTGTGATCTTCCTCTCATTACTTCCTCTCTTTGATTGCGTTCTTCAGACTTACTTACCTTCTTCTCTATGTACAGAGTATACAGTATCTTTCATCTTCAATTTTTTAGTAGTCACTCTCTTATATGCATGTTTTCACTTCATCATTCTGCAGAGGATTTATTTTCATATTTCCCAATAGCATAGCTCAATGACACAATTATACAATTCTTTTCACTACATTAAAGCACATCTTATTTGATTACTTCTTCATACAGATCATATATTCTTTCCTAATGGGAGAATCGTATGCCTTATTGAAAAGGGTCAGCACTTTAGTCCTAGTGAAATGCCATATCGGTGTTCACCCATCAAAGTGCCAGGAGAGGATGCCAGAAGTTGCCACACAATTAACAGGATCACATGGAGTAGGTAGTGCAGATTCCTGGGAAGACAGTTTGGAGAAGAAATTACACTACCAACATGTTGCCAACCTGCACACATTCCTCCTCAGTTCATGAGATTTGACATCTCACCTCCCAGTGCTTTATACCAATGCTAGTCAAACTTATGACAGGATTGTATAATATTGTGGAATACATGAGAGTCTATAATCACATTCAGCCAGGTATAGACAGAATCTTTGTAAGACCTTCCCACTTAATATAAGAAGGCCACTATGCATGCCTTTCCTTGTCTTCTTTCCATATAACAGTGTCATTTTATTTTTACCCAAGAAATTATTTTCCAGTTGTTATTTTCATAATAAATATAAACAGCCAAAGAATTTTATTTTCATGAATCAAAATTTGCATGCATTTACATAGATGTGATTTAAAAAGTAATACCTTTGATATTTGCTCCTAATGAGTGGCAAAATTATCCTGATCTCACTGCACAGTGCCCCTCTCCCTTCCTTTTTTGCATAATTTAATAATCTGGATGTCTGTCCCTGTGTTTTGCAATCAACTTTATACATAGCTGTCCCCAAATTCTTCAGAATGCAATCTAGGCATTAATAATTAATATACTCAAAGCTTAGCAACAGAAACTTCAATAAACATTCTTTCTTAAGCCATTTTTTTTAAAAAGCTACTAAAATGTCTTTCTCTCTTTTTTACTGTCTTTCAATATATCCTCATTCACTCTTCTATAAAATGCTTCAGGAAGGTTTTTTACATGGTATTTGTGACATTCTAGCCTTTTGTGGTCTGTTTTTCATAATGAAATTATGTATCATCATCCAGATCCCAGTGGTGTGTATATTCCATTCCGACAGTGCTTCTAGATATCTCTTCTGGCAACTGCTGAGTACCAGGACCTGGACAACTTCTAAAATCAATATTTTGTATATACTCATCTGAAAGTGCAAAGGTGTGTAATTCAATTCCCAGTACAGGGTTAAAACCCACAGGATAATACCTGCCTAACTGTACCTGAACGAAGGTGAAACCAGTCATGTGGTGCCTCCTGGTGGTCAAAAGTAACTTAAAATATCCCTCACAATATACATTCTGTAAAAGTAGAGAGAGCAGCCAATATAGTGTAGTGATTAAGGTACCAGGCTGGAAACTGGAAGATTGTGAGTTCTAATCCCACCTTGGGCACAAAGCCAGCTGGGTGACCTTGGCTAGTCAGTCTCTCTCAATGGTAGAAAGAAGGCAATGTCAAACCACTTTTGAAAAACCTTGCCAAGAAAAAGTCAGGAAAAACTTTCTTTTTTTTATTAAAGAGTTTTACAAAAAAATTTTTACAATACATATCCCCAAAACCCACCCGCCCCAAACCACCCCCCTTCCCCCCACTTCCCAGAGCTGAATACAGGGTTATAGATATAATAATCATATTCTAACTAAGATTATCCATTATAAAATTAACCAAATTCATAATGTGCTTTAACTCCCCTTTAACATAGATACATTCAAATTATTAAAAACATAATAATAATAACTTAAACAAAAATATAACCAATACTAATACTAAAATTAATAACAATCTAAAATCTACTCATAAGCTAAATGGAACTTTTTAGTCCCATATTTATTCTGAATATAATCTATCCATCTCCTCCAAACTGAAATATATCTTTCTTGCGAGTGATCCTTCAAATAAGCAGAAATCTTAGACATTTCTGCAAGATTCGATACCTTAAGTACCCATTCTTCTATAGTAGGCAAACTATCCTTCTTCCAATATTGTCCCACCAGTACTTCAGGAAAAACTTTCATATATGGAAGCATGATGTTATGTATTGATATAAATTACTTGGAAACCGTTATTAATAGTTAAGTGCTGTGTCTGTTTAAACTCCAGACTGCTTGTCTCCAGAATTGTTAGCTTGTGTTTTGAGCGGGAAATACTGCTTTAATTCCATTGGGCGCCACCTATCAGTGGTCCCTATAAATAGAAGTTAAGTGGCAGTTCGTGCTGCTTCTGTGTTAACTTAATAAACATGTTGTTGCTTTTCACCATGGCCTTGTCAATGCCTCACTGATCCCAATACCTAACAGTGGCAACGAAGGTGGGATGTGCTGCTAAGGAAGAGAGAGCCAAAAGTCACTAGGGATAAGACCAGGTATCAGCGCCCTGGTAGGAACCACGTTCCCCCCTCTGCCTGACAGCAAGCCATGCTGGAGGCAACCCCATCCTAATGGACCCGCCCTAGGATCAACACAGAAGCCCTTAGCAGCACAAGGCATTGAGAGGTCGGTAACAGCTAACCATGGCCAAGGTTGGCAAGCTGTCAGAGTTCGACGTGTCGCATCCCGAAAGGTGGAGCTTGTACGTTTCACAAGTCAAGAAGTATCTGTGGGCTAACCAAGTTAGTGAAGATGGCTTAAAGGCCACAATGCTACTGTGCATGTGTGGCCAGGCGACATTCGATATAGCCAAAAACCTAGTCACTCCAGCTACACTAGAGTCAGTTGCCTACTCCTAGCTCAAGAAAAATCTCAAGGAACATTTTGAGCCAAAGCTCTCCGTCATTGCATGGAGACACGTGTTCAAGCAAAGGAAGCAGCAACCAGGAGAGTCTGCTGCCAAATTTATAGCTGCGCTATGACAGGCACCCCGGCTCTGCAACTTCACAGACCTCAAAGAAAGACTGAGAGACCATTTGGTAATAATGGCCAAAGAAGCTGCCTGGGGAGCCATCAAAGCCTTACAGCCCTCCAAGGACACTCCCAGCCCAGAAGCCATCCATATGAGGACACAGAAAGAGCCAACGACCCTGACATGGACAATGAGATTGACCAGCTGTGGAAGCTGACAGAAACAGGGCAGCAGCCATTTGAGAAGGTAGTTACCCTCACTTGATGTGTGGGCTGTGGAGGCAGACACAGGCATCCGGAGTGCAGGTTCCGTACAACAATGTGTCAAGCATGTGGCAAACAAGGCCACATTGCCGCCATCTGTAAAGGTCGCCAGAGGGACGTTCCATAAGAAGAATTTCCCTGGAAAGGTATAGGGGCCCCAAGGCAGAACAGAGTTGGCTATTGCTCCAGTAAAAGGAGCGTCTTTAGAACAGGTACCCATCGCCCCCTTAAAGAAAGGCTTAGGCTTAAAGTCAAGGTTCAAGGAATTCCCTGCCACATGGAACTGGACATAGGGTCAGCCCTGTCCATAATTTTTCAAAGAACTTTTAACAACATTTGCAACTGCAGTGGCAAAAGAGTTAAACTCAAGCCATCAAATCTACTGTTAACGGATTTCCAAAATTCCCATGTAGCGGTTAAGGGAGAAGCTACACTCAAAATACAATTCAAAGAATTTGAGGGTCCCCTCAATGTCGTGGTAGTCAAAGGCCACCGCAGAAGCCTCATCCGCTTAGACTAGTTTGATGCCCTGGGCATCCAGGTGACTGGCATTAACAGAACGCAAGCAGCGGACCTGTCGGCAGCTTGCCAGGAATTTGCTGATGTAGCTTAGGCAAGTACAAGGGACCTCCAATTGCCCTCCACCTTGATCCAACTGTAACCCCAATCAGGATCAAGCCTTGCAGAGTGCCTTTTGCTCTCAAACCAAAAATCGATGCAGAGCTGGACAAGCTGGTGCAACAAGGCGTGTTGCAGCCATTAGATAGCAGTGTGTGGGAGGATCCCCATAATTACACCACTAGGTGTAACTAGGACTAGGCTAATGAGTATTATAATGCTATTACAAACACAATAACATGTGCAATTCCTGTAGAACATTTTCTCAACCTTGGCAACCTTAAGACCTGTGGACTTCAGTTCCCAGATTTCCTTGGCTAGCATGCTGGTTGGGGAATTCTGGGAGCTGAAGTCCACTTTTCTTAAAGTTGCCAAGACTGAGAAATACTGCTATAGGTAAATGTTTGACTAACTTCTATAGGGATTCTTCCAGTTTATTTATCAGTTTAGCATATTTAGCAGAGCGTGCAAAATTAAGTAAAACCAAACTCATCATGAATGTCTAGAACCTGATGTCCAAAGTCCAAAGGAATATGTCAAGTTTATTAGGGAGTTACATGCTCTGGGAGAAACTCTGCATCTCTTTTTGCTATTATCATTATCATAATTAAAAAAAAGGCAAAGAAGAAAGAATGTCACCTACTTTTTTATAGGAAGTGGGGTAAGAATATCAGTCTTCCAATCAAGGAAAAGAAGAGCAGAAACAAAGAATTGAACAAAATCTATACAATTTGTTCACTGTCTCTGTTTGTAATGCTTATGCTGATCAACTGGTCAAAAGGTGAATGTGTTTGTGTTCTGGAACTGTATCTTCAACAATCCCTTTCCAAACATCTCAGTATTTATTACGTTTTGAAGGCTAAAACAAAAAAGAATCAGAATCAGAATAACAGAGTTTGAAGGGATCTTGGAGGTCTTCCAGTCCAATCCCCTATTCAAACAGGAGACCAGTGATGGAGCACCGACAATTTCTGAAGGCAAGTCATTCCAATGATTGTTCTCATTGTCAGGAAATGTCTCCTTAGTTTTAGCTTGCTTCTCTCCTTGGTTAGTTTCGAACCATTACTTCTTGTCTTGGCTTCTGGTGCTTTGGAAAATAGGCCAAGCCTCTCTTCCAAATATTGGAACAGGGCCAGCTAATGCCCGATGCTGGATGGGGAATTCTGAGAACTGACATCCACACATCTTAAGTAGCTGGGATTGAGAAGCACTGATGTAGAAAAATACAGACACTGTTTGTACTTTTGGCAGATAATTTATTTTCCTGTGAATTGTGAATGTCAAGAAACTTACACCATCAACATTCTCAAGGGAAAACAAACTTTTTGTTTTGCCAGATTCTGATCTATGATCATAATCAACTTTAAGTAACTAGACAAGTTACCATACTTTACTTCATTTGCATTAGTTTTTGCTAAGCATCTAGAAACTGAAGTTATTCTTATCCAATTGTGTTTCAGTGATCTATTGTTATTTAGAACCAATACTCTACAATATTTGGTGGAGCAGTGGGCTAATGCCTCCTTAAGTAACACCAACTGCCTGCAATTAGTGCAGGTTCACATCCCACCAGGCTCAAGGTTGACTCAGCCTTCCATCCTTCCGAGGTAGGTAAAATGAGGACCCAGATTGTTGGGGGCAATAAGATGACTTTGTAAAAATGCCGCTTGGGCCCCCCCAAAAGCCCTAATAAGCAGGTATATACATAGAATGAAGGCTATTGCTAAGCACATTGTGCTTTAGATTGTAAGCTGCCCTGAGTCTTCGGAGAAGGGCGGGATATAAATGGGATTAAAAAAATATTTATCTGTTTATAAATATTGTCAAGGGCCTTATCTGTCCAGTCTTTTCTGGGCCAGAGTTAGGCCAAATTAATGCTTGGATTGCATATTTCCAGAGAATACCAGGTTATAGACCTGAGTGAGATTTTTAAAGCATCCTGGAATAAAGCAATAGTAAAATGCTTCTCTTGTCAACAAAATGTGTCCAGGAAGTCATCAGAGGTCAGCTTGATTTCAGGGAAGCTACCTTTAATGCAATTTGTCAATCAAGGATGATTATAATTATTTTGAACAAAAACACTAGAAGGTAAAAATGATGTCTGGAATGTTTAAATCCCACAAATTAAAATAAGTTCATACCACCTACTCATTATTAACATTCAGCTCTCCCCCCCCTCTATCCATGCTGAGGTTCAACTTTAATGGACCTCTGTAGGAATTTTTTTGTAGCTATGGCAACTACCTAAAAACATCTCTCAATGTGTAAGTACAGAGATTTTAGGTAGCAAACGTGAAAGGCAAATATTTAAGAGAATGGAACATTAGACATTTTAATGAAATATGGGTGCTATTTACTGAGATTGCAAAATTCATATTATAAGGAATTTCTACCTACAGCTGCAGTTCTATGAATATTTAAGGATCAAAAGAGCCCTCTTGGATTAGACCAATGGTTTGTAGGATCCAGCATTCAGTATCACATAGCAACCAGCCAGATATGCCCAGAAAGTTCAGATGCAGGACAGAAGGGAAATGACCCACAGTCAGTATACAGACACCCAAAATTGTAAATCATTTATACCTCTATCCTTAATCACTTTATCCCCTTTTAATGCATAAGAAGCCTCAGACACAAATAGTGGGCATCATGGTTGAATCTTAAATTGCCCGTTATCAGGTAAGCCAGATATATTTTCTCCCTGTTCTTTGACTTTATAAAATCTCAATAATCAGAATGCTAATAATGGCTCCACAACATCTACCTAAAAGCCACACACAACAGGCACCATATAAATACCACACATAGAATAGCCCAAAGCACACACTCTGCTAGAGAGAAGTTCCCTGAGATGGGCTCCAGCATGAATCCAAAAGCTCAGAAGACTAAACCTCTTGTCCAGAATACCAACCCAGATTGGATCCTGTAATAACTACCGGTATTCTTCAGATTACTGTTTAAGGTTTGTGTTATGCTGATATTCTAATATTTAGTTTGTCTGTTTGCAGATTGTTAACAACCAAGTCACTATAAAGAAAAAAATTAACAAACTGTTCAGGAGATTGTTTTGGATCAGCTGTTCCTGAAAATATGAATTAATATCATTTGTGAGCACTGTTAACAATATAATACAAGAGAGAGGGAAAGAAGCTTACTGTATTTATGAAGATTTCCATGATTTGCATAAACCTGTTATTATATGAATGTTGTCCTATGTGTCATTAGCATAACAACACAATTATGCAAATAACACAAATTGAATAGATGCTGTTTGGGGAAAACTTATTTTGATCAAATTTTTATCCGTTTCATTTGAGGTTCAACACACAGGAAACTATTAAACTGAAGCTTCATTGTACTAATTATTTTCTATGAATTCTGCTAGAGTCAAGTTTTTAGTTATGTACACCATGAATTCCTCTTATCTTAATTGGTTCTAAACTTTATAGTGCTGAAAGGGAATTGCTCTGGCCCATTAAAGTTTGGCTGTCCTTTTTGGTGCCTTCTTCACCTCTAGCTTTCTTGATCACAAAGTGATGACAACATTGAACTCAGATTTATTTCTTGTGAGCAGTCACATATTCAAGCTACAATATTATCTTACAACAGTTACTTCTGGATCTTTCTCCTCACTTTCTATGTGATGAGGATTAAGATTTATTGCTTCTTGCCTCATCCATTTTGGGGGGAAATTTTCTTAACTGGTATTTAACTTTTGAACTAACAGAGATCAGAAGTCTGACCTTAATAGGGGTTAGCTCATTTATATTGATTGGAAAAAAGGTGAATCAGGGTTAATTTGGTTCTCTAATCTAATCTCATTTTTGTTTCAGGCATGTGTAGGTTTTTGATGGCTTTTATTTTTAACCTTTTAGTGCCATTTTTGATAATTGTGCAATTGTGATGCCTTCAGCTTTTTAATCATCCTATTTTAGATGCTTCTCTGGTCTACTCCTTATTTACTTAGGTATTATATGCTTTTAGTTTGCATTGTTTTATTTAAACTAACAATAATTCTTGGGTTTTGCTCTGCTGATAAAGGACATTTTTGTAACTTTGGGTTTTTCAGCAAAGCTTTGTTGGTTTTGATATTAGAGTCAACTGGGAAAAAGATGCAGAAAATAGCACAAAGTCTGTTTGCTAAGACATTAGAAAAGTATATTGTACTCTATGAAGGAGTGATGAAATAAATAAAAATAAATTGAAAGGAAATTACTATTTTCTCATGTTCATTCTAAAAGGCTCACTGTGTGATAAATCTCTTTAAGGAAAAAAATGTTCCCATTAAATAATGTGCCACAATAGTTTCCACTTAAATAAACACCTTTTTGTCATATATTAATAAACAAATGGATGTGTTGTATGTTAAAACATAGGAGAACCAATTTCCTGTGCATTCTTCTGTATCTGGAATATTGAATTAAATTAATTACTGATTTTAGTAATTATTTTTGTACTCTAATTGAAATGCATCTTGGTAGTTGGAGTAATTTACAGCCTTTGTGAAATAAAGACTGTAAATTGCTTTAAAAATCAAACATGAATTATAATTAGAGTGCTAAAAATACTACAAATTTAATAAGAAATCATTATAGCAATGACCCTATCAAGTAAGCTGATGTACCACTATGCAAATTTGACTTGTATCAAAGAAAATAGCATCCAAATAGCAATATAGAATACCAATAAAACAAATACTGTTTTTGAAATATAGTTCTAGTAAAATACAATTTTGAGCCAAATATTATCAGGTGAAGATAATTTTATTGTAAAGTAAGAACTAGGATTTTTTTTTATATTGCACTGCATTTTTCAAGTCAAAATAGATTTAAAAAGAAATCCACACCTCTAAGTCTGTAGACAGGGAAAAGAAAAATGATGCTGACATTTTTAACAAGTTTCATTTCTGATTTTAATTTCCTTATACAAAAACAGGAAACTAATTTGAATCAGGGCCATGGATGGAGACTATCTCCTTGTTTCTTCATTTATTGATTTAAAATATCCAGTATATCAAAGGAGAATACTTTTTTCTCCAAAAAGACAAACATTAGAATTATACTAATTTTCTGAATCATCTACTTTTTCTATGAGGAAAGAGCAAAAAATAGAAGAGGAGGAGGACGACTTGAGAAATATGATAAGGAGGTTAAATGAAGGATTATGAAGAATAATTGTAGCAACCCTCATTGCTCTTCTATCTTAAATACATATGACCTGTTTCCTTAAAACATAGGATAGGTTGAATTAATAACTGTTCTTTGGAAGGATGAGTTTTTGTTTAAAGAGACAGTCCCTGTAATCCCATTCCTCCCTTTAATTCAAAATTGTAATTAAATCAGAATTTGAACTTACAAACATTACTATTACCAAAAGTGGCAGAAAGCATTCTCCTCCCACAAGCTGGCAAGCTGAAGCTGTTTTCATGGACTGCTGAAAACCACTGAAAACAGCCTGTATAGTAAAAATGCTTCCTTAATGAGACAGGGTAGAATTTGAGTATAAGAATAGAACATATGTCTCCTTTGTGCCATCTTTACTCCAGTTATCATAAGTGAAGCTAATCAATACAGGTACTTTCTACTACCAGCAACACCAAAACTTTTGATACAACCTCTTTTTAGTATTTCAGAATTGGCAATACAACTTTCATGGGTGACAAAGTGCATCATGTCCCAGAATTTCATTCCTTGCTCCATTAAATTTTTGCTGAAATTGAGACAGTTTCATGATATGTTGCCTAAGATGTGGGTATTCTTGCAAGATCTCCGGGTAGGATTATCAACATCTTATCAGATCTGGACTTTTTTTTATAATTTCAGGCAATTCCTTTCTTTCTCAGCCTAGAGAATCTTGCCAGTAGGAACTGATTATGGTAGGCGTAACTTGACTCACTCCTTCTGATTTCCATTAAAGACTTTTCGGTATAATGAAAATGTAAATTATCATATGATGTTGAAATAAGATGTCTTTCTACATTTGTTCTGCAACATTTGGCCATGGAATTGATTCAAAATGACAAATCTGATCATGACAAGCAAATTTAAGAGTTCTCATTGCCAGTTAGAAAATGGCAAATTGCAAACAAGAATGTTTCCTCACAGAGCTGACAACAAGGACCTCAAATTCTGTAGGACATTTTCATTTCCAGATTGCACTCAGTGTGAGCTGGCACCGAACACAAACAATAATTTACCTCAGGTCACAGTGTAACACTGATGGTCACTCAGTATGTAACTCTTACACATGAATTTCTGCCATCTTTTGAATCCCATAGCTGAGGCATTCAATAATCTAAGTGCTGAAGAATACTTAGCGTGGAAATGTGAATCTCTCTACATTAACCTAGAGGCAAGGTCCTGTCAAGCTTTACTTTGCAGTATTCCTTCTGTAGGATATATAAAGGTCTACATGGTGTGTTAGCCACAAAGGTCACAGTATTGAAGCAAAACATTTTTCTGTATCTGAGAAATTCAATGAAAAAGTGGTGCATTAATGTCGACAAATGTTGTGCCTGTAAGTATAGGCTGTTCTGTGTTTCATGGCACATCATTTTGACAGATTTCATAAAAGAAAATTTTCTAGCTTTATACTGCACACTCTGAAGGTGAAAGAGAATCAAGACAAAGTCTTCTGCTTCTGTGTCAAAAGACACAGCCAACTGTGGGAGACTTCATCTTCTTTTTTGGATCCATTACCCTATTTTCACTACTAGATAGAGAAATAAAGATAGTTGTTCCTGTATTTGTCAGCTGTCTATTGTTAGTTAAATGAATCTCTAGGTTTAAGAGATAAAGGGAAACTTCCTCTCCTTTATCTTCAAGATATAGTTCCTGTTATGTATTGAGCTTTTGGGAAGACCTTATCACGTGTACGCTGGGAAGCTAACAGTTCTCCAGCAACACAGATGGGACTTTCCAGTCCAGGCTGCAGTCAACTTGGCGGGAAGGATGGGTTCAATCTGATTGGTTGTTCAGACTATGGGAAACTATATAAAGACTGCATGGATACCCCTAATCCTCAGTACAGTTAAAGTTATGAATAAAGCAACTATTTTTCTGTACTCATCTGCCTGGCGTCTTTCCTGCTCGTTCGAACCTGAAACATAACAGTTCCTATCCTATAAACATCTTAATAAATCTACATTTACTTCAAATACAATGAATTCTGCCTTCATTCATTGATAATTATGCTAAGCCCATACTTGCTGTTCGAGACAAATATATGATGAGCATTTTATAAGAATCACTTGGTGAGTGGCAATCATATAAATTGATCAAAGAAATAAATGCAATCTTCTTTAGAAATGGGTTATGATGCTATTTAATTATTGGATAAAGTTGAGCACTCTCCATCTATTCCAGACCACATCCGCTAACCAGGACTCCTGCTGAATTCAAATCTTCAACACAAGGGCTACGTTGGTTATTGTTTTAAAAAATATTATTCTAAATTAAGTAAAGAGGACTTTATCAAGTTCACAATCCTAATATGGGGTGAGATGTGGAAGGTAATAAATCAAGACTGAGTTTTTTCATATGTTTATATGTTTATGTTGCCATTATGTTAAGATTCAAGGTGCTGGTGATGACCTATAAAGCCCTAAATGGCATGGATCTGGATTATTTTAGGGAGCACCTGCTGCCAGCATCAATTTCCCATCGTCCTGTGCGCTCCCACAGGGAGGGCCTCCTCAGGGTCCCGCCGGTCAGGGAGTGCCGGCGGGCGATCCCTAGGGGGAGAGCGTTCTCGGTGGGTGCGCCTGCCCTATGGAATCAACTGCATGTGGAACTCCGGATCACTCCCGACCTTCGCTCGTTTCGCCGGGACCTAAAAACCTGGCTATTTGAGTTAGCTGGCCTGGACTGAGGGGTTTTATGGTTTTAAATTTTAAATTTTAAACTCTTTTGGGGCTATTAATTTTATTTTATTTTAATTTGTACATTGCACTGTTTTAATTTGCTCTGTAAACCACTCTGAGTCCCTCGGGAAAAGGGCGGTATATAAATCAAAACAAATAAATAAATAAAAAATAAATTCCTGGGCAAAATATACAATATTTTAAAGTAGTGCTTTAAGGTAATATATAGTTTGGATTTAGCACAGGAACAAATTTTCTGATGGGCTTACAATACATTTTTTTTAAAGTGAAATATAGTCAGTGTGATTCCATGATTAGAGAACTGAATGAAGACATGGGAAATACAAATTTAAATCCCAGCAAAGATATGAAGCTCCCTGAATAGCTATAGAAATACCACCCTTCCTTAATGTATCCCAGATATTTTGGGAAGATAATGAAGCACTGAAGTGACCTTAGAAATCTAAATGCAAATAAAGTAGTTTGATGCAAAAAGATCAGTGCCCAGGATTGTTTGCTTCTTTTACCAAATGTGTATTCTTATAAATATTTATATTTCAATTTGCTCCTGAGAAATATTAAAAATCTTCCTTTCCTTCTCCTTGATAATTTTACTGCACAATACTACAGACAGAAGGATGTAAATAAATAAATAAATAAATAAATAAATAAATAAATAAATAAATAAATCTGTGTCATAAGCACATATACCAGAAATTTCCAAAGGCTTGAACACATGTCCTATAGGTATGAAAACCTGCATCTCCAGACATTTCTGTGGAAAGACTCTCCCTATAACTCTGGATAAGTGATGCTATCAATGGCAGGCATGGTGAACTAGGTAGACATCTTATATCTTGTTTAGATATAACCCTAGATCAAGTGTAGATGGATTTAGTTTTAACACACTTTTATTATTGTATTATATTGGGCATAATTATTTAATTCTTTTTAACTCTTTTTTAACTTTTGTATTTACATTTTGATATTTATTGCCCTGTACACCGCCCTGAGTCCTTCGGGAGAAGGGCGGTATAAAAAATTGAATTAAATAAATAAATTATCTAGAGTTATATCAATGTTATGCTAAATTTTTAACCAATTTTATAGAGGCTTCTGCTTTTCTACATCATCCTCAGATTCGCTAGACTTTTTGTCAGTTTGCAATTAAGTGCATTATATTCTTATAAAATAATAAATGTGGACATCCATATTCCTGATTTTAAAAATGACCATTAGAGGAATTTCACTGGGATTTAATTACAGCATGATAATCCATGAAAACTTAAAATACCAGATTAGGGACAAATCATTATGGAGAAATCTATGGGGTTGTTAAGAGTTAATACTCACTTGATGGCACAATGAATCAATGGGAAACTATGGAGATGAATATTGGAAAATAAGATACTCACATTATACCTACACATATACAACAGGTATTTCATATCTAAAGTATGTTCAGGGATCTCTCATCCTATCCACGATACAGACCATACATTTTGCATGTGCCTTCCATGATGAAGTCAACTCAGAAATTGCAATTGATGTAGGCTGCAGGAG
Organism: Vipera berus; assembly: GCF_964194415.1. Taxonomy (NCBI): domain Eukaryota; kingdom Metazoa; phylum Chordata; class Lepidosauria; order Squamata; family Viperidae; genus Vipera; species Vipera berus. Next base: position 22,882,610 of record NC_138208.1, read on the forward strand.
CTCACATGCTAAGAGGTAAGAGCTGACCCAACCATTTATTTGTACACACTGCTCTCATTTTCTAAAGTTTTCTAACTGTAATTGAAAGTGCTGGACTTAATCTTTAAAGTCCTAAATGGTTTGGCTCATAAGCATCTGTCTTCTCAGGTAGCAAGAACCCATTCAATGCACTAATCCCAAATGAAAAAGTATCCTTCCACAGTCTCATGTTGCTAGGGAATGGCCAACATCTGAAACTGAATTTAGAATATAGAAATAAAATAAGTAGTGTCAGCAGTAAGTGACCAGCATTGTCTTTGTGGAAGTAGGTAACGTTCACTAGCAGGAAAGAAGTTGGTAGCCATTTACTAACAAAAAGAGTTAAATTATCTACTGCCTTTGTAAGCTGTAACACGTTTCTGTAATAAGAGCAGAGAGTTTTCCTCTCTTAATAGTCAATAAAGTGATAATGGCTTTTCATTGCTTTCTATTTCAACTCAGGATCCATCACCAATATTTCATTGATTACACTAGTCTACAAGGAGAAAGCCTTGGAAATGAAGGTATCTAAATTTTACCAGAATTGGGTCACTAATAACAGAAAATTAAGTCCTGAATATTAATTGGCTCCAGTTTCCAAAATACAGCTTCAGGTCAAAATTGCATCAAAATAATTCAAAATTATGAGGGGATGTGCAATTGTGCTCTATAACCTTTCTGCAAAATGTGATATAGCAATGAGAATGGTGCCACATCAATCATAAATTTATCTTTTTATTGATACCAGTAACATAACTTTCCATTCATTTATTGGTTTTTCATGTAACATTTTCATTCTTTTTGCATAAAAAACTGACAAACTCTAACATCAAATTAAACAATAAGGTTCCATTTTTATTTGGTATCTAAACTGCGCTTTTTGGCTTTTCTCTTGTGAACTGCAATAGGATCCTCTCTGGGGAGTTTCCAGCAGTAATCAGCACACATGGACAGATTCCATTTACCTTGGTATCTTTTCTCCATGTCTGCGATATCCTGGTGGAATCTCTCCCCGTGCTCATCACTCACTACCCCACAATTCAAAGGGAAATGTGAGTGTGGGAAGCTAATTCTCAGTGACATGTTTTCACCAAGTGCTTTATAGATCTAGGCAAATTTTCCATGATTTTTTTTGGAGATCATGGAAAATGGAGATCCCTAACATCACTCTGCAAGAGGTTCCACTGTTGTAATCTGGAGCCCAGTAGCTCTGCCTTACTCTTAGGCAATTCCAAATCCTTGACCAGGTCACTTAGTTCACTCTGTGAAATTAGATTTGGTTCCGGTAGGCTAAGTTTGGGTCTGCTGAAATCGATGGTTCTGGATCGGCTGCATCCTGCTCATCGTCTTTATCAGCATCTGAGTCTAGAGAGTAGGATTCTGGTGGGTCTGAAATTGGCAAATACTCACCGTGGGGTACAGGACAGAGTGCAGGTGGAATTGCAATTGGGGAACCATGCAAAAATAGCAGTCACTACTATGGATTGGTGGGTTCCCTCCACATCATTGGGACTGTGAAAGGCATGGACTTTTTCTTCTTGTTTAGCCAATGACACAGATAAGTTGCACATGTAATGCAACAACAATGAAGGGCCAAACTCTTGTCCTGATCTATTTTGCATCCTAAATGTAGGTGGTATGACTTTTTTTTACCACTGCTGTACTTTTGAGATGCAAATGTAACCTTGCTACAAAAGTAGCAGAGGTTATCTGCATTGTTTTCACAATTTTGAGGCATCTTGGCTTCTGAGGGAAAATATCATACAACTGTTTCTTGGAAATGTTAGGCAATGACACTTTCACAAGCCATCACACGTAACTGTATGATGCCTAGATCTGACCAAGACAAATGTAAAGGTAAAGGTAAAGGTTCCCCCGCACATGCGTGCTAGTCGTTTCCGACTCTAGGGGCCGGTGCTCATCTCCGTTTCAAAGCCGAAGAGCCAGCGCTTGTCCGAGGACGTCTCCGTGGTCATGTGGCCGGCATGACTAGACGCCAAAGGCGCACGGAACGCTGTTACCTTCCCACCAGAGTGGTCCCTATTTTTCTACTTGCATTTTTACATGCTTTTGAACTGCTAGGTTGGCAGAAGCTGGGACGAGTAACAGGCGCTCACTCTGTTACGCGGCACTCGGGATTCGACCCGCCAAACTGCCTGTAAGGTGTTCTCACAATGAATCGTTAAAGGTGCTTCCAAGCAAAGGCATCACGCAGAGATGCAATCATATTAGATTTATTCATGATAGATCAAAGAGAAAGAAATACTTGGCATGAAAGCATTCATGCCTGCATGTGAGAGAGAAGTAAAATAAAACAAAACAAGCTAGTATTACATGACTAAAATAGAGGTTAGGAGTAGAGATAGAACTGGAACAAAGAAGCTAGAAACTAGAATCAGAACAAAGAACAGCCCCTCGTGCAGAGGTATTTATGGGGGGTCTTGGCCCCTCCTTGACCATAAAACTCTCTCGCCAATGGGGCTGTGGGTCTGGGACCCTTGGCTCATCAGTGGAAGCAAAGAAGCCTCTTTGCCTCCATCTGATGACCCTTTTGGGGAACTGCCAATGGCTGGCACTAATCATCTAACACTGCCGACCTTCTGATCGACAAGCTCAGCGTCCTAACCCACTGAGCCACCGCGTCCCTGTAAGACAAATGTACCTTGCAATAAAAGAACAATAAATTATAGTTAGGTAATAATCTTTAGTCTCAAAGTGAAGATAAATTTATACACTTCCATGTGGTACCATTGTTCTGTCGTACTTTGTCGAGAAGTTACGAGGCATTATGGCAAATATACTCGCCTGTGTATAAATCTTTGTTGAAAACTATCTTGAAAACTTTAGCCATCCAGCAACTTTATCACCTGTTTTCTAATTCATCTAATCAAAATATGTAAGAATTAACACATTTTATCTTGGAGGTCGATAATTTCCCAAAATTTGTAGAACAGTGTTACTAATCATAATCATAATCATCATCATCATCATCATCATAATAGTAAAGTTGGAAGGGACCTTGGAGGTCATCCTATACCATTTCAGACAAATGGCTGTCCAGTCTCTTCTTAAAAACTTCCAGTGTTGGAGCATTCACAGCTTCTGGAGGCAGGTTGTTCCACTGGTTAATTGTTCTAACTGTAAGGAAGTTTCTCAATACAATATGTATGCTTTTTCTGTAGAGGAGGAAGAGGATTCAACTGGGCTTAGCTGAAGACAGTGGAGGTTTGTGGCAAAGCTAGGTGTGGAATGGTTCAATCCAATTTCTGTGTCTTTTTCGCCTCCGTACCTTGTATTGATTTGTGCAAAATGAAAGATGGCAGAGAGGATGAAAAAAAGTGCAATTAGTCAAAGAGTTCAAATGAAATCTTTATTATGGACAAAGACCAGCATAAGAAAGGAAGAGTATAATCAGTTAAAAAGCACGGAAAATACATTGAAAGGCTCAAAAAACAATAAAAAGCTAAAATATATAAAACAACATTATATATATAAAAAGCGAAAGTCTAAAAGGAATCTAAAAGGAGGACTGGAACATTAGATAGGTGAAAGGAAGAGAAAAGCCAAAGAGAAAACATTGCCATTTAAACTACCAAAATAAAATCATATATGTAACCTTTGCTGAAATCAATACATTGTGAAAGTTATAATGCTTGGTGTACGTGGTGCTATTCCAAACACATATTAATACATTAAGGAAAAGCAAATCTAGCACCTTTGTGGATTTTTAAAGCATCTTTAAGGCTCATTGTGATTAACTTATTTCTATTCCTTAAGAAATGCCAGGTTATAAGGAAGCAAACTGTTGTTGCTGGTAAAGAGCACACTGATCAACATGCTAATTGCAGGGAATCTTTTTTTAAGGGTTCTTTTATTGTACTCAGATGAATAATAATGCACAGCAGCTGTGACATTGAACAAGGGTAGTGTAATTACAATAACCAAAGCAAGGCTATTGTTCAATAGACCCATAAAATACATCCCTTCCTTTCAATACAGATTTTTCTTGTCCTGTCAGTAATTTAAGAAATTTCCATTAGCAGTGGTTTTCTCCTTCAGACTATTGAAGTGAGCAGGTGGCATAGGTAAGGGAAAGAACTCCACCACCCTGTCTGCAGGAATATTAATTCCTGAAATTCAAGAACAAATTACACGCTGCATTATAATGCCCCTGAAAAGATTTCTTCTTCTTGTTCCTAAACCTGCTGGATTTGCTAAAGAACAGCATTTGTTATGTGTTCATTCAATTCAACATTTCCCATCTGACTCACAGTAAGGCTTAGCTATTTTTTTTTTAAAAAGGGGGGGAGGGATAAAATGAATCACAGTTCTAACAGAATAACATTAAGAATCTGACAATGGTTGAGGTTCGTAATAAAATATGGATTAAATGTAAAAGAAAAATATAGAAGACGTCAATTGTGATGATGTTATTATTCTTGAACATTACCTTACTTTAGTATTACATTATCATTGTAATTAATATCCCCATCAGCGCATACATTTAACCATCCTTCTCTTATCAGAAAGATGTTTTAACAATCCAGTTGGTTTAGTAATAGGATCTGTTTTACTAACTCAATATCCAATTCACAAAAACTTTGAACATTGTTATTGTTCTGACATGCCAAAAAATGGGAAGGAGAAAAAAGCATAAAGGTGTTTAAGGAAAACCATGAGTCAAAAATGGAACCTAAAATTCTGAAGAAAACAACATGGACAACATTTAGTTCTATTTCACCAAGGAGCATTTGTCAATGTCTATGTAGCAGGATTTCAAAGAGGCAAAGGAACTAGAGATCAAATTGCCAAAGTACGCTAGATCATGGAGAAAGCTAGGGAGTTCCAGAAAAACATCTACTTCTGCTTCATTGACTATGCTAAAGCCTTTGATTGTGTGATCACAACAAATTGTGGCAAGTTCTTAAAGAGATGGGAGTACCAGATCATCTTATTTGTCTCTTGAGAAACCTATATGTGGGTCAAGAAGCAACAGTGAGAACTGGACACAGAACCACTGATTGGTTCAAAATTGGGAAAGGAGTCCAGACAGGCTGTATACTGTCACCCTGCCTATTTAATTTATATGCAGAGCACATCATGAGAAAGGCAGGGCTAGATGAATCAAAAGTTGGAATTAAGATTGCCAGGAGAAATAACAACAACCTAAGATATGCAGATGACACCACTCTAATGGCAGAAAGTGAAGAGGAACTAAAAAGTCTCTTGATGCAGGTGAAGAAGAGTGCAAAAGTGGGCTTGAAACTCAACATTAAGAAAACCAAGATCATGACATCCAGCCCTCTCAATTCCTGACAAATAGATGGGGAAGAAATGGAGGTAGTGATTTTATTTTCCTGAGCTCCAAGATCACCGCAGAGGGGGACTGCAGCCAAGAAATTAAAAGACACTTGCTCCTGGGGAGGAAAGCTATGGCAAATCTAGACAGTACACTAAAAAGCAGAGACATCACCCTGCCAACAAAAGTGTGTATAGTCAAGGCCATGGTTTTCCTAGTTTCAATGTATGGCTGTGAAAGTTGGACCATAAGAAAGGCTGAGCACCAAAGAATTGAGGCCTTTGAACTATGGTGCTGGAGAAGACTCCTGCGAGTCCCTTGGACTGCAAGGCATTCAAACCGGTAGGTCCTAGAGGAGATCAACCCTGACTGCTCTTTATAAGGCCAGATCCTGAAGTTGAAACTCAAATACTTTGGCCACCTAATGAGAAGGAAGGACTCACTGGAGAAGAGCCTAATGCTGGGAAAGATTGAGGGCAATAGAAGAAGGGGACGACAAAGAATGAGGTGACTGAATGGAGTCACTGAAGCAGTAGGCGTGAGCTTAAATGGACTCCAGAAGATGGTAGAGGTCAGGAAGGCCTGGAAGAACGTTGTCCATGGGGTTGCGATGGGTTGGACACGACTTCGCAACTAACAACAACAACAATGTATGTTGACAAATGTCCATGAATATACAAAATTTACTCATATTCCATCAATGGTATTCTGTTTACATATGTTATTAAAAGTTAATGTATATATTATTTATTATTTTAATTTATAGACCCATACTTAGGACTGAAAATAGGTTTAAAAGATTCTTCAGATCACAGAAATTATTTTATGCTATGTGTTCCTTCAATTCATAGTTCCCATCTAACTCACAATAAGGCTTAGCTCCTTTAAAAAAGGTAGCCTTTTTGTGCTTAATTTAAAAAAGCACATTTATTCACATATCCTACCTGCCCTCAGAAACTTTGAACAAGCCATCAGCAAAGAAGGCTTTGTCACTAGGTGTTAAAGAGGCAATCTCTTTAATAAATAAATTCCTGGAAGCAATGACTTTTTTTCAGGCTTGCACAAAAGCCTAAAAAAAGTTCAGCTGCTTTAATAAACAGCCATCAGGTGCTGTGCTTACATTTTCAACATATTCACAACCCTAACTTTATATATAAATAAAATAAAGATATCCAGTACTCCAGAAGTCTTCACTGATTTCCTTTCAAACCAAATCAAGCCAATCTGGCAGTTTGGCGGGTCGAATCCTGAGTGCCACGTAACAGAGCGAGCGCCTGTTACTCGTCCCAGCTTCTGCCAACCTAGCAGTTCAAAAGCATGTAAAAATGCAAGTAGAAAAATAGGGACCACTACGGTGGGAAGGTAACAGCGTTCCGTGTGCCTTTGGCATCTAGTCATGCCGGCCACATGACCACGGAGACATCCTCGGACAAGCGCTGGCTCTTCAGCTTTGAAACGGAGATGAGCACTGGCCCCTAGAATCGGAAACGACTAGCATGCATGTGCGGGGGAACCTTTACCTTTACATACATACATACATACATACATACATACATACATACATACATACATATATATATATATATATATATATATATATATATATATATATATATATTATCCTTATGCAGAGGAACTAAATTTGGGGTATTTAGCAATGCAAATAATTTTGCATCACAACTAAACCCTAAAGCATACCTTCAATCTCTTTTCCTATATACTGGTTTTCTTATCAAATATTGGTGAAAGGTTCTAAGTGCTATCACCCAAACGTATACAGATATTTTACATAGGCTCTCACTCTCTTTTTAAAGAAGGAAAAAGAATGCCAGTAGTATTGCAAAATGTAAGACAGTTTCAGTGGATGATGAAAACAGCGGAACTCCTACTGAGTTCCATGAACCTGAGGCATTGACATGGTACAAGCTGTCTTTTTGAAGCATCTAATTACTTTCTTAGAACAATTTTTCTCTCCATCAAAGAGAATATTCTTAGATTTACATTTTGCTTATCTGCTATGTTATTATATTTTGGGTCATGTGCTAGATGCTTTTGGAGGTTTTTATGACATTTGATGCTAAAAAAATGCCTAGGAATTTCTTAAGAGCCAGCGTAGTTAAGGACTTTTCCCACTGTGAGTCTACCTATCCTAAAGTTGGCAGAAGATTTATATCAACCTGAAATTATTGCTTCATTGCCCATCCAAATTCTGCCTCAGTTGCCTCTGTTTCAAATCACTGCATTCATCTAACTTCTCTCCAAGCTATTGGATGACAAAGTCAAACAAATCTGACATTTAAAATGGGATAGGCAACACCCTGGAAGCAGATGCTGCAGCATTTGTGACAGCCCCAATAATATTCAGTATCCAGTATGTGAAACTCAGGGCTGAGATCACTGAAAAATTGTGAGTTTGGATCTGAGTAAAATATAGATAAAGGTATTTGAGGAAGTAATCAAGTAACATCTATGCAGCTGTTAATTGTTGGACTAGAATATTTCAACAGCTGTTTGTTCAGTAGGATACCCAGTGCTTTTTTTGTAAAAGAAAAAGGTGCCGGAACTCACACATGTCATACAACCTGTCTTGCCTACCCTACAAGGTTCCATCCAAAAAAGGTGCCGGAACTCTGTTCTAAGCATTCTGTGACAAAAAAAGCCCTGAGGATACCTACCAAATGAAGATGACTTCTTAATCCATGAATTCATATGCCAACTTTTCCTGCCTGATGCTCTAAATATTGATTCATAAAATTGGGAATTGTAGTCCATGATAATTGAAGGGTACCTGCTTGGAACAAACTGACTTCTACTATGAGAGATGGCAGATGGATAATTCACTTGCAGGCAGAATGTAATTTTTTGGAGGTGCTTTCATTTGGATTCTACCACTGAAAAAAGAGGGTTTAATTTAGTCATCTAAATGACCTATTCCATTCCATTAATCTTCTTGAGTAACATGGAATTCTATCTTTGGCTGCAACAACTTAAAGTGGCTATTCACTTTGGAAGTTCTTAACCAAGAGTTACCTGTATATAATCAACCCATGATAAGACAATTTTACTACTGGTCCTTCTATTTGGAAATTATTTTTTTTTATTTTTTAATTCCATTTATATCCCGCCCTTCTCCGAAGACTCAGGGCGGCTTACAAGCTTAGCAGTAGCCTTCATTCTATGTATATGCCTGCTTATTAGGGCTTTTACACACACCCCAAGCAGCATTATTACAAAGTCAGCTTATTGCCCCCAACAATCTGGGTCACAATATTTTGTGAACATTCAATGCTCTTATCCAATTTTTAATCTTTTTTTAATTATTGCTTTCCTAATCAGGATCAATTATTTAGAAATTATCTAACTCCTCTTTAAACATAAGCATGCAGATTGATTTGCTCTACTTATTTACAATTTGAGAGGATCACACCTGCTTATTTGCCAGTCAATCATGTATTCTTTTGATTCAAAAGAAAACTAGTACTTTTACAGACTTGTAGGAAAGCTCCTCTGATTGAATAATTCTTTCTTTTCACTGAACACTGTCAAAATAATAAAGTATCACTGTTAACAGTGTTAAATCATTCAGATTTGCTCCCAGTTGGATTCTAGCCTTGAAGCAGATCCAATGAAGGTGCCCAAGAATGAATCCAGTTTCACTGCCTGAGAAGATTTTGAACCTACTAATCCTGATAATTCAAGTGAGCAGGAGTCTTGGGACTATTAGCTCAATCCTCTATATAATAGATTCATGTCCCACCTAGTTGTCTATGGATGACCTGGAAGTGGCTGAATTTACCAGTGGTAGTGAATTCTTTGAGAGATGGAATGAGTTCACCATTCCTTAAAGGGGGCATAGTATACCCATTCTCAGGAAGCCATACCTAAATTCAAACATGCTTGAAATTTTCATCCAGTGTCCAACTTTGTCTTTTTAGGTAAGGTCATTGAGAAGGTGGTCTTGCAGCAGCTCCAGAGAACTCTGAAAGAAGTGGATTATTTCCCCAGTCAGTTGTCAGACCTAGGTATGGGATTGAAATAGCAATAATTGCACTTGTAATTGATCTCTGACAGGAATGGAACGGAGATGATGTCAACATACTTGTTTTGGATCTTTCAGTGGTTTCCAACACCACTGATCATGTTAACCCTCCATGACTACCTTCAGGTGCTGGGACTGGGCAACACTGTTTTTTGTTGGCTCTCTTCCTTCCTCTAGTTATTATTGATGGGGTAGAGAGGTCCAACCCATGGCCCCTGCTTTGTTGGATGCTTCAAGGCTCAACCCCATTCCCATTTAACATCTATGTCAAGCTGCTGGGTGAGATCATCCACCAGCACAGTGTGAAATATCATCAGAATGGTGAAGATATTTCATTTGTACCATGTACAAATATTGCAGGAGAGGCAAGCCTGGTGGTTATGCTAAGGAAAGCCAGCTTTGGAAATTGAATTAGGGAAGAATCTTGTCCTTGGTTTCCAATCTTTTATGAGACTTCTATAATTAAGATTTCTTGAGTTACATGTTCATCGTGTAGTCATTTCCCCAGAAAATTGTATCACATTAGTCACTCTGGTTATGAATTATTAATGATTAATCCCTAAACTCTTCCACATCCAGGTATATGTTATGCTGGTAAAAATCTGTAACTCTCCATTCATTGCTAAACTACAATTCCCAGAAATCTTTGCCATTGGCTATACCAATTTTTCATATCCTTGGGGTAGGAAAAAATGTATAATATTTTTTAATTTGAAGTGAAATAGCATAAATTATACCAATCATTTTCATTAGAATCATTGTTTATATCACCTGTCAATTTGATATCCTACATATTTTTTAAAAAATAAAATCAAAATAAGTTTCATCTATGAATTATCAGAAATATTAAGGTTGAAGAATTAATTGTTTCTCCCATCTGTTTTTCTTTCTTTTGGTTACACAAGTGTTATTACCTACTGTGCCTTGTGAACTAATGTGATGAACCTGGCTTTAAAAATATATCTACATTAGAAGAAAGAATTGCTGGTGCTTTGATAACCTTAACAAAGTACCAAGGTAAGTATTTTCATGGTCTTAATATCTTCTAGCACTATGAAATTAAATAAATACAACATAGCTTTCAACACCATAAAGGTCAGTACAGTAAATGTTATCTTTTTGTTAGTTCAAGGGACTGTTTGAATTACAATGGCATTTCTCTGATAATGGCATTTTAACAAAAGGATGTGTGTGAGTCATCTCTTTTGCACCTTTATTATATCAGAAATGTAGCAACTCTCCTTTATTCTAAACTGTTTCCTTTTTAAAATTCATCCAATATTTATCTTTCTCTCTCTCTCTCTCTTTCTTTCTTTCTCTATAAAAGATTTGCAAAAAAAAATACCACTAAAAGCAAAGAATTTACTTTTGTGTTGGTTTAGCACCATTTTATTTTCCATCTATTTATTGTAGTGATGCTCAGATAGGATAGTAAGATTCTTTTCTTGTCTCTTATAAAATTCTCACTCATTATTATTTTTTTTACTATTGCCATTACGACTACAGCTACTGGTCTTGGTTGCTACTTCATTATTACCAACATAAGAAGTCCTCTCCAACCAAACAGCACTACCATTATATTCAGTTCCATGGGGCAGAGATACATTATTCATGATGGGGTGATGCCTAATTAATTTCAGTTTCCTTGGTACTCTCTTGAGCAGGGCTTTTTTTCTCATAGAACGCTCAGAACGGAGTTCCGGCACCTTTTTTTGGATGGAACCTTGTAGGGTAAGCAAGGCGGGTTGTATGACATGTGTGAGTTCCGGCACCTTTTTCTTTTACAAAAAAAGCACTGCTCTTGAGTATGGTGCCTCTTGATTTTCTGTGACTCCTAGCAAGTGAAACTGAAAGCACAGAGCCAGCAGTCACAAAAGTGTGACTCTGGTAGCAGAACCTACATTATTAATGATACACAGACTCTGAAGCTATTTCAGACAAAGCTATTTTTAAAGAACCATTTTGTGGGCTATTGGTTCTCTTATGGGTGCTATCTTTAGAAAAAAACTGGGGGGGGAAGCTTTTAATAGATCCAAGGTAATAAAAAAATTCTATATTTATGTGATGAGGTGGTAAAGTCTTTATTTATATCTCCTTTAGCACAGAATGTTTTAAAGTCTCTTGGGCAGGTTAAACACAAATCTGCTCTCCCTCCTGACAAAAGGGAGCTTTTCATTTAAGAGGAAAATATATGACATTTTGAGGCGCCAGAGCTATTAAGCTACCATTAGAATTCTCCCAGCTTCTTCCTTTTTTGCCCCAATCATGACAAAAGAGTTGAAGCTCATTTCATTTCCAGTTTATAATAGCACATTTAACAATGCAAATATCTAAAACTGACACTTCACCATGGGTTATATTTTGAAAACACACACATGCATTTATGCAAATGACTACAAATGAAAGGATTTCAAAAGAAAACCTGAAAAGGAAGGAAGGGATTCTCAGGAAAGTTGCCAATTTTTTCTTTCAAAGCCAACTAAATATTACCTTTTATGAAAGGTTTCCGGAAAAAATACCATATTTCCCACTGAAGCAAAAATAATACTGGTAAATAATAGTCTCTGCTTTTATTCAGTGTTGGGAAAAGACCATGCAGGAAGGGAGAAGGGAAAAAACAGAAAGATAAGAAAATGTTAAATCTTACTGAAAAGCAGGCAAATGTTTCCAGCCTGAGATATGCCTGTTAAAAGACAGGTCTAAGAACGCCAATAATAATGCCTAAAAAGTAAGAATCCCATCCCATTTTAAGTAAAATGAAGTAAGAAGTGGTGACAAAGATTTCATTAAATGATCTATTATACTGCATCCTAAAATATTAATGAATATTATGGAAATTATACTGGCTTTCTTTGAAAAGAATATTGTATCTAGTTGGCATTAGAGTATGGATCCTTTTATTGTGATTTCTATAATGCATCACCTAATAGAGGCTTTGTGGCGTGAACTGGTCTCCTGACCTCAAAGAAAAGGGGCTTCCTAAAGCTATTATCCCCACAGCAATCCATGTCAAGGTGGTTCACACTTCTGAAGACCTTAACATTCATACATGATTAGTAATTTAAATAGTTTATGCACTTGACAAAGCACATTCTTGACCACAAAAGCTTGTGTCAGTGTAAGATGTTTTGACATTACTGATTACTTTTATAGCAATATAATTAAATTATTCATCATCAAGAATTTATTTATAGCTATGAAGATAATTGTTGTCTTGATTTTTCCCCAAGAATCTCTCACAGGATCCCAAAGTCCTTCAAGACACATAGACTAAAGAAATTTCTGACCAAATTTATCCATACAGGCCAAAATGGTTTTCTACCTAAAAGACAGATAAAAATTAACTTAAGAATGGTCCTAGATGTCTTAAGAGTACTATGAAATTCATCCAGGGAAACAGATGGCTTTAATATTTCTTGATGCACAGAAAGTGTTTGACAATGTAAACTGGCAATTTATGTTCCAGCAACTATAGGAAATAGATTTTGGAGAAAAGTTTACAAATGTAATCAAAACAATTTATCATAAACAAACAGCCAAAGTAATTGTAAATGGAGATTTTACAGAAAACTTTGACATTAAAAAAGGCACAAGACAGGATGTCCACTTTCTCCACTATTATTTATATTAACACTGAATAGAAATATCAGGCAAGATATAGAAATTAAAGGACTGGAGATAAAAGATGAAAAATACAAACTACAAGCATCTGCAGATGACTTGGTTTTCATATTAGAAGAACCACTTGAAACAAGCATTAAGCTTATGGAGAAAATAGAAGAATTTGGAGAAGTGGCAGGGTTGAAAATAAACAGAGAAAAGACTAAAGTGCTAACTAAAAACTTAACAGAAAAACAAAAAAACCAACTAGCAAAAAAACAAACCTTCAAATAGTCAAAAAAGTTAAATATTTGGGAATTTATTTAACAGGAAGATGTGCAACAATAAAAGAAGACAGCTATGTAAGATTGTTAAAACAAATACAATTGGATCTGGAAAAGTGGAAAAATTTACAACTTTCAATGCTGGGAAGAATAACAACAGTGAAAATGAATATCTTACCAAAAATACTCTTTTTATTTCAAACAATACCTGTAAGACTGGGGAAAACCTTTTTTGATGAACTAAATACAACAATACTGAAATTTATCTGGCAAGGAAAAAAAGCTAGAATTAGACTGAAAATGTTACAAGAAGCAAAAGAAAGTGGAGGATTTGAAATGCCGGATTGGACACTATACTACCAAGCAACTATATTAACATGGCTAAAAGAGTAGATAATGCTTAGAGATAAAAGAGGGTATAATACAACCTGCAACTTGAATGGCATGCCTTCCTGTGGTATGGGAAGAATAAAATACATAGATACTTTCAAAATCATTTTATAAGTAATGCACTTCTAGAATGGGAAAAAATAAAAGCGAAAATTTAAATTAAAATACCTGGATGCCTTTCAACAATGGAAGCATTTGCTTACCCAAATTTAATTAATGACGAGAAAGTTGTGACCTATAAAGATATTTTGGACAGTGAAGTGAAACTGAAAGACAGACAAGATTTACAAGAACAAGGTATTGATTTATCATGGTGTCCATACTTGCAAATTCAAACGAGATATGAAAAAGATGCTAAAACAATGGGATTTAATAAAGAACAGATAGAATTTGACCAGATACTGTTAAAAACAGATGAAAAATTGATTAAGAAACTCTATAAATATTTGTTAAGCTTAAAGATGGAAGAGGAACAAGTAAAAGAAGCAATGATAATATGGGCAAAGAACTTTGGACATAATTAGAAAACTACAAAAGATTATGGGAAAGAAACACTAAATTAATGAAAGTGGGGGCTTATAAAAAAAAATTATACAAAATGTTTTACAGATGGCATTTAACATCAGTGAGATTAGCGAAAATGTTTAAAAATACATCAAACAAGTGTTGGAAATGTAAACAAAAACCAGGTACTTATTATCATATCTGGTGGACATGCCCTAAAACTGAAAGATTTTAGTCAAAAATACACATACTGTATGGTTGGAAAAAATTACTAAAAACATAGATTTTAAGCCAGAACTATTTCTGTTAGACATAATAGGAGGAAACTATGAGAAAGATTGCATATACTTAATTTTACGTGTATTAACTGCAGCAAGAATTGTATCTGCCCAATATTGGAAAAATGGAAACTTACCAACAGAAGAACTAATTAAGAAAATTTTAGATTGTGCAGAAATGGACAGATTAACATTAAAGCAAAAAGAGAAAGAAGACTCAGTGTACTTTAGAACATGGGACAATATTTATCAATGGCTAGAAAAACATGTTAGAGAGAAAGGAACGTGATATGTACTATGTAACTTTGAATATACTGTATACTAGTAAGAAGAAGACTGTTGAGCGATTAACTAACATATTGATTATGATAATATACAAATTAATTATTACTCATTGTTTTTAAATACATGAACCCAGACAACATGCTGTTTGCTAAATATTAAGAATTCTATTTCATTGAAGTTCATTCTTTATTCAGGCAATGAGTTCCATTGCATAATTTTTTTGACAGGGGTCTTCAAACATGGCCCTTTTATGATTTGTGGACTTCAATTCCCAGAATTCCTCAGCCAGTGTGCCTGGCTAAAGAATTCTGGGAGTTGAAGTCTATAAGTCATAAAAGGGCCAAGTTTGAAGACCTCTGAATTATGACAAATGTAGATCCAGGAACTTTCACATGCTAATCCCAAATCTAAATGTTCTTCCATGAACTTATTTCATATATGCACATATACAGAAATGCATGCTATTTAAAATGTGAGTTTGTGCTTGTATTTCTTTCTTTCTTTCTTTCTTTTTCTTTAGTAGACAGTGACCGTGCTATATTATTAACTCTTGACTAAATATTTTCATATAAACTGTTCCATTGAAATCTTGCATTAAAACCAGTACTTAATGTATCAGAACAAATGTAAGAATCTATGTTTAATTAAAACCTGCATAGGAGAGTTCAAGGCATATTTAATCAGAACAATTCCTATTTATAAGTGAGGCCTTTTAGTCTTTCTAAAGTTATATCAAAGGAAAAATAAAGAAACCCAGCTCCAGATCTGAGATTTTTTTTATCTGAGTAAATAATATCACTATCTTGGCCTATTCTGAATCTCTTTCAGTCCAGTCAGCTTCTCCCTTCTTCTTACATCATAATTTTTATTGCTCAGGTGAAATAGTTATTCATGCATAGCCACCATATCTCAGCTAAGATTGCTGAAGAACAGGACTGGAATAAATTAGCAAAAACTTTTCTTTGTTACCCCCAATTAATTTTCTGCTACTATTTGCACAAAAGAAGTAATTAGGCAGTGAATGTTCAGGTACTATTCTGAAGATGCATGGCTGCAACGTGACAATTATTAGTAAAGCACTGCAGTTTTCATGCTGTTAACTTATATGCAACATATTAAGTGACAAAATCCCCAACTTTTTGGACACGTGAGCTTATTTTGAACATTGAGACCATGTAGTGGCTTCTCTTGTAAAATGGCTGCTGTAGGGGGACTTATCTATGGCAAATGATTGTCATAGTGGGATCTACAATAGTGTAATCAATCAAAAAGCACTGATTTAACAAGAAGGAATCTTTTTTTTGGGGGGGGAGTGAGATGTAGATTATAAGAGTTTCTTTCTTTGATAAGTCTGTATCTGTTGGCTTTGATTGATTGTATACCATTAGGTTAGTGTCAATTCTTAGTGACCACATAGGTAAAAGATTTTCCATAACTATCTGTCTCTAGTCTGATTCTTCAAGTCTTCCAATGGTGCCTATTGCCAGTCTAACTAAATGCCATAATACCCAGACCGTTTTGCCCAAGAATAATGGGAGATGCATTTCAATATATCTAGAAGTTAGCCCAGGGGAGAAAGCTGGTATTTAACTAACAGAATGAAGAAAGTTAGATTCTTTAAATATGGTTTACTGTACCTCAAAATTATTAAAAAGATATTTAGCACATAAAAAACAAATCCCTGTAACCAAAACTGTCGTGTTTATTTGTGAACCACCCAGAATCATGCAGGGGAGATGAGTGGTATAAAAATTTGATAAATAAATAAAATGCTTGCTCCTTTGTTTAACTGGAGGTATCAAATTGGGCATCATCTCTTTTTTTAACCAATTTCCAACCTATAGAATCTCTAGAGTATGACAATATACACACACAAAGAAAATCATTTTCTTCCCTGTTATTTAAATTAAGGTTGCAGTGCTATTGATGACTCTATTGATGGTCTTTATTATAATACTAAATTCATTAATCTTACTGTATATAAATAAAATTTTATTTTGGGGACATTGGTTCTGCAGGTTGACCAACCAAAGCTTTTTAGATGGGATACGCTACCTAATTTCCTGGGTGATTTTTCCAGCGTGACCTTTAGTATACTCATTCAGACAGCCAGTTCAATGAACTGTAACAATGTTCTTTCCGCATAAGCGTTAGAGTTGTAGCCCTAATGCCATAAATTTTGTTTGATTTTTTAAAAAATTCCATCATTATCTAAAATGACTTCATGAGCAAGACCGTATAATAACCCAGACCCAATTTCTATCAAAACCATTTGAAAATACCATTTTGCAAAAATAAATAAACCAATAATCTGTAACAATTGTGGATTTAGCAACAGAATTAAGGTTTATCTTAATTGCTGTTCTCTCTCTCTCTCTTCTTCCCTGGCATGGGCCACAACCTACATCCTAGTGCTGGAAAATTAATATCCTTCATTGTTGAAAGTGTTTTTTAATCTAAACTGCTACCAAATTATATATATATATATATATATATATATATATATATATATATATATATATATATATATATATATATATATATGTGTGTGTGTGTGTGTGTGTGTGTGTGTGTGTGTGTGTGTGTGTGTGTATTGCACACACCATACAATAATACGTAAATTAAAAGAGAATGTAGAAACTAAGCTCTGAAGTATTATAGATTTCAATTATGTATTTTTCACTGTTCTCCAGAAATTTAATTATTTAATATTTCAATAACTATGTTTCTGGATCCAGTCTACCCTGTGCTTTTACTTGTCATTATGGCAAGAAAGACAGGTCTGAAACTATTTAAGCCATTCAAAAAAATCAGAAAAAGCCATGTATCTCAAGTTCTTCTGTAATGTTTCTATCTCCTGAAAAGTCATTTCCCCCCTGATGGCTGCCACTAATATCTTTTTAAAAAAATAATAATAAGAGAAACTCCCTATTTTACAAAATTTAAGATATATATATATATATATATATATATATATATATATATATATATATATATATATATATATATATATATATATATATATATATATATATATATATATATATATATATATATATATATTTATATATATATATATATTTATATATATATATATATATATATATATATATATATATATATATATATATATATATATATATATATATATACATAGAACAGTAGCAATGTGGTCTACATGTTCTACAATATAACATTCACTGATCTTAATTTATAAGTACATTAAAAACAATAAAAGGAAGCCTGCTACCATGATGAAAAAACCCAAGTCCTTATTAAGACAATACTTTTATTAGGTCAACATTGGTCAGTCTAATGTATTATTTCCTACTATAATGAAAAGTAAGAAAATGGAATCTACCTTTCTTTTTAAATTATCTTACTTCTCTCAGTTGGCAAGTACAAACTTTGCAAATGGAATCCAACAGGCCTGACAGTTAATTTTATTAGCAGAGGTAAAGCAAGAATTATTTGAGATGATTCTCCTCTCCTTGAAAGCAAAACTTAAGTTTCTTCTGCATTTTCCTTTGTCCGTATAGTATCTCTATTTCTGAGGAAAGCCACCACAGATATATGAGCTTCAGTTGCAAAATCATTGTGATTTTATAAGGTAGTAGCATCCTTTATAAGTTATTTTTTTTAATTATTAAAAAATAGCAGTGTTCCCTCCTATATCCTTGTTTTGTAATACTACAAGAGAGATATGTAGGCATAGAAAAGCAGAGGAAGAAATCTGATTTATTAAACAGTGCAGGAAAGGATTTTCACTGTGTAAAAGGTAAAGGTAAAGGTTCCCCCGCACATGCGTGCTAGTCGTTTCCAACTCTAGGGGCTGGTGCTCATCTCCGTTTCAAAGCCGAAGAGCCAGCGCTTGTCCGAGGACGTCTCCGTGGTCATATACTATAATCCTATTCATTAAATGGGGTTGCTGTTTTTCCCTTGCTCTGTGATGAAATTAAAAACAAGCCATCTACCCACCTGTCTAGTAGAATAAACTGAGAGTAGAGCAAATCACAGCAGAACTACTGTCGCAGGCAAGGAAAGGAAAGTCTGTGTTAAAAAAATTCTTCTTCTACTTTGAGAGGTGTAGTATAAGTCAGGGGTAGGCAACCTTGGCTCTTTTATGACTCATGGCATAGCTGGCTCAGGAATTCTGGGAGTTGAAGTCCATGAGTCATAAAAGAGCCAAGGTTGCCTACCCCTGTAGTCCTCAACTTACCACCATTTGTTTAATAATCATTTGAAGTTACAGCAGCACTGAAAAAAGTGACTTAGGACAAGTCCTCACATTTACAAGCATCACAGCATTCCCCTGGTCACATGATCAAAATTCAGGAGCTTGGTAATCAGCCTGTGCTAACAACAGTTACAGTGTCCCCAATGATGCAATCACCATTTGTGATCTTCCCAGCCAATTTCCAATGAGCAAAGTCAATGGAGGAAGCTGGATTTGCTTAACCACCAGAGATTTGCTTAACAACTGCAGTGATTTGCTTAACGACCATGCCAAAATGTCATAAAATCAGGCATGACTCACTTAACAACCACCTACTAGTCTCTATTGCGGTCATAATTCAAAGACTACCTGTATTGTAACTTTAAGAAGTGACTGCAATCACTTCCTCTACTTGAGGTTTAAATCCAGTGGTATTTGCTCAGATATAAGATTTCATTTGCTTCTTTGCTGCTGTGTTGATAAAAGCATTACTAATTTACTTACCTCCAGCTAAGAAAGTACAAGGCCCTACAAGGCCACAGCCAATATACTGTATAACAATTGGTTCTAGAGAAAAAGGTGTTACATCTCAATTAGTACTTCTTTCATTAAGGACGGCTGTTTCTCTTTGTACGTTCTTTATTCTTGCATCTGAGAAGGGATGGAAGAGAGGAATTTGGCATTATTTTCCTTCTTACTTTTTTTTTATTCAAGGACACCCAGCCTGGGAAACCCTTCTGAGAATAAAACTGATGGTTTGACAGTTGGAGAAAAGAAAATTAAACAAGAAGAAAGAGTTTAGGATCTGTCATGGATTCATGAAGAAGAAGCAGAATACTGAGACCAACCCTGTTTACTACACTATTTATTTTATTTATTTATTTTAATTTCATTTATATCCCGCCCTTCTCCGAAGACTTAGGGCGCCTTACAAGCTTAGCAGTAGCTTTCATTCTATGTATATGCCTGCTTATTAGGGCTTTCACACACACACCCCAAGCGGCATTATTACAAAGTCAGCTTAATTGCCCCCAACAATCTGGGTCCTCATTTTACCTACCTCGGAAGGATGGAAGGCTGAGTCAACCTTGAGCCTGGTGGGATGCGAACCTGCACTAATTGCAGGCAGCTGGTGTTACTTAAGGAAGCATTAGCCCACTGCTCCACCAAGGCTCTGAACATTGATTGTCTGCTTTACACTAAACATTGATTGTCTGCTTTACAAGAAAAAGGGACCCAAACTATGAGCAAGCAAAGATTTTTATACACATTGATAGCAACAAGGCAGGAAATGTTCTGGATCTGATTGCTTGGCCAGCTTGGGGAAGCTAGGAAGTTCCTGGGGTTATGTTCTAAAAATGAGCCTTTCGGGAGGACAACAGAGCTGGAAAAGTCCATTGTTAAAGAAGAAGGTCATGTTGAGGTCATGAATGGATGGAGGATGGGATTTCTCTAGGTTGCAATTCCCTTGATAGGGCCTGTGAGCTGTGGGTGAGGAGGCTTCTTTTTTTGGTTTAGATAGGACTACAGATGGCCTTGTCTTGGGCAAGGAAGCTCAGTGTGGGTCTGATAGGATTAGACAAAGAGAGGACATGGGTTTGATCCTAGTATCTACTAAAAAAATAGGAAGGAAAACCTTGTTCCTCTTCCCCCCTTTCTCTCCTACGGTCTTCATTTGTTCCTCCCATTTTCCAGTCATGAAATAACCAGTAAATTTTTGGAAGAATTTTGGTTTGCTGAATAAAAGAAAGAATAAATGTTGATATTTTTTTTCTGGCAGACTTTACTGAATTCATTTTCTCATCTACATGTCTGTATAGTCAGTTCGGCAACTCTAGCTGCTCTTATTGTGTCATCAAGCAGTTCCTTCACTAGAATGAAAAACAGGGGACTATTCCTTCCTTTTGCCACCTAATTGAGAAATAGCTTACAAGTACATATATATGTAAATATCTTCAAAAGATAGAAAATGCAAGTCTTTTAATCCCCCAGGGCAGTGAAGGCCTAGTATCTATGACAGAAGTGAAAGTATAATGTCTTTTTTAACCACATGAATAAAAAATATGAGTGATGAGTTGAAAAGTATAAAAGATTCATTGGGGGATGTCACATATCTTTCCTTACAAATAAAACACAGTCTAGTATTTTTCAATTACATGACAAGCTTCAGCTTACAAAATTGTCATAACACCTTTAATGAGAATTGTCATGTTTATGGATTTGAAAGCACAGGACCCATAAAATGTTAAAGATATAGGTAATACCTAATGCAGGATTATTTATTTATTTGTCAAATTTTTGGGGTACCCATGTTACTACCAATAACTTTCACTACAATTTTTAATTTACAAATGGACTTTCAATACAAGAAAGTGAAGATTGCTTGGATTCCAATAGGTTGCTCCTCTATCAGAATAACAACTGATACACTTCCCATTAGTGTGAAGTAGATTCAAAATAAAACAAAAGATTTGAAATGATCAGCTTTAAAATAAAGGAGAAACACAGATAATATATCTATGTGAAGATAGTGAATACATGTCTGGTCCTGATACTTTCAAAAAGAATGTAAGAGCACATGAATCATGTCAACATTAATATAAATCTCTCAACAGATGAGAAACTTTAGCCTATGTTCATGGTAGCTTTCAAAATTTATAAGATGTCTTTCTTTTGCAGCAAGAATCTTGAATTGGGCATACATAGAAATAATGACACAATCACACTGTTGAGTCTAGTTCCCTGTGTGTCTGAAGAGGAAATGTAGATTGAGGTATTTGTGACCAAATTCTGAGGTGATTATTTGAGGGAAAGACAACTTTAGAAAGAAGGAAGAGTTGTTAATAAAGAACTATGAGAAGGGACACTCAACATGACAGCAGCATCCCATCTATGGTATTTATTATTTACATTTTGTCTCTCTTTGCAGCCAATTATAACCCTCACATCAATTTTAAAAAAGTGTCAGCCCTTACATTCAGTCTCTCTGTATTAAAACTCAAGAGATATAAAAAGATTTAGGAAATGAGAAAGTACTGGCAACTGTGCTGCTAATGTATGCAAATATATATGTATGTCTATATCTATATCTTATCATCTGTATGTGTATCTATATCTGTATCAATATAGTGCTAGTCCTCAACTTACAATTGGTTACTTAGTGACCATTATTAGTTACAAGGGATCTATCCAGGTTTACTTACAACCTAGATTCAAATTTTGATACCCTCACAGTCACATGATCATATTTTTGGCACTCAGCAAGTGGCCTTCATTTATGGCTGTTTTCAGAGTCCCACAGTTACATGATTGTACTCTGAGCCTTTTTTCCCCTGAAACTGGCATTTACTTCCAGTTTCTGGTGAAAAATGCCCATCACAGTCAATGGATTTGCTTAATGACTGCAGTGTTCGCTTAATAAGGGCAACATCAATGATTTCATTAATGATTTGAATGAGAGAATAGATGGGTAACTCATCTCATCAAATTTGTAGACAACACCAAGGTGGCAGGAATAGCCAACACTCCAGCTTAAGATACAGAAAGATCTTGACAGACTTGAACACTGGGCGCTATCTAACAAAATGAAATTCAATGGTGAAAAAAGTAAGGTTCTACATTAAGGCAAGAAAAACCAAATGCACAGGTATAGTATAGTTGGTACCTTGGTCAATAGTAGCAACTGTGAGAGGGATCTCAGAGTCCTAGTGGACAATCACTTAAATATAAGGCAGCAGTGTGCTGCAGCTGCCAAAAAAGCCAACACAGTGCCAGGCTGCATTAACAGAGGGAGAGAACCAAGATCACGTGAAGTGTTAATACCATTTTATAATGCCTTGGTAATGCCACACTTGGAATACCACATCCAGTTTTGGTCATCACAATATAAAAAAGATGTTGAGTCTCTAGAAAGAGTACAGAGAAGAGCAACAAAGATGATTAGGGACTTGGAGGCTAAAACATATAAAGAATGGTTGCTGGAATTCAGTATGTCTAGTTTAATGAAAAGAAGGTTGAGGGGTGACATGACAGCAATGTTCCAATATCTCAGGGGTTGCTACAAAGAAGAGGGAGTCAGGAAAAAAGCAATGGATGGAACTAACCAAAAAGATAAGCAACCTAGAACTAAGGAGAAATTGGAACAACCTGCCTCCAGAAGCTGTGAATGCTCCAACATTGGAAATTTTTAAGAAGAGACTGGAGAGCCATTTGTCTGAAATTGTGTAGGGTTTCCTTCCTGAGGGGGGGGGTTGGACTACATGACCTCCAAGATACCTTCCAACTTTATTGTTGTTGTTGTTGTTGTTGTTACTACTACTACTACTACTACTACTACTATTTATTTTTATAAGCTTTTTATTGTTTTTTTTCTCTACATACATATGTTAGTTTTTCAAACAGTGTGTGATCTGGGTTCATAAGCTGCCAAGAGAAGTATATGTATGGTTTACAAAGAAGACAACAAGAGATGAAGTACTACGGAAAGTTAGAGATGAACCAATGCAACATAAAAATAAAGAAACTGTGGTCTTAAAGCAGACACCTAAGAGAGTTAGAGATACACGAAGACAGTACCATTTTTTGACCATGAAATTGATTGCCAATGGCATAAATTTTAGATGGTTGATGCTGGAAGGTATCTTAATAAACTGGAACAATACAAGGTACAGACTGGACTCAATTTGGAAAGCAGAAGATTTTGAAGTGAGGAATAGGTCAATTTTAGATGAAGGAGTAAAAACTAAGTCAAGGGAAGAGTAAGGAGCAGAAACAAACAGAAGAGAGGACTCAAAGAGCTTAATGACTCTCTCTCTCTCTCTCTCTCTCTCACACACACACACACAGAGACACACAAACACACACACAAATAAAATTGGATGTAGTCACATTGTGATCTACTAAACAACTAGCACAACTTACAGCCATAATTCCAGATTCACTTAAGATCAAGGACGACCTGTATATTCAGGTCCATTACTGGAGCTCATTATGGCTCTTGTCACAAAATAGAGAAGAAGCCTATAGATTTGATTTACCTTTGTTACCTATAGGAATTGGATAACCTTGTCAACCATATAATTATTTCCAGTAGGGTATTTAGGCTAGTCTGATTTTTCATTGCTAAAAAAAATCTCTTATTCTCCCATTCTTAGTTTATTCTGGCTGGGACTATGAGATGCTCATTTCTATCACTGACCTGTTAATAACAAGGCACTATTATAATAAAAGTACATAATAACTGTTATGTATTGGGCTCAATGGTAACACCACGTTGTAAGCTGGAGCAGCTAATGGCTCTCCAGCAACCCAGACTTCAGGTCTCCAGTGCTGCTATTGGCTGCCCCTAGGCAGCAAATGGTTGCTTTAAACCTATTGGCTGCTGCCTAGGGGCCAGGCTATAAATTGCTGCAAGCTGGAGCCCAATTCTCAGTTCAGATCCTGCAAGCAATAAACCATGAGCTTTGTTAAACTCACTTGCCTCGTCTTCTTTCCTGCACGAAGAACTCACTACACAACAATAACATTGTTTTTATTAAAAATAATAACACAAAACTGTACAATTGTTATATAACCTATAATAGTTTAGAAAGAATGATTTTAAAATATTGGTTTTAATTTAATAAAGGAATAAAGAGGTAAGCTACAAATAAGAGTTACAATACAGAATAATATTGAGGATAAATATATGTATTTATTTTATTTTGATTGTACACCAGCATAAAAATAGTACATAAAAAATTTGCAGCAAGTTCAATAAATACAATGTTTACTGAAAAACATGGTTAGACAATGTAATTTCTTTTCATAGAGATAATTTGTAGTTGATTTTAAAAAATCCCTAGTGTGAAGTTGTTGGGGAAAAATATTGTAGATGCAAGGGAATTTGTTGATATAAAACTGAGGAGTGTTCACAAAGCACTCTATGAAATGGATCAAATTTCTGGACAGAGATGATATTTCTGGAAGATCAATAATAGCAAAAGAACAAATTTTATCATGCTTGGTGGCCATGTAAATAAAATCAGAAAGTTTTAGATTCAAGAATAATTTTGAATTATAGTACTCTTGGAAATGGGGCTTTATAATATTTGTAACATTAAATTATTCTTTAATTGGTCAATTACTGTAATAATGAATATCTATCTATCTATCTATCTATCTATCTATCTATCTATCTATCTATCTATCTATCTATCTATCTATATCTCAAACATTTAAAATATTTATTTGCAGTGTGAATACTTCCATTATATTGTTTTACCCCTTTGATTGATTATGTGCAATCAAGTTGGTGTTGACTCTTGATGACCAGATGATCTTTAGAATGATGTGTCCCCAACATGACTCTCCGGATGTTTATTTATTTATTTATTTGTTTGTTTGTTTTTATATACCGCCCTTCTCCCGAGGGACTCGGGGCGGTGTACAGAGTAAGGTAGGTATACAGATTGAACAATAGTGAAAACAATAGTAAAACAACTGAGACCCCAAGAGCTATCAGGCCAGGCCGGACTGCTGGAACAGGTAAGTTTTTAAATCGCGCCGGAAAGTGCGGAGGTCGGGGGCCATCCGGATTTCGGTAGGCAAGCAGTTCCAGAGGGCTGGCGCACCGACTGAGAATGCCCTCCCCCTGGGGGCCACCAGCCGACATTCCTTGAGCGGTGGCACCCTGAGGAGGCCCTCTCTGTGGGAGCGCACAGGACGGAGGGGTGTTGACGTTGGCAGAAGGTGCTCCCGTAGGTAGTCCGGACCCATGCCATGTAGGGCTTTGTATGTCATTGTTAGCACCTTGAATTTCACTCGGAAGGCAACCGGAAGCTCACGGAGGAGAGGTGTGATATGGGAGTATCGGGAGGCCCCCAAAAGTGTCCGTGCAGCTGCACTTTGCACCAGTTGAAGCTTCCGAGTGGCTCTCAAGGGCAGCCCCATGTAGAGAGCGTTACAGTAGTCTAGGCGAGAGGTCACAAGTGCATGGGTGACTGTACGTAAGGCATCCAGGTCCAGATAAGGTCGTAGTTGGCGCACCAGTCGAACCCGGGAGAAGGCCCCCTTGGTCACAGCTCCTATGTGATCTTCCAAGGATAGCTGTGAGTCTAGGAGGACACCCAGGTTGCGGGCCCTATCAACAGGGGGTAATAACTCATCCCCGATGTTAAGGGATGGAATGATCTGAGTATCCTGGCTTGCTGGTATGTACAGCCATTCAGTCTTGTCCGGGTTGAGTTGAAGCCTGTTCCTCCCCATCCATTCCCGGACCGCTTTCAGGCAGCGGGACATCACGTCGAGGGCATCACTGATGCTGTTTGGAGTTGAGATGAAAAGCTGGGTGTCATCAGCATACTGATGGTACCCTACTCCAAAACCACAAATGATCTCACCCAGCGGTTTCATGTAGATGTTGAACAGGAGAGGCGAGAGGACCGACCCTTGAGGGACTCCGCAAGCGAGAGGCCTCGGAGTCGACCTCTGTCCTCCTGCCAGCACCGACTGCGAGCGACCCAGGAGAAAGGAGGAGAACCACCGCAGAACCGTGCCTCCCACTCCCAGTCCCCTGAGGCGCCGCAGCAAGATACCATGGTCGATGGTATCGAAAGCCACCGAAAGGTCTAATAAGACTAGGACAGAGGAATGGCCCCTGTCCCGGGCTCTCCAGAGATCATTCATCAGAGCGACCAATGCCGTCTCCGTGCTGTAGGCCGGCCTGAAGCCCGATTGGCACGGGTCTAGATAAACCGCTTCATCCAGGACCTGAGGAAGTTGATGCGCCACCACACTCTCAACAACCTTCGCAAGGAAGCGAAGGTTGGAGACTGGACGAAAGTTATTCAATGAGGTTGGGTCCAAGGTGGGCTTCTTGAGGAGAGGTCTCACCACCGCCTCCTTCAAGGCGGTGGGGAAGTGACCCTCACTCAGAGAAGCAGAGATGACCGCCTGAAACCAGCCTCGTGTCCCCTCTCGAGCTGCATAGGCCAGCCAGGAAGGGCACGGGTCCAGTAAGCATGTGGAGGAGCTCAACCTCCTCATAATCCTGTCCACTTCCTTCGGAGTCACAGGATCAAATTCCTCCCAGATGACGTCGACAAGACTGTCCATGTCCTGTTCCTCCAACTCTGCCCAGTTGGAGTCCAGGCCGGTTCGAATCCGAGCGATTTTATCCAACAGATATTGACCGAATTCCTCGGCTCGACCCTGTAAGGGTTCCTCCCTCACCTCTTGGTTCAGTAGGGAGCGAGTCACTCTGAACAAGGCAGCTGGGCGATTATCTGCGGACGCGATGAGGGTGGAAAAGTAATTGGATTTCGCCACCCTTATCGCTGCGAGATAAGACCTGGTGAGGATTCTTAGTCGCAATCGGTTGGATTCGGATCGACTGGATCTCCAACGGCTCTCTAGGCCCCGTCTCCGACGCTTCATCTCCCGGAGCTTCGCGGTGAACCATGGGGCTCGCTGGGATCTGCGCTGGGTCAGGGGCCGCAGGGGTACAACTCGGTCCAGAGCCTCCGTGGCTGCCCTTTCCCAGGCTTCCACTAAGGCGTCTGTCGAGCTGTGAGCAGGGAGTGCATGTGGGTTCCCAAGCGCTGCCTGGAACCTATCAGGGTCCATTAGGCGCCTAGGGCGGTACCATCTGGTTGGCACCGTGCACCCACGGCGGGGGGTGGCAAAGGGGAAGTCTAGCCGTAGGAGGTGATGATCGGTCCATGACAGGGGCGTAACGGTCGTGGTGCCCCCACCGATATCATCACGCCACCGTCCAGACAAGAACACCAAGTCGGGGGTGTGGCCTCCCTCATGAGTTGGTCCAGAAATTATTTGCGACAGGTCCATGGCCGCCATGGAAGCCATGAACTCCCGAGCTAGTTCGGACGATCCTCCCAGGGACGGTAGGTTAAAGTCGCCCAAGACCATGAGTTTTGGGAATTCAACCACCAACCCTGAGAGGACATCGAGTAGCTTGGGCAGGGCTGCCGCTGCACGATTAGGTGGTAGGTACGCCAGCAGCAGGCCCAACTGCGCCCCCGGGCCGTATCTCAGAAGGAGAGACTCACACCCGACCATCTGAGGGACGGTGGTCTCTCGCCGGCTAAGGGTCTCCCTGATGATTACTGCCACTCCTCCACCCCTCCCATGGGCCCGAGGCTGGTGCAGCACCTGGAAACCAGGCGGGCAGAGGTCAACCAGAGGGACACCACCCTCTGGGCCCAGCCAGGTTTCCGTGATGCAAGCCAGGTCCGCGTGCTCACTCTCCACTAGGTCACGAACAAGGTGAGCCTTGTTAGCTACGGACCTGGCATTTAGGTAGACCAGCCTGAGCTTAGGAGGCTGCACACCTTCGCTCCCGGGTCCTCGGGGGAAGCACAGAGGGTCGGAGCGTCTCACCGCTTGTACAGAGCGGAGATGACTCTCCCGGTGACGATACGGCCCTCTGCTTGTGCACCTTCTGCCGTTCCCCACCATCCTGGGAATTGGCTGTTCGTCTGCTCGCCACTGGGCTTTGTCAGCGACTGGCCCTCGTTCCTCACCTTCGTGAATGGTCGTAGGCCTGGCCTGCGTTATGGTAGTTGGAAGGCCCCCCCTTCACCGAACAACCATAGTCTTTTCCCGCCCCCCTCCCTAACCCAACAAAAAACTTAACTAGGAACTTAACCAGGGGCCTCTTGTTGGACTTGTGCTGGAGGCCCCTGACCCTGCCCGGCCATCTCTCAGAGGCCCAATGGTCGGGCCCGTCATCGAGATTGGATGTATTGTAGGCGAGACGCACCCAGGAGAGGGGGGAACCCCTGAGGGCGTGTAGGTCTGTGCTCGAATATTGGAGAAGCATAGAGTCACAGGGTTTTTTGGGAAGGCGGTCCCCTGGATGGAGAATTGGCAGGAGGGTCGAGTTGGGTAGGTGGGTATCTGGACCGTCACCCAGCCACTGCCACTTGACTGGGTGAACCCCAGAAGCAGGCCACTCCCCATCCTCTCACGATGGGTTGTGACTCTGTTTCCGGGGGTGGTCCAGGACCCACTCTGGGTGAAGCATACCCCATAGAGCTCTCACCTCTATGGGGCTGCAGGTGTAAGGTCAAGCCACTCTGCCACCGTGGCTTGCACCCAGGCCCATCATGTCCTGTGGGGCGAGGGTGGGCAGGGGGGGTTGAGAGTTGGTAGAGGCAAGATGATGATGGCTTCGGTGGTCCAGTCGCCGCTGTCTCCACTGATCAGCTGCATCGTCTTTTGGTTGAAGATCGGCACGGAGACACCGTCGGCACCCAGGGGTGCAGGCCGGAGACGCCACGCCACGTCTAATAGTGCTGCCGTCGAGGGTTCTTGGTAAAGGTGGTCGACCGGGGTCTGGAGAAGCTGTCGCTGCTGTCGCTTTCGCTGCTGCTCCGTTGCATAGCTGTTCCCCTGATCCGCTGGTCCGCGGCGTCTCCTTGATGTAGATCGGAGGTGCCGCCGCCTAGGGCTAGGTCAAGGTGGTCGTGGAAGGACGAGGCGCTGGCCCTCACTCAAGACGGCTGCAGAGGTTCAGGGGGCGGGCCGGAGATGCCACGCCGCTGCTGCTAGCGCCGCTGTCAAAGGCCCCTCGGAGGGTGGTCGATCGGGCCCGCATAGCCGGTCTGCGGCGTCTCCTTGATCCCATGGAGACGCCGCCGCTATTCAGGAGCAGGCCAGGAGGCTGAGGCAGAGCAGCGATGTTCCAATGCAACACTTATTAATACTGTAGTTGATTCCACCCATTTGCTGATGTTCATCTATTTTTTTCCTTCCACCTTTCCCAGCACTACAGACTTCTCAAGAAAGCTAAATCTTTGCATAATATGTTCATATGCACATAATGTATCTGAGATGGTCATTTGCACTTTGAGTGAGTATATGCATCAGCATATTCTCAATCTTCTCATGAGAGCAGGGACAGGGAAAGTGCATATTTCATTATTTATATGGCAAAGTGGAATGGATGAGAAAAATAATTAAATTAAATCAAAAGGTAGGCAGGGAAGGAAAATCAATCTTGTACAAATTGATTCAAGTTGCTAAGACAAATTAATTAAAAAAAGTTTTCCATTGTTTCCCTTTTTCGGCCATTTATATTTCTCCAAATTATCTTTAGAGGCTGAGGACATGTTTCAACTGTATGATACTTGACACTAGAGCAAAATTAATTTGAGAGAGAGAAAGAGAAAGAGAGAGAGAGAGAGATGGAGGGACAGACAAAGAATTACTATCTTTGGTAAAGAAGAAAATTTTTAAAGCCGGATGAAATTTACAGTCTGTATAGAATAAATAGCTTAATAGAGCACTCTACCTAGCAAAAAAAGTTTTATCTTACATAATATCAGACACAGAGACTTACTTTAATTTCTATATACGTATATTACACATCTGTAAGCATCCATATAAGATGCAATTTCTGTTTCTTCTCTTTTTTTCCAAAATTATTGTACATTTGTATTGATTTATTTATTGCTTAGTATCCTTTTCTCCCCTAGTGTACAGAAATCTCAGAAAAGGATATACTTCTATACTTCTACCCATTCAGAAAATTAAATGCATTTAGTCATTTAGAAGAACCAGAGATGTTTTTTTCTTCAACAATTGAAATGTTAAATCAACAGTGGCCTCATGTCACAGGAAAAACACCTCAAGAATATCATCATTCAACATAGCATTTTTGTTGCTGAATGATTATGTTAGTTTGCTTTTTTTTAAAAAAACACACCTACTTTATTACTATAATTAATGTCTGTGTATTGTCAAAACAACGCTGTATGGGTTATATGCAATAAAATTCAATAAAATATAAAACATGATAGCCCAAACACTGCATTTGAAAAACAAATCACAAATTAGACATCTTACTGGAATTATCAAGGGACAATGAAATGACCAGACTTCCTGTTTTATAATTGGCTCCATCAAAAAGCTATTCAATATAAAGAGTATCTGAATTGCCAATTGAAACTGTGCCAACTAAAATCTCTCCGGGAGACAAGCTGAAGAACTAGGATGCTTTAAATGAAGAGTGAGCAACATCCTTCTGCTCATGTTTACAAGCCAGATGGAGCCAGAGCAGGAATATGCCACTGAAACCAGCCATTCTTTCTCTTTTAGTTATGCTTTTTTTGCTCGCTCTCTCTCTCATCTCCTTATAATCCCTGCCACACTGCAGGCTGGCAGTGAAAAGTAAAAGTGATCTTTGTCACTTTTCTTTAGAGAGAAAAGACATGTTTGAAAATCACCAGAGATATCCTGAGTGCAAGCCAATACTCTTTAAGAGAAGCTGGCTGGATCATAGTCTCTTCAAACTGAGTAACTCCCTTCAGAAATCCAGATATTCAGAGTATTCATCACCTCCAGGTGAGTTATGAATCATTAATGTCACTCAAAGGACAACAGTTCCTGCACACAGATATTTATTTCTGTAAGAGAGATGCTGTGGTATAAGCAAGAATACAGAGAATACAATTTTGGCTGTGCAGACAATTTTGGGAACACCCTGGATATTTGAGTTGAGAAATACCAACATTGTGTAGAAAATCCAGGTTTGGGGGCCATGTGAGCTTCCAGGAATTGTAGCATGGCATAGAGAAGGTTAAATAAGTTATAAAAGCAAAACACTGCAATCAAATTGCCTAGCAGTGTCTACTGAATTATATATTCTTACCTTTTTTTTAATTTATCAGCCTTGACATAGTAATTCATTATGAAAAGTTCTTCTCAATGTTGATGTCTTTTAACACCAAAATCCTTTTTAATTTCTCCACATTAAAAAGAAAAGACATTTATTGTTTAATATTTTATTTTAATTGATATTACTGAATCATGTGAGTTTTAAAGTTTCGAAGCTCACTAACTATACTCATATTTTCACCTTGTGTTTGCTTTGCTAGATTAACTGACAGTCTTTTGAACTGGTTTTAATTTGTTGATTTTACTTGCTGATTTTCTGATGAGATTCTGAGTGAGTTTGTTGCTTTAGATTTTAATTTTTATTCTGTCCGTTGGTCTGAAATATTCTTGGCACAAAGTTATTTGTAAATATACTAATAAATAAAGTGGTAAAATTCCAGTTAAATAAGATTTGTCAAATCTAACTATGTCTAGGAATTTACAAAATCATTTGATTGCCATTTCAAGACATTTGGAACAACTCTAAATTAAAAACATGTTCTTCAAATTCTTTATATGCATCTCTTTGCTACCGCCTAGTGGTTGACTGTAAAATAGTTTTATATAGCAGTTCTATTTCTCCAGCTGAGGATAACTGTCAAGGTTTAATTCTAAGTACTGTAGATGAGAAATCCCCATTCTTACTCTCAATTTTCTCTACAAATAATAAAAAATGCATGTGTCGCACTGAAAGAAAGGTGATCATTCTTTTTGTACCAGAGCTAAGTTGTGAAAATCTGCACAACCTCTAAAAGACTATGAAAGATTAGTTTTCTGTATCTGTTATCCAAGTTTTAGAGCACGGGTGTCAAACTTGCCACGTCACACGATATGTCATGACGTATCATGACTTTTTTTGCATTGATGGATCTGGGGCGGGCGTGGCCTTCGTATGATGCAACTGGCCTGTGAGCCGGCAGTTTGACACCCCTGTTTTAGAGGGCTCGCCTCTACAGGCCTACTTAGTAGTAAGGTCCATGGATTTTGATAGGACTTACCATCAGCTAAGTGGGACATATGGATCTTTGTAGCAACAATCCAGAACTATACTATTGATTGATGGATTGATCGATCAATCAATTGATTTAACTTCTATGCTACCCATCTCACATAAAAGTGACTCTATGTGGCTTATAATCAATAAAAACAAGGCAAAACATTAAAACTATAAAATAATAAATAGTAACACTAAAACTGTCTTTAAAATTAGCCAAGATGGCAAAGAAGGCAACAAGATGCACACAGGGAGGAAATGGGGTCTTATCTTAGTCTATTAACCACTTCCAGAATGACATACTCCCACTGGAGCCCCAGGCCAATTGGCAGAGCGAGATCTTTAGCCCCTTTCAGAAGGCCAAAAGGGTGCAGATCTCACTGTAGGGTTCCAAAAGGCAGGAGCCATGACAGAAAAGGTTGTTCTCCTGGACCCAGCCAGCCAGAATTCCTTGACCCACAGGGTCTATAGCATATCCCTTCTGCTGGCGCAGGTGGGGTGTGGTCAATACCATTAGGGTGACACAGTTCCTCATTATATATTACATAAATACAATATTATATCCTCTAAAACAAAAACAAAGCCCATTCCAATTCTACCGTAAACTCACTTTGCTACCAAAATGTTTCTATCTGGGCTTTGGTTAATATAAATCAGACTATTTATTGCTGTGCCCTGCAAAGCCTCCAACAGCTGAACAAGACTGCGAAAGTAAAAGTGGCAGACAGATCTCTTAAATGCTAGTCTGTTATAAAATCAGATTCTTGAAAACTCAAAGAGCTCACGCCAAGCTAGAGTTACAGTGAGTAAATTAAGAGAGGCTCTCTTTAAAATGCCATCTTCTCACATCCGGGTTATGTTGTCTCTTTTCACTTAGACTACAGTTCTCTTCTGTTTTCTTCCCACCGTTTCTTGTATCTGTTTGCTCTCTCTCTACCACCAAAACAGAATGATGGTTATATGGATGCCTCACCAGACTTGAAGAATTAAAACCAACTCATGCATTCAAAGAACCTGAAGAAGATAAAGACATTATGAATATTCCAACTCAAGGGAGAACCACTAGAACAGGGGTGTCAAACTGCCAGCCCGCTGGCCGGATGAATCACGATGAAACCGCACCCATCCCATTGCCGGCAATGGGGAAAAAGCTCCGATACGTCGCACGATGTCATGTGATGTTGCGAGTTTGACATGCCTGCACTAGATTCTTTCTCCTAAACCGGAAGAAAACAATACCAATATAAAATCTTCCCCCATTACTGTTCCTTATCCTGCCTTTATTTCTTCTGTTTGAAGTTCCTATATCAATTTGACTTCTTTCTGAAGTAAGATAAAGTGTACCAAATGCTACATGTTTTGAGACTACATTGGATCATTGTTGGAGACCAATCATCCCAGTTGGGGGGGCTCAAACAGGAAATAATTTGGAGTCATTACGTAAAAACAAGAGGGCAAGGTCATCCCCATCCCTAAATGCCGTTGAACCTTACCTAATATTTTCCTAGGTGAAAGCTATCAGTCGAGGATGATTCCTGTGAAATAGGCATTGAACAATAATGTAGCTACATTCAAACTCTTTACACGTGGGCCTGATTGTTTGCACCCTACAGTCATGTTGGAATAAGGAGGAACACCTTATTTGAATGCTACTACAGTTAGGAATGACTTAAGCCAGTCTTACTCAAGGGCTAGGGATGAAGTAAAGGTAACATACTGGGTACATAGTAGGAAAAAATAAGATTCTGCCAAGGTACATTTGTGCTATAACTTTGTCGAAGTGAGGAAAGTACATTTTAACAGTATGGCTAATACATGCCCTAGTTTTACTGAGCTTAATAAAAATAACACAATACTATTACTACAAAGCTTAAAATGTATGTGCTATATATATGTAATATTATGTTCTTGTCTTGGTTTTGTACTATTATTTATAATATGCATAATAGCTTTTTTTTTGCAGTTATGCCTTGTTCATACATTAACCTGGACATGTAAAAGTAGCTGCTTATATTTCATGCTTGTTATGCTAATGAGCTTTATTTAGCAGGAAAAGGCTTATCATTTTGTATTTTATCCTCTTGATAAAATATAGTAAAGTAACGCTTCCAACTGAAGAACAGCACTATATATCATTAGATCCACATGGGTACTGAAACAACTGTTTCACTTTCCTCATTTGGAGAGGGTTGATCCAATTTCTTACAGAAAATCTTTCCTATGTCTTGGTAAATAAATAAAGAAAAAGGCTTGGTTTATGTGTCCTGTAGCACAATAATCCTCTTTTACTAATGACTAAGTCCTCCAGTCCATTGAACCAAGGTTTATTATAATTTCCTTACTCTCACTAATCCATTTCATTCCCATCAAATAATAATGTTAATTCATAATATAAGATATAATAATTGCCTTTCATAATTAAGCTTTAGTTAATTAATCCATTAATTAAACTGATTGTGAGTCTCAGAGGTGTATAGAGGTCTCATGCTTTAAACCAGGAGTGTGTATCTGCAAGGTTTAAGGCATCCATTTTGCTCTTTAAACTCAAGACTTCAATAATGCATCATTCAACAACTTTAACACTATGAAACAACAACGTCTATATAACCCATGTTCTTGGGAAGGACTTAATAGGTTGATAAAAATGCCAGATCCAGCCTAAATATCTGGCTATGTGACCAACCACAATAACAACAAATAACCATACCTACACCCCAATGTAACTACTACCTCCCTTTCTAATAATTGCATCTTACTTCTTTCATGTCTTAGAAGCTTTTTCTATATTCTGGAAGCCTAGAAACCTACAAATAATGGGAACATTAGTAGAGCTTCAGTATAAATTTAAGTGTAGCTGAAAATCAGTTCAAATGTTTCCACTGAGAATGGGATTGGAGAAATCCAAGCTGATGGGTAAAAAGACATTGGCAATTGGGATGATCCATATCTCTATTCTCCCATTTACTTTAGGCACACTTGAACTCGGGATAAATGCCTCATCCAGAATTAAAACTGAATTGTTTGCTCTCCTTTTACTTGCCTCATCAGGTTTAAGTGCCTGGAGATCAAATGAAAGTTATGAGGGGAAAAATTGGAAGAATTGGTTTCATAATTCAGAGAAGAGTCACCTTGTTTGGAAGAGGTGAATGAAGTCTATCTTTCTGATTCTATTTTGATAAAGCACCATGTCCATGTAGCATGCCTCCTTGTCACACCAAGGGGATTGCCTTGTATTTTAACACTACTTCCAATAAATAATTTGGCCACCCACAATGCTGTGTAGGTAAGCATGTATCTGAATAAGGAGTTACAATATAATACTTCATTGCAGGTGAATTCTAGGGCCTTTTTGAAGTACTTCTCTTCCCAGTAAAATAAACTGCTTTTTTGAGCATTGTCATCTTACCCAGCTGGAAGAATTGCTGATAGAGCTTAAAGAGGGGATGATGACGACACTTACCAAGTATTGTACAAATAATGCTGAGTGAGGCAAAGTTGATGATTGTGTGAAAGGTACTTGAAACTTCACTACCGCTCCTTTTGACTGCTGTGACATTGGAATAAAACCAGTGGGCAGATTGTACAAAATGTGCCTGCTAATTTTTTACATGTTTGCATGAGTAGGAAAGCAACAAAAATCTAGCTCACAGAAGCACATAAAAATGCTACATGTATTAGTTTCAAGTTTTCTCCTATAGAGTGACATCTCATTTTAATGGAATGAAAGTGGGGTGGGGAGGGGATGTGTTATTCTATCTAGGCAATGTCCATTAAATATTAAAGTATGTAATTGCAGAGATTATATCATTAGCATAGCAATGTTATTTGCATCACTATGTCAAGTGTGATGCAAAATATTTAGTGACACCATTATATAAGCGACATAAATCACTGCAGATGTTTGCCTGTTGCAGGCCAAGATCACTGTATCAAGGTATGTTAAACTGTGGTTTCGTGGTTTTATGTGTGTCTACAATCTTATGCATGGAAATAAGAATTCACACAATAACTGTTTTTATACTTCCATTGCTCTTCTGGAGCAACAGATCTTATGGGGAATTATTACTTTGTCATTGTCAAAAAGAAATCTCAACCATTAAAAAGATGAAGGAAACAAAGTTTATCACAATTAGTATTCTGGGTGAGATTAAACTGACAGAGTGCCCTGGTTGCCAGCCAGAAGTCTTAATTTTCCTGCAATCACCTCCTTCAAATCCTTGATAACAATGGCAAGTGAATTTTTCTGCCATTGTTTGAAGGTCAGTTAAAGATGCTACCCCTCTCACAATAACTCCATTCTTTGAAGTTTTGATTTGAAAATTCTGAGGATTTAAATGAAGATAATCCAAAGCTTTCCAATTTCTTCGTATGCACCTTCCATTATTCCGGCACAGATGCTGGCTGCACACCTCTGCAGCTTTGGTTACATTGGTGATGTAGGGACCTAAATTAGTAGTAATGAATTCCTTCACCTTTGTGCAATTGGCCTGCAAGAAAGAAGAAATATGTGAATCATGGGAAGGCTGTCCAGTGTTGTGTCTATACCATAAATATATATAAATCACCTATGTAACCTTACTTTCCAAAGCTTTGGAAGAAAGTTATAGGTTTTTGCCAAATGTTCCTTGAAGCTTCTCTTACTCATAATCTGACCTTGCATAAGGGAGAATGAATAGATAAAAAGTGAGCCTACTATATTAAAGAATCTCATGTGAAAAGAAGGACTTTTAGGCAAGTTAAAATATTTAAAACAATGACTTTAATTTACCTCTGATGATGTTAAATTCATGTCTCCCCAAATAACAATTCCTGCAGCTCCCAAGGCAGCACTCTCACCAATTGTGCTGACAAGATCTTGCTACACAGGAACAGAATAAAATATTATCAGTCAATTATTATATATCATCACTGATGCCATTAAAAACAGCACATTAATGCATTATTATGAGGCACCCCATTCTGAGCACCCAAGCTTTCAGGAGAATTAGTAACTAATTGCTGAAAATATTCAAAGTTTTAATGTGTTTCATCTTCAGTCAGTTTTATATCTGTAGTAAGGATATTTTGTTATTTCAATTTCAGCATTTCAATTTGAAGATAAAATAGAAGTTTCACCAATGCTTTTTGTCATGAATCTAGGAAAATCTTGCTGTTCAAAAATTAGATCAGATATTATTCAACATGAGAATATTAGGGGAGGGAATAAAAGTAAAGATGCATCTACTTAATTTTTCCCAGACTGTTTCCCTGGAATTTTACAATTAGGGCCATTTTCCTGTTGACTGAATTTTTGATGTCTCCTTTAAAACTTTTATCACTATTTTTTTTTTAAAAAAACACCTTTCTATGTATCATTTATATTTATTTCAGCCCTATTTCTATTTTCTCAGGTCGCATGATATGTAATGCACCCAGAAGAAATTGTTGTTATAGAGAAAAAAGAAGCTCAAAACAAAATATAACAATACAGTGAACCATACACTAAACAACTGAATATGCTAACAAACACACACACACACACACACACAGAGAGAGAGAGAGAGAGAGAGAGAGAGAGGAAATTAGCCAGGCTTTTATGCATTGTGTAGATGAAGCCCTAAGGTCTTTAACAGATGTGATTATGTTTGTTTTGTGCATATAGTATATTCATTTCATGCTGGGTTGATCTCAAATATAACAAACCAAACCTGAGATCTATAAATGTTTAAATATTCAAATGAAAGCATAAATTATATAAACAAATAAACAAGTCCTGGGTCATTAGTTAACAAGTGGAGTGAGAACACTCAATCAAAAGGGAAAAAAGTAAATAATTCTTCAAACATAAGATGTCTGCACACAAAGATAAGATATGATATTGAGATGTATTAAAATAAATAATTTCAAATGATTTTCCACAAAATGTCTAAAGTTGAAATTCTATATGTCAAGGAACTTTTTTTACTATGAAGAAATGTTGACTTAGAAGAGAAATGAATTGAGGGCTAATGATGATCATACAGCATTCCGGACACTTAGACATTATGCTTCTCTTACTTGACATTCAAATAGATTTGATGCCTTGAATAATTGTGCATTTATTTAACTTGCATCTCCACCACAATCCAATGACTCTTCAAAACCTAATTCACAGATTTTCCACTCCAAGTAGAGGCAATAGCCATTAATCAAATCTAGGAGTTGTATTAGGAAAGAAATGGACCTCACTGTGAGCAGAATGTTAGGTAATTGTCTGAGGGAGTAAGAAGGAGTTAGGAAGGATAGGAATGTGGTGGTAGGGATGTGGTTAGTTAGCTGGGAAATGGAAGACAGTGAAGGAAAAAGAGAATTTGTCCTGTATTTTTAAGAATCTAAAAAGAAAATTGCTGGATCAGAGCAAGTTCTTATTTACTCCAGTATCATTTTCCCATTATGGCCAACCAAATGCCCTTAGGCACTCTTGGTTGAAGTTAAATGTGAATTAAGAGTTCCTGATTAATAGTTCCACTGGTCCATGGCAATGGTGCATTTGTTCTACAGAAGCAACTGATGATCTCCAGAGAGCTTACCGTAGAAAGAAATAACAATGGCTGATCTCTGTAGTCTAGTCGAGTATATACAAAGACTGGGAGAGAATAATCATGTGAGGTCATAAAGGAAATCCTCATGGATTCTTTCACTCTAAACTGTGAAAAGCGTAATGTGTTTTCACTGCTTCCAAGGGATTTCTTAATGCCAATGGAGGGATATAATGCTGCACTGCTATTCCACAACCACAACAGTTCATTATTCCTCATGAGTTCATTTTCTGGACATGAGCCAGTATAGTTCTGCTCATGGAAATTGTAATTGTGGCAGTCAGGATATAAGTAATATCCCCAGAGGCCCTTCGGCCTGCTTTTAATCCCCAGCTCAATTGTTTCTTTCATGAAAGCCTTAGCACATTTTTCGAAAGAAAATTTAGCTAAACTTTCGATAGCATTTGCAGAAATATTCTCTTGCAGTTTGGAAATCAGTTTCCTTGACTGTCTCTTGTAAATATTTTTGGTATTCCAGTTACGCTCCCACTGGGGCCTCCAGTGTTCCCAGTCTATGACTGCCAACCCAGTGAAATCCTTATCAGGAATATAGTAGTTAATATCTTGGTTAGCTTTCTCCAGATGCGTTTGCAAGCTGAAATTCTGAGGGAGGCCACCATTGATTGGGATTTCCTGTGATGTGTACCAGGGATAATATCCCAGCCTGTTGACATAAAATATGGTCACATTCTGTCCTCTTGCTTTGGCAAATGGACTTCCAATCACATGGAACATTTTTAAGCTGATTGTGATATTATATCGGATGGAGCAATGATCTGTTGGTGCATTCCAGGCAGCTATGAAAGGCATCCGTTGGAACACTGGAAGCTGAGCAGACTTCAGGGCCAAAGCAGAACTCCACATAAATGACATCTGTAACCAGAATGTAGAGCAGACCTGCTAGGAAATAGAAAACAATTTTGAACTGTCAAGGAAAATCAAAATCTTTGACATATAAAAACATCCAAGCCCATCTTTTTATTCTCTAAAGCAGGCATGTCAAACTTGCGACGTCATGTGACGTTGTGCGATGTATCACAACTTTTTCCTCATTGCCGGCAATGGGGAGGGCGCGGTTTTGTCATGATGCATCCAGCTTGCGGGCCGGCAGTTTGACATGCCTGCTCTAAAGGGTCAAGTAACATTATGCAGAAGCATGGCAGAGAAGAGTAATACAAAGAAATTAAGACATGAGAGAAGAAAAGGAAATGAAATAGAGCCAAATCAGCCAAACGTATACAACCCTACCCAATATATTTATCTATTATTTTTATTTAGCCGTTTTTATGTTTACAAATAACTCAAGGCAGTGAACATATTCAACACAACTTCCTCCTCCTATTTTCCCCATAGCAACAATCCTGTGAGGTGGGTTGGGTTGGGAGAGAGTGACTGGCCCAAGGGCACCCAGCTGACTTTCATGGGAAAGGTGGGACTAGAACTCACAGTTTCCTAGTGTCATGCCCGGTGGCTTAACACTATACCAAACTGGCTCTCTTGGTTTCTTTCTGTCCTTGTCAGCCATCTTGGCTTCAACACCCATCCATAAATTGCTTGATACATTATCTTTTCACTTCTCTTTCTGGCAAGAAAACCTCCTGAGTCTTCCTCTCAATTCATTCATTCTTCGTTCGTATACTTGTTCTGCAGTTCAGTGCTGATTCATTCTATATAATACATATTTATAAATCACTCACATTTATACTCATTTCACATTCATTCATTCCTGAGCTTATCATTTCTTGTTTTACTACACATACTTCTTAAATAAAACATATCCACTGTATTCAATTTACTTACATGATTTTCCTTACATTGTTGTTGTTAGCTGCGAAGTTGTGTCTGACCCATCGCGACCCTATGGACAACATTCCTCCAGGCCTTCCTGTCCTCTACCATCTTCTGGAATCCATTTAGGCTCACGCCTACTGCTTCAGTGACTCCATCCAGCCACCTCATTCTCTGTCGTCCCCTTCTTCTATTGCCCTCAATCTTTCCCAGCATTAGGCTCTTCTCCAGTGAGTCCTTCCTTCTCATTAAGTGACCAAAGTATTTGAGTTTCAACTTCAGGATCTGGCCGTCTAAACAGCAGTCAGGGTTGATCTCTTCTAGGACTGACCTCTTCTAGGACTTGATCGCCTTGCAGTCCAAGGGACTCGCAGGAGTCTTCTCCAGCACCATAGTTCAAAGGCCTCAATTCTTTGGCGCTCAGCCTTTCTTATGGTCTAACTTTCACTGCCATACATTGCAACTGGGAAGACCATAGCGTTGACTATACACACTTTTGTTGACAGTGTGCTGTCTAGATTTGCCATGGCTTTCCTCCCCAGGAGCAAGTGTCTTTTAATTTCTTGGCTACAGTCCCCATCTGCAGTGATCTTGGAGCCCAGGAAAATAAAATCTGTCACTACCTCCATTTCTTCCCCATCTATTTGCCAGGAATTGAGAGGGCCGGATGCCATTATATTGGTTTTCTTAATGTCAAGTTTCAAGTCAACTTTTGCACTCTCCTTCTTTACCTGCAACAAGAGGCTCTTTAGTTCTTCTTCACTTTCTGCCATTAGAGTGCTATCATCTGCATATCTTAGGTTGTTGATATTTATCCCGGCAATCTTAATTCCAACTTTTGATTCATCTAGCCCTGCCTTTCTCATGATGTGCTCTGCATATAAGTTAAATAGGCAGGGCAATAGTATACAGCCTTGCCGGACTCCTTTCCCAATTTTGAATCAATCAGTGGTTCCGTGTCCAATTCTCACTGTTACTTCTTTACCTGCATATAGGTTTCTCAAGAGACAAATAAGATGGTCTGGTACTCCCATCTCTTTAAGAACTTGCCACAGTTTGTTGTGATCCACACAATCAAAGGCTTTAGCATAGTCAATGAAGCAGAAGTAGATGTTTTTCTGGAACTCTCTAACTTTCTCTATCATCCAGCGTATGTTGGCAATTTGATCTCTAGTTCCTCTGCCTCTTTGAAATCCTGCCTGTACTTCTGGTAGTTCTCGATCCACATACTGCTGGAGTCTAGCTTGTAGGATTTTAAGCATAACTTTACTAGCATGAGAAATGAGTGCAATGGTGCAATAGTTTGAACATTCTTTGGCACTGCCTTTCTTTAGAATTGGAATGTAAACTGATCTTTTCCAATCCTGTGGCCACTGTTGAGTTTTCCAAATTTGCTGGCAAATTGAGTGTAGCACTTTTACTGCATTGTCTTTTAAGATTTTGAATAGCTCACCTGGAATACTGTCCCCTCTACTAGCTTTCTTGTTGCTCAACGTTTCTAAGGCCCACTTCACTTCACATTCTAGGATGTTTGGCTCGAGGTCAGTGACCACCACATCATGGTTATCAGGGACATTAAGCTCATTCTTGTATAGTTCTTCTGTGTAATTTTACCACCTCTTCTTAATCTCTTCTGCCTCTGTTAGGACCCTGCCATTTTGGTCCTTTATCATGCCCATTTTTGCATTAAACGTTCCTGTCCATTTTAGTTCGCTGATTCCTAAAATGTTGATGTTCAGTCTTGTCATCTCTTGTTTGACCACATCTAGCTTTCCTTGATTCATGGATCTTACATTCCAGGTTCCTATGGAGAAAAAATCTTTACAGCATCAGACTTTCCTTTCACCACCAGATATGTCCACAGCTGAGCGTCCTTTCAGCTTTGGCCCAGTCACTTCATTCTTTCTGGTGCCACTAGTACTTGCCCTCTGCTCTTCCCCAGTAGCATATTGGACACCTTCTGACCTGAGGGGCTCATCTTCCAGCGTCATACCGTTTTGCATTTTGGTATTGTCCATAGGGTTTTCATGGCAAAGATACTGGAGTGGGTTGCCATTTCCTTCTCCAGTGGATCACGTTTTGTCAGAACTCTCGGCTATGACCTGTCCGTCTTGGATGGCCCTGCACGCCATAGCTCATAGCTTCATCAAATTATGCAAGCCCCTTTGCCATGACAAGGCAGTAATACATGAAGGGGTTTCCTTACATACTCAACTTTTACTCCCGTATAACTAAATAAGTGGAAATATACTTTGATAATTGGACTTCCTGCCTTTTAAATAAACTTTATTTTTCTGTCAGCATAACAACATTCTAAAAAAAAACATCTATTTTTCATTTTTAATATTTTTATGAGCTGCATGATATATATCCTTCTGTTTTTAACCTTTACCTTTGTTTCTTTGCTTGTATTCATCAATCCCAAGAGAAGAAAATATTTGTAGCCCTCAGACTGAACTGTGGATTGTATGGTGCTCGCTGAGCTTGGTTGTTTTCTACAGACACTTCATTACAAAACTAGGTAACATAATTAGTGCTAGAAGACAGTGGGATTTGCTCTCATTTTATATACTGGTGGCTTGCCTGTCAGTGTTTGTGGGAGAGGTCTTGGTGGTACCTTGAATAGGCTGTTATTTAGCTTTTTTGTCTGAGTTGGTAATTCCTTCTTGATTGTTGATCTAGTATTAATCTTGGTGTTAATCTCTGTTAATCTCATCAGGTTTTGATTGCTGGTGAGGAATTTTTGCTGGTGAGAAATATTTTTGTTTCCTTCTTAGCCTGTTGATTGTCTCTTTTGAATGGTATGTGTATCCTGTTTATCTCTGTGTATCTGTTGATGGTCAATTTGTCTGAGTCCAGACTTCTAGGAATTTTCTAGTGTTTGGGGGACTTGTCTTGGTCTAGGATGGTCACAGTTTCCCAGTTGAAACTATGGTTGGTTGTCCATGTATTGTGAAATTAAAGAATTTTCATTGTATCTTCTGACTGCTAGTTGGTATTCATGGATGTGCTCTGCTAATATTCTACCTATTTGTCCTATATAGCACTATTACATTCTTACACTGTATGCTATAGGTGACTCCTGTTTTTTTCTTCTGGAGAGGTTTAGTCAGTATGTGTGCTATGGAGATGCCATGAGGTAGTAATAGTCTGCTGGTGATTTCTGAGATGTTTTTAATGTATGGAAACATTATAAAAGTTTTTTCTGTTGCCAGACCACTTGGTTGGAAATTATGTTTTCATCATCTACATAGGTGTCTATGCAAAATCTTCCAACAAAATGGATACTCATGCAACTTTATCAAAAAGGACTGACCAGGAACCTAACATAGCACAACAAACACAAAATATCACTACAAATAATTTTAGGTCTTAAACAGTGGTTCAGAATAAGTAATTTATATATTTCTACACTATAATACCTATAGTGCCTAACCCCGCCTTACTAGATGACCAAGTGTTAGTGTTTTCTGTATCTCTTTGCTGTCATCTTATGGAAGTTGTAGTCCAGATCTGGGACACCGGTTCTACATATAGGAAGCCTGAGTTTCTTACTCTGTGTGTGAATAAAATCATGTTGCATAAGAGATCA
Organism: Vipera berus; assembly: GCF_964194415.1. Classification (NCBI taxonomy): domain Eukaryota; kingdom Metazoa; phylum Chordata; class Lepidosauria; order Squamata; family Viperidae; genus Vipera; species Vipera berus. The sequence goes on from NC_138208.1 coordinate 22,927,111, forward strand.
ATGGATATTACAAGATCATTGGTCATGGTCCACAAATATATAACCAGGATTTTAAGGTTGTGATCAAAAACATCTCATTCCAAAGAAATACTATGTTTTTTATGTTTAACTTAACTTAATTTAATTTAACTCAGTAGAATTGTAGATCTTCTCCTTTGCCTCTGTCAGTCATTGGGATTCTATTTCAAGCATCTTTAAAATAAAACAAATCTATTTAAAGAAAAGTTCAGAGTGTGGTTTTGTGTTAATTTAGGTGTATACCAAATACTGGCTGGAATGCCTTTGTTTAAAAACATAGTTTAAAAATATATGGCTTTTCAACAGTAGGTTTTAAAACAGAAAACAATCATTTTTAGAATGGCTACTTATCTCTGTTGAGGATCTATACTATTATATCAAGAGAAGTAGAAAAAGCCTTGACATCAAGAGGATTAATCCATGTACATATATACTGCTCAAAAAAATAAAGGGAACACTTAAACAACACAATGTACTGTATTTAATAGTAGGATGTCTTATCTTGTGTTCCCTTTATTTTTTTGAGCAATATATATATACTGTATATCTAATGGCACTGGAAAAGTGTCTTATGACCACTTTGCAGCATCCCCATGGTCACATGATCAAAATTCTAATGCTTAGGAACTGGTTCATATTTATGATGGTTGCAGTGTCCTGGGGTCATGTAATCAGCTTTTGCGACCTTCTGACAAGCCAAACCAATGGAAAGCCAGATTCACTTAGCAACCGTGTTACTAACTTAACAATTGCAATGATTCATTTAATAGCAGTGCAAGGAAAGTTGTGTGTGTATGTGTGTGTGTGTGTGCATACATATACATATACATATGTACGCTGATGATACCCAGCTTTTTCTTTCCGCTCCGAACCAACCCAGTGATGCCCTCGTCGTGATGTCCCGTTGCCTGGAGGCGGTTCGGGTTTGGATGGGGAGAAACAGGCTTCAACTCAATCCTGCCAAGACTGAGTGGCTGTGCATACCGGCATCTCGGGTGAACCATTTTTGTCCATCGTTAACGATGGGGGGTGAGGTGTTACCCCCCGCTGATAGAGCTTGTAACTTGGGTGTCCTCCTGGATTCACGGCTCAGTTTGGAAGATCATATAGGAGCCATGACCAGGGGGGCTTTTGCCCAGGTTCTCCTGGTGCGCCAGTTGTGACCCTATTTGGACCGAGATGCCCTACGCACAGTCACTCATGCGCTCGTGACCTCCAAATTAGACTACTGCAATGCTCTCTACATGGGGCTGCCCTTGAGGACCACTTGGAGGCTTCAGCTGGTGCAGAATGCAGCTGTGTGAGTAGTAATGGGAGTTTCCCGATACTCTCATGTAACACCTCTTCTCCGCGAGCTGCATTGGCTTCCAGTTCCCCTCCACATGAGATTCAAGGTGCTGGTGATGACCTATAAAGCCCTAAATGGCATGGGTCCAGATTATCTCAGGGAGCACCTGCTGCCAGCCTCAGCCTCCCATCGTCCTGTGTGCTCCCACAGGGAGGGCCTCCTTAGGGTTCCACCAGTTAGGGAATGCCGGCGGGTGATTCCAAGAGGGAGAGCATTCTCTGTGGGCGCGCCTGCCCTATGGAATGAACTGCTGGTGGAACTTCGGAGTGCCCCGGACCTTCGCTTGTTTCGCTGGGACCTGAAAACTTGGTTATTTGATCTTTCTGGCCTGGACTGAGGGGGTTTTAATTTAACTTTAAATTTTAAATTTTAATTTGTTTTAATTGTGGGCTAGTCTTAATTTAATTCTATTTTAATTGTATTTATTAGTATTGTTTTAATTCACCCTGTAAACCGCCCTGAGTCCTTCGGGAATAGGGTGGTATATAAAATCAATTAAATAAATACATATACATATACATATACATATACATATACATATACATATACATATACATATACATATACATATACATATACATATACATATACATATACACAGGACATTGTTCTCATAGAACGCTCAGAATGGAGTTCCGGCACCTTTTTTGATGGATTTTTTCAACTTTTGCACAAGCTGTGCTACTCCCTCTATTGGCTTTTGAAAGCCAATAGGAATTGCTGCTGAGCACGCCAAAAGACCCAGCCAGCAAACGTTACACATGTAAGTTGTCTGCAATGAAGGCGAGTTGGCAGGAACTTTGCACCCCTCCCTGCTGCCCAACTATACCATCTCCTAGTTGTAAGTAAGAGAGGACCAGGAGTGGGAGGTGGGGAGCAGCACTTAATTCTGCCCTGCCGAAAAAGCAGAGTCCATGTGCGTGCCTGCCTTGTGCTTACCTTTTGTCAGCCAGGCTGATCACAAGTCAGAAAGAGAAAACGCAGTGGCAAAAAAACCCCTCCTTAAATAACTTGCATTTGTCAAGTCCAACCTGCCCTCTGCGAGACCCTTGGCTCAGTGGGGATGCAAGGCCTGGCTGACATGATTTGCCTCTCCACCTCTTTTTAATGGTAGTCCTGAAGATACCTGGAGGAGATGGGAGTGGCGACACCATGGTGCTGTGGGAGCCGCAGGGCCCGCTCTTCATGGCTGGGATGTGCGGGGCAGGTGGAGACGGTGCTGGCAGGGTGGCTGCAGGCACTGGGCACAAAGGTGGCATGTGTGGGGCATGGTGGGCGGCTGACCTTCCATGGGTCGGGCCAACTGGTGGCCTACACGGTGCTGGACCTACGCTGCTGCCACCTTGCCCTGCGCGCCTACATGGCCGCCCTGGAGCACCTGGCCCACAATGCCTGCCGCTGCCTCAGCCTGTCCACCACCTCTGCCCTCCTGCCACCCTGCACCGGCATCTGGCTCAGTGACTGCAAGCTCTGCGCCATCAATGTGCATTGTGGGAGACACATCACCTCACACGGATTGGCCCTGAACTGCTGCACTGACTTAACCTGGTTTGACCTCATCATCCTATGTGACCTGGAGGGGCTGGGAGTCACCTCCCTCAGCCAGGAACTGTGTCTAATGGCTACTATTTTAGTGGTTAACTGGATTCTTGCAGATTTTGTATGTCTATGTGAAGTGGTAATCTTAAGCATTTTTTCCATAAATTACTTAAGGATATGCAACTATATTTTCTCATATTTATCTAATGTTACTTTTGCATCTACTTTTTTCAATCCATTTTCTTTCTGTCATTAATTCCCCAAGAATAAGAAATGTAAATTGTAAGCTCCTCATAGCACAGTTCTATATACAGTAATTGTTAAAATACACTGGGCAATTATGGACATATTCGTTCATATTCATAAATAGATTGAATTGTAACACTTTCCCCCTCACCTAATCCTGTTCTCTTGTGTGTATAATTTGAACATAGCCAGGACAATTTTTATCAGCAGTTCTAAAGAAATAGAAATAAAATGTTTAACTTATGTATTAATAACAATTTCTTTACAATTGACTATCTTGTCAGTAACATGACTCCATCAATTAAACACATATATGTTGAAGGCAGCATATGCACTTGTATTAGACATCTATTATCTCCCACTGCTAGTCCTTCCAAAAGGAACTCAATATATGTCATACTATCTATGCAAAAGTTGTCTTCTCCTCTATTAAAGTGCAACACATCGTTTTCCAAGTAGACAAAAAAATAATATTCCAACTTTACTATACCTATCTGCAGTATAAAAACATGGGGGAGCTATCCCACAATTTTTCACCCCTATGGCATCTTACTATGCTGTCTTCATGATTAATTTGATAAAACAGAACTTAGTGTTCTAGGTTCATCATGAACTAAGTCTGATGAAAATAACTATTTTGGCATGAATTAATAGCATGCATTTTGGGTTATAGGAGCATCTCATTCACTTGAACCAATGTGATCATATCTTTAAAATGGTATGTACAAGCAAACAATAATGTGGTTGCTAATATAGGTAGGTCCGGCTTATGAGCTGTTTGTATTTAAGGAGATGCTCACAACAAATTCTAGTTTATTTGGTGAATGCCTGAAAGATGCATTAAGAATTGAATATATATATATATATATATATATATATATATATATATATATATATATATATATATATATATATATATATATATATATATATATATATATATATATATATATATATATATATATATATATATATATATATATATATATATATATATATATATATATATATATATATATATATATATATATATATATATATATATATATATATATATATATATATATATATATATTCTTTGGTCATTCAGGTTCTTTCCCACGTAGAATTGGAGGTATCAGGGCAACGTTTCGACGAAATCTCATCCATCATCCTCAGGCTGGTGGCTTCAGCTTCGTTCTTCTGGGAGAAGTGTGTGGTACCGAATGACCAAAGATCTACAGTATATATATATACAGTATATATATATATACAGTATACCGGTATATGTTGTTGTTGTTAGCTGCGAAGTCGTGTCCGACCCATCGCGACCCTATGGACAACATTCCTCCAGGCCTTCCTGTCCTCTACCATCTTCTGGAGTCCATTTAAGCTCACGCCTACTGCTTCAGTGACTCCATCCAGCCACCTCATTCTCTGTCGTCCCCTTCTTCTATTGCCCTCGATCTTTCCCAGCATTAGGCTCTTCTCCAGTGAGTCCTTCCTTCTCATTAGGTGGCCAAAGTAGAAGGAAGGAGAAGGAAATGGCAAACCACTCCAGTATCTTTGCCATGAAAACCCTATGGACAGTACCAAAAGGCAATACAGTATATATATATACAGTATATATATATACAGTATATATATATACAGTATATATATATATATATATGCCCTGTGAACCGCCCTGAGTCCCACCAAGGAGAAGGGCGGTATATAAATCAAATAAACTATAACTAAACTAACTATATATATATACAGTATATATATACAGTATATATATACAGTATATATATACAGTATATACGCCACAGTGGTAATGAACTCATCTGACTACCATACCAAATTATCCAACCTACTCCGAGACTCCACATGCAAACTCCTCAAGACAGATCCCACCACCTACCTGGAAAAAACCACAAAATCAAAAATAAAAGCCACCCCCATCAGTGAAGAGATCCAGAAAACAATCATTCCCAGAGAAAAATCATCCAAATGTCCTAAGCTCTATGGTCTGCCCAAGATACACAAAGAAGGAACCCCACTCAGACCCATAGTCAGCTCCATAGGCTCACCTCTACAAAATCTAGCCAAATTTCTTGCCAAACAACTACAGCCTTACGCAAATTCCATCACCTCACACATACAAAACTCATTCCAATTCATAGAGATCATAAGTAAACTAAACTTACAGCCCTGTGACCTACTTGTGAGCTTCGATGTCGTATCCCTCTTCACCCAAGTGCCAATCAAAGAAGCCTTGACAGCTATCATAAATAAATACAACCCCCCAAAACACATCCTAGATCTGACCAACCACTGCCTATCTAACACATACTTCATCTACAATGGACAAAGATACAAACAAATGGAAGGAGCACCCATGGGATCACCCCTTTCACCTGTCATCGCAAACCTCTACATGGAACACTTTGAAACCCTCGCTCTAGAAAAATCCAACCACAAACCCAAACTCTGGCTCAGATACGTAGATGACACCTTCGTAATCTGGCCACACGGCAAAGAAAAACTGGATGACTTCCTCATACACCTCAATAGCCTACACCCCAAAATACAATTCACCATGGAAACAGAAGCTAACAATCAACTTCCCTTCCTTGATGTCTTAGTCTACAAGAAATCCAACGGCTCCCTAGGACACACTATCTACCATAAAAAAACCACACACAAACCGCTATCTGAACGCACTCTCACACCACCACCCAGCACAGATCAACTCCATAGCCAAGACACTCATCTCCAGAACAAAACACCGAGCTGACAAACAACACCTAAAAACCGTAGTTACACACTCTCACTAATGTACTAACAGCCAATGGATTCCAAAGAAACATGATTACCAACTTAATCCGAAGAGAGACACCCACAAAAACCCAAGACAGAGAACAAGAAAATGGCAAAGCCCTCCTCCCATACTTAAAAGGGACCACAGACAGAATCAGCAAGGTCCTCCAAAAACACAACATCAAAACAGCATTCTACACAGACAGAAAAATATCCACCATCCTAAGAAACCCCAAGGACATAATTGGGTTAGAAAACCAAGGAGTATACGAAATCCCATGCACCACCTGCCCCACCACATACATTGGACAGACCAACAGAAGAATAAGTGCACGCATTGAAGAGCACAAAAACTCACTCAGAAAGGGAGAACAAACTTCATCCCTGGTCCAACACTTTGAAGCCACGGGACATGAAATTGATTTTAAAAAAACCAAAACTATCGCCAAAATTGAACATTTTAACAACAGAATAATCAGAGAAGCCATTGAGATAGAAAAATGCCCCCACAGCATGAACAAACGAGATGATACCTCTCGCCTACCAGCCATTTGGAAACCTGCCTTGATTGACAGACGAGGCCCAACCACCAAGAATGATACCAGACCCAAACTCATGATAACATCACATGACATCACCACCACACAACCATTCAAAAAGCAAATCCGAATCCACAATGATAACGAGGCACAACCACAAAACAGAAACCTAACTACAGCTGCAACATCAGCCACTTTAAACCCCTCCAAACCACACAATAAGCAAACTGACACCCACTATAAAAACATGGCACCACCACAAACACAAAGCTGAACAAAAGCAGCACAACTCACCAGCTCAGGTCTGGGGCTGGCAGCTGAGACCAGCCCATCCACTCAGAACACACCCCCACCCAATCAGAACACACCCACCATTCAAAACACACTCCCACCCAATCGGAACACACTTGGTCCCCCACCCAATCAGAGCACACCTCCACCCACAGAACACACCCCTCTGGCAGTTTAAAAAAGAGGAACAAACAGCCACATGCTTCTCCCAGAAGAAGGAAGCTAAAGCCACCAGCCTGATGATGACGGATGGGATTCTGTCGAAACGTTGCGCCTACACCTTTAGTTCTACGCGGGGGAAAACCCGAATAACGAAAGATCCATATATATGCATATATATATATAATTTATAATTATATATAATTTATATATATAAATTAACAAGATGAGAGTTCCGGCACCTTTTTTTTTAGAAAACAAGCACTGCATATACTTATACATATGTATATACAGTAAGCTCCTGTGGCCTATGAAACCCTTAGAGTAATCTTCAAAACCTCTACAAATATTTGAAGATGTAATGGAGTTTACTGGTAAAGATTCAGGAAGTGGTTATCTAAAAAACCTACAAACTTTTCCATTATCAGTAGAAAATTTCAGCTCTTATTATAAGACAATAGCAAAGTCTCCACCCTGGTACATTAGGGAATAATTTGTTATAAGAGACAAATAGTTCAGTTGCTGAAGTTCTTATAAACCTATCTTTGTCATTTCAATAAATCCTGCTAAAGAATATTTTGTAAGTCTCATGTTTGGATAGAAATACTTTTAGTTTTGAATCAAAAGTTGGAATTAAGATTGCCGGAAGAAATATCAAAAACCTAAGATATGCAGATGATACCACTCTAATGCCAGAAAGTGAAGAAGAACTAAAGAGCCTCTTGTTGTGAGTGAAGAAGGAGAGTGCAAAAGTTGGGTTGAAACTTAACATTAAGAAAACCAAGATCATGGCATCCGGCCCTCTCAATTCCTGGCAAATAGATGGGGAAGAAATGGAGGTAGTAACAGATTTTATTTTGCTGGGCTCCAAGATCACTGCAGATGGGGTCTGTAGCCAAGAAATTAAAAGACGCTTGCTCTTGGGGAGGAAAGCAATGGCAAATCTAGACAGCACACTAAAAAGCAGAGACATCACCCTGTCAACAAAAGTGCAGAGCACTTAACTTATATGCAGAGCACTTCATGAGAAAGGCAGGGCTAGATAAATCAAAAGTTGGAATTAAGATTGCCGGGATAAATATCAACAACCTAAGATACGCAGATGATAGCACTCTAATGGCAGAAAGTGAAGAAGAACTAAAGAGCCTCTTGTTGCAGGTAAAGAAGGAGAGTGCAAAAGTTGACTTGAAACTTGACATTAAGAAAACCAATATAATGGCATCCGGCCCTCTCAATTCCTGGCAAATAGATGGGGAAGAAATGGAGGTAGTGACAGATTTTATTTTCCTGGGCTCCAAGATCACTGCAGATGGGGACTGTAGCCAAGAAATTAAAAGACACTTGCTCCTGGGGAGGAAAGCCATGGCAAATCTAGACAGCACACTGTCAACAAAAGTGTGTATAGTCAAGGCTATGGTCTTCCCAGTTGCAATGTATGGCAGTGAAAGTTAGACCATAAGAAAGGCTGAGCACCAAAGAATTGAGGCCTTTGAACTATGGTGCTGGAGAAGACTCCTGCGAGTCCCTTGGACTGCAAGGCGATCAAGTCCTAGAAGAGGTCAGTCCTAGAAGAGATCAACCCTGACTGCTGTTTAGACGGCCAGATCCTGAAGTTGAAACTCAAATACCTTGGTCACTTAATGAGAAGGAAGGACTCACTGGAGAAGAGCCTAATGCTGGGAAAGATTGAGGGCAATAGAAGAAGGGGACGACAGAGAATGAGGTGGCTGGATGGAGTCACTGAAGCAGTAGGCGTGAGCCTAAATGGATTCCAGAAGATGGTAGAGGACAGGAAGGCCTGGAGGAATGTTGTCCATAGGGTTGCGATGGGTTGGACACGACTTCGCAGCTACCAACAACAACAACAACAACTTTTAGTTTTTCTATCAAAGAACTAAACAGTATTAAATTGTCATCTTTATATGTGACAAATCCATTAACTATGTAGAGCAGGAGTCTTCAAACTTGGCTCTTTCATGACTTGTGGATTTTAACTCTCAGAATTCCTCAGCCAGCCAGGGCTGGGTGAGGAATTCTGGGAGTTGAAGTGCACAAGTCATAAAAGGGCCAAGTTTGAAACCCCTGATGTAGAGAATAGTCATAATAAATGCAGCAAACTAAATTACAATTTAGTCAGATACACTATTTTATTTGATCCCATATATTTCATTTGCATAACAGTATCTACTTTCAGAAGTATAGGGAGTCCTCAACTTACAATCATTCAATGAGCAACCATGACCCTTCAAAGTTACAGTGGCACTTAAAAATGTGACTTATGTATGGTCCTCACTCTTACGACCTTCACAACATCCCCATGGTAACATGATAAATATTCAAGTGCTTGGTAACTGGCATGTATTTATGACAACTGCAGCATGCCAGGGTCATGTGAGTGCCATTTGCAACCTTCCCAGTTGGTTTCCAAGAAGCAGTAGTCAGTGGGCAAAGCTAGATTTACTTTAACAACCTGATGATTCACTTAATAGCTGCAGTGATTCACTTAACAACCACAGCAAAAAGACATAAATTTGAGCATAAGTCACTTAACAACTACCTTGCTTAGCAACAGAAATTCCAAATTATGGTTATAAGTTAGGAACTACCTTTGTGTCAGGTGACATAATAATCAAAGGTCAAATGCAGTTCTCAGTTTCCTCCCTCTGTGGATTTTATATCAAAGCTGTTAAAGATCTATTACAAACAGAAAATGTTGACAATTTAAATTTGAATGTGCAATGTAAATTACTCTGAACAATTGACATCTTTAGGATTCGGACTTGAAATATAGGCAATTATTGAAATCTAGGCACACGTAAAGAAACTGCATAAACAAACATGAGCTTTTTTAATTTTCTTCTAAATATGCCATTTTTTTCTATTACAGTTCAGCTTCTTACTTTTAGTAGGCAGGAGTTTGCAAAACTGACCTAAAGGCTGGCAACATCTTTTCATTATTCCCAAATTCAATTAGTGCAAGGTTTTCAAGAGACATGGACCAATGTTTCATGATTAGCACATTAAAGTCACTGCAGCTGTAAAGCTAAAGGCATCTTTGCACATTCTCACTGCTGAAAAATGTTCAGTAGCTGTCAAACTGGAATGGCCACATTTGTCATAGCCAGAACAAGTGATGCTGATATAGCCCACAGGAAAACGGAATAAAGAAAGTTTTTTAAAAAAATGGGAAAAAAAACAGCAGAAATCTATTGGGTTTGGAAGAAAAGTTCTAATCATTGCAACATGTGCATGAATTATATGTCTAAAAATGTTGAGGATTAAAAGACTGGTCATCTTAATCTGGATAAAGTCAGAAATTGATTTAGGAAAGGAAATGTTAGTATAATATAGCTTCTGGATTATTTCATTTTTGCTACTACTTGTGAACATTAGCTGATTAGTCATCACAGGTGCTGTTTATAAGTATTTTGTGGTGTTTTTATTATTTTAATAACTTTTAAATTATTTTAATTGTTTTAGAATTTTAGAATTATAAGATTCTCAGAGTCAGTCGGTTGAATTGTGCGGCTATACTAAATAAATAAATAAATTTGCAATTGTCATTATTTTCCAGATATGCCTCCCTTCCCAACGAAATGAAAGAATAGCTGAGGTAAAAAAAAAATCAGTCAAATACTAACAAGAAAGAACATCCAGGAAAACTGTTGTGATAATTACTGAGTCCCCTAAAGAAATAAGGAGAAGAATAATCTCAATAAAATAATTTTAGTTAAGTTCAAGTCCTGAAGAATACAAAGACCCAGCTATGTAGTTTTCTTGGCAACAGCATCAATATGGATGGTGGGAGGGGAAGAGAAACAGGGAGAGGGAGAGGAAGCAGAAAAAAAGTAGGACCAAGAATCTCAGCTGATGGCCTCATCTAGCTATTCTTAGCTGATGCCAGATACAAATGAAATTCAGGTTTTGCTAGTCCTTCTGGGAGGGGGCGTGTCTCAACTAGAAACAGGTTGTTGGTTCATCTGGGAAGTCAACATGTTCTTGGAAGAAAGCACTTGCAAGAAGATTTCCTGAATGCTAGGAATAGCAGTCAACTAGGAATAAGTATCTGAAAGCATTTTTAGTGTTGTTGCTTTTTTATTATTATTATTATTATTATTATTATTATTATTATTATTATTATTATTATTATTATTATTATTATTTATTTTATTTTATTTATTTATTTTATGTTTTGTTTTGCCTTGTTTTAGAGAGAAGTAGAAAAGATTTTTTTTATTAATTCACAATTTAGATGGGGATTGGGGAAGACACAAAGTTTAAGGTTCCTAATCCCACAAGTGGAAGTGGGAGTCTCCTTCCACACATGGATCTTTTAACTTGAGCTAGAACAATGATGTCATATTGAAGATTTGGGGCTTTTTAAAGTACTAAGTTGTGTCCAGGCATTCATTCTCTGTTACAAAACTATAATTTCCTGTTTATTTTTAGCAAACCTGTGTTTGCAAAGGCTCCCACTCTCCGAAGCTGGCACAGATTGATAGGAAATGGCTTTTGCTTTGACCTAAAAGGATACATGACCTCCTTGGGGAGAAGATGAATCCCATTATCCCATTAAATAAAGGTTTAAAACAGTATTCCAATACAAGTAATATTTAGAAGAAAATAAGAATTTAAACAAAAAGATGTAATGATTCAATACTCTGAAATTATATCATACAATAAAATCCACCCCATCCCTTTTTTAACTTGAACTATTTTGCAGCTTCATGAAGACATAAATTTGGGAATAAGTCAAAAAATATAGTTTGCACACGCACTGTGCCATTGTAACAAAGGTTAATTAAAGAAAGCATAATGGCTTGGTTTATCTATAACATGAAGCAATAAATCTAAGTTTACAAATCATAATGGCTTAGTTCACATATGATGCTATTTTTTTTTTAAAAAGCCACATAGCTCTTTGCTGGAAGAATTTGTGTCTCATATTTAGCCAAATTATTAGTAAAGTTATTGAATTAGTGATATTTGCAATAATGAATAAATAAATAATATTAAACATTTTGTAGTGCTTAAGACTGGTGCAATCAGATCTGGACTGCGAAGATGGTAGCAAGGTACCAAAAGCTTTATTTAAGATTACAATCTTAAAAAACATTTTTTAACAATAGAGTTTGTTGAATTTAAATTAGATTACACTACATTGTTATGGGCCTTATGCCCATAAAAGATTTAACTGTGTCAGTAGGGCAGATAACCATGTTATGGGAACACCAACATTGAGCAACTAAAAACCAAGAGGATATGCAGAACAGATACAGTTATGTACAACATTTCACTAATTCTACGCAGTGATTGCAACATTCACATCAACTCAATTGACCTGTTTTTGCTTCCTGAGGCTGGAGAAAAGGATCTGGAGAAAAAGAGAAAATAGGCTTCTCCTCTGCAAAAATCATCACCAAAGCATGGCACCATGGAGCACAAATCACCCAAACATTGGTCACAGTGCCTGTCTGGTCAATGGAAGGGACAGTGATGTCATGTTACTTTTTCCAATGTAAAATACTGGAGCCTCTGTTTTTCTACATGGTGGATTGACCTGATTACTGTATTTATCTTCTGCTGGAACTACTTGTAAAGTGGCTTGACTAGATTTACTGTGTTCTAAGAACAGGGTTATTAAGTATCTGAAGGAATGTTATTTGAAGTATCTGAAGTATTATTTGAAGTATCTGAAGCACTGTTATCTGAAAAACATACATGTTATTTCTGTTCACCTTTGAAATAGCCCAGATTTATTAATCCAAAAAGGCTAGAAAACAAATGAGCCACATAAAGAATATAAGAAGTGTTTGTTCCTAAATTAAACTCTAGCAGTAAAATTAAATAACCCCAACTGAACTCATGGATTAACCTTTGAGTAGACTTCCATTTAGTAGTATTCAAAACTGTGTAGAGAGAGTGCATTGTCGATACTGGTGAGGTCCATCGGGGAGGGCCAGAAGGGTCAAAAAGGTCAAGGATGGCAGTCACCGGAGCGTGATCAAAGTCCCACCCCTTTTGTATGGGCTTTGATTGCTGTGACTATCATCTTGAGTTTTTTGACCACCTTCTGCAGAAACCTATTATTTTTCTACAGGGACACCAGTACAGTGCCTATTTCAATAAAAGAGCATTGTAACAGGGGAATCTATCCCTGGATTAGTTTGTTCAATTATTAAAATATTAAAAAGCAATGAACAAAGGGGAATCCATTACCTCACTTCAGAACAAATGTAAGCATCATCCATCGGGTTTATAATTAAAGTGGTATCATTGTCAGATTCAAAAACAGAGACCCAGCTTGATATAACTTCCTAATTGTCATGTGTATCGTTCATCTTAGGCAAATTAAACTCAGCATATTATTCCTTGAAAGTTGTGAAGATAAGGAAAACTTTTTAAAAAACTTCCTGCAGCAGACAGTAGCACGATAAAATAATAACTGAAATATCAAAGAAATCTGTCTCTGAATAATTTTTGGAGGCCATGTACTTGTGGGATGATTACAGTGCTATTTATATCACTGTATATACTTACAGCAAAATCAGAAAACTTAGGAATGCAGGAATATATATTGAGCAAGGAATTTCCCTTATAATTCAGAAGAAACACAGATAAAATATCAGTCACAATTTGAATATGTGTTAGTGTTCTGAATTTAATTTGTCATTAAATTACTAATTGTATACTAGTGATATAATATTTCATTCTCCACCTCTAAAGAGTTAAATCGTTTATATAGAAGAATTAATCATTTCCTCTAATAATGATTTCAGGTTATGAAGACCAACCAGAATGGAGCCAAAATGATGAGGCAACAGTGAATTTGGGGGTGGGGGGTGGGGGGTTTGGATTACCAAATGTGTAGAAACACAAATAGAAAAATCTAATGAGGCAAGACAAAATAAGGACTAATGAGAATTTACCACAGTGGGCAGCCACAGAATGTTAAGAAAGAAAAATGGAAAGTGCAAAGACAATAAAATAGAATTTCTAATGAGAAGAAACAATTGGCTAAAAGCCCAAATTGGAAACTATTCCTTTTGGGCAAATAGTTTAATTCAACATTTTAATGTTTCTGTTTGTAAATTTTTCATGATAAATCACAAAAATTATGTACGGGAAAAATGTACTTTGTAGAGCTTATAGTTTACAGGTTTTGAAATTATCTAATATTCTTTCTAAAGCAGAATTTAAAAGATATTACTTACTAATAAGAATATTAGTCCACAAGAGTATATCTAATTTGAATGTCTAGTTTATGAGGCAGGAGGTGTACACTTTGCAAGATGCATTAGCATGGAAAAGCCTTTTGCAGTGGTATTGGAATGCCCCTAGGATTTAAGAATATAATCCCTCATATAGAATAAAGCACATTTATGTTACAATTCTAAAGAAATATTTGGATTAATTATGCATTACCAAGAAATGGCAGTCTGATTATCTTCATGTAGTCAAATTAATTTAGTTCATCCAGAAGTTTATATGTCAGCAGCTGGCACTGAAGTTATATTAGGCAAACAAAATAAATATCATAAATGTCAAGACATTTAAGTTTCTTCTAAAAAGAATGAACATAACATTTTAGATGAGAAAAATATAATTATGATTACCTTCCAGTGTGCCATCAGTATGCAAGTTATTCCATGCAGAGAGAAACAGAATGTCAAAACGTTTTTGGTCTGCTTTCCAGAAAACATGTCATTACAGGGTGAGTCAGGGCAACAAGCAAAACTGGAAGTTTGTGCTAAATCTCTATTTAACTGAAGTCAGTCCCACGTAAATGCCTTGGTTTAAACTAGCCATTATTACCTTAAAATATTCATTGCAATTCTCTTATATGCTAGACTCATGTAGACAAGTGCTAAGCACTTCTTCTCAAAAGTGAGTCCAGTTGAGCTCCTTGGACATACTTCCTAGTAGAGTTGAGAGATTACATCAGTTTGATTTTTTTTCTCCATTTTTTTTTTCATTTTTGAGACTTCGTCAAATTCAGTGCATCAATGAAACTGGTCAACTTTCAGTTTTTGAAGGAACAGACTGACAAGACTGGGTAATATGACTTTTTATGATCTAGAATCAAGCCATTGTTTAAACAGTGAACCACTACTTGGAAAAAATTGAAGGAAGCTATGTAATTTTAGTTTGATACTTATATATCCATTAATCTGTCTGTCTGTCTGTCTGTCTGTCTGTCTGTCTGTCTGTCTGTCTGTCTGTCTGTCTGTCTATCTGTCTGTCTGTCTATCTATCTATCTATCTATCTATCTATCTATCTATCTATCTATCTATCTATCTATCTATCTATCTATCTATCTATCTATCTATCTATCTATCTATCTATCCTGTATCTGTCTGTCTATATCTATCTATCTATCTATCTATCTATCTATCTATCTATCTATCTATCTATCTATCTATCTATCTATCTATCTATCCTGTATCTGTCTTTAAATTGGCTTTTCTATGCACATTCACACACACGCACACATAGGGGAGATAATATGTTATGGGAATGCCATCATTTGAGCAAGCTGACTAATAACCAAGATGTTGCCTCTTTGACCCTTCTTTCACACCTGTGGTCCTCTCTATCCAGAATGTAGCACAACATAGAACAAACCCACCAGGACAAGATTCAGCAGTTCATCTGCATTTGAAAGGTAGAGATCATTTTTTGAAGACTGCAAAGTCCACATTTTGGACAGTGAAGACCATTGATTTGAAAGAGGGATCAAATAAGCTATTTATGATGAAATTGAACAGTCCTCTTTCCACAGCCCCACCTATCTCTTGTCTACAACATAGTTCTTTCAGCAGTCCCAAGAAGGTTCCATACCCATTTGCACTGTGATTCAGGTGATCCTGAAGGCACAAATAAATCTCAACTGGCCTCAAGGACTCTCAGAGAGCTAAAGACTGACTTTCAGAGTGCTAACGACCAGATGACTGCAAACAATATAAATCCTATTTCCTACCATTCAGTGAAAACTGAAGAAGCTTCTTGGATGAGAAATAAAATGTTTTCAAGGAAAAAAATCAAGAAAGTTGTTGTCTTTTGAAGTGCACCTTTGGGACAACTATGAACTAGATGATTGAAAATCTCCATAGAGATTTATGACTGTTAGTTGGAGGAGGGAATTGCGCTTTGCTACTTTGTGCTAGGGAGGGGAATTGAGTTTTTGGCTTCAACTATGTAGTGTCAATACTTTGTTTCTCGAATAAAAGATTCTTTAAGGAAAACAATGCCTCAAAATTCTTTTGAAGAGATTCATCTGTTGGAACCATGACACTTAACACAGTGAGAAACTCTAAGCATCATTTGTACTATAATTTTCATCTGTCTGTCTGTCTCTCTCTCTCACTCTCTCTGTATGTATGTATGCGTTGTGTGTGTGCATTATAGTTATACAGTTTTCATCTTCAAAATGATTCTGGCCTTATTTTAAATTTCATGCAGAACATGAGTAAATCATGTAGTCCTGATCTCAATTCACTGTAACCTATGAGATTATAAATTGTGGAAAGCTGTTCATGGCTTTCCATTCCTACATGTCAATTTACAATATTTGGAGAGCTACAGAATGGTACACCCCTAATTTAAAATAAAGACACTATGTATGTCTTAGTACATTTGCTAAGAAACAAGAAAAAACATCAGACATTGTTATGAATGAAATATATAAAATAATAAGAATATAAAGTTTCTTCATAGAAGGCATGGATGCTTCTTGAATGCAATACGTTTTACACTAACTCATCAAAATCATGAAAGTTCTCAATTGTTCATATAAAATTTAATTTAATTTAATTTAATTATGGGACTTATATGCCGCCCTATCTCCCGAAGGACTCAGGGCGGCTAACAACAATAAAACAACAATAAAACAATACATACAAATATTAAAAGAGATTAAATTTAGAAAGCCCCACTAAAAACCAATAAAAATTAAAACAAAATTAAAACATCATGTGAATGATATTAATTCTTTTAATTACTTTAGCACGTAGAAATTTTTAGACACCCTGATTTTATTCTTGGAGATATAAAAAACACAAAGAATATAGTTCTTTGGAAATGTTGGCTATGAATTGAAATGTATGTTAATACTTGCTTAGAACTTCCTCAAGTTAAAAAAATCATATAATAAAAAAGAATTACCAAAAGGTGTACTGTTCATAAATTCTTCCAGCTTTATTCTTGAATTAGGAAAAGTTTTTAATAAAAAATATCCTATATGCTGAAGATACATATCATGAGCAAAACTCTGAAGATTGTCTCTTCTAATAAATGATCATTTAAAAAGACTGATAGGAATGTTATAAGATTAAATATAATATCTAACACACCGGGTAGTAGTCATGATAAATAGTGAAATATGTGTGCTGCAGCTGCCAAAAAAGCCAACACAGTGCTAGGCTGCATTAACAGAGGAATAGAATCAAAATTACGTGAAGTACTAATACCACTTTACAATGCCTTGGTAAGGCCACACCTGGAATACTGCATCCAGTTTTGGTCACCACGATGTAAAAAAGATGTCGAGACTCTAGAAAGAGTACAGAGAAGAGCACCAAAGATGATTGGGGGACTGGAGGCTAAAACATATAGGGAACGGTTGCTGGAATTGGGTATGTGTAGTTTAATGAAGAGAAAGGTGAGGGGTGACATGATAGCAGTGTTCCAATATCTCAGGGGCCGCCACAAAGAAGAGGGAGCCAAGCTATTCTCCAAAGCACCTGAAAGCAGGACAAGAAGCAATGGATGGAAACTAGTCAAGGAGAGAAGCAACCTAGAACTAAGGAGAAACTTCCTGACAGTTAGAACAATTAACCAGTGGAACAACCTGCCTCCAGAGGTGGTGAATGCTCCAACACTGGAAGTTTTTAAGAAGAGACTGGACAGCCATTTGTCTGAAATGGTATAGGGTTTCCTGCCTTAGCAGGGGGTTGGACTAGATGACCTCCAAGGTCCCTTCCAACTTCTTCTTCTTCTTCTTCTTCTTCTTCTTCTTCTTCTTCTTCTTCTTCTTCTTCTTCTTCTTCTTCTTATTATTATTATTATTATTATTATTATTATTATTATTATTATTATTATTATTATTATTATTATTATTAATTATTATTATTATTATTATTATTATTATTATTATTATATTTTTGGCTTTTGTTATTTCCTTTTTTTGAATTCTCCTATGTAAATTTATATCTAAATAATGCTTCCAATATATAAATGCAAAACAAAAAATATTTAACAATGTCAGAAGAATGAGCCCGTTTGCATAGAACTGAGTCCATTGTAGGCCAGGCTTCTTAGTAACTGCCAGGAAGCTGGGTATTTACCTAAACTAAAACTAATTTCTTTTCCATGCATAATTCTCACATGGTTTCTTTAACAAGATCCTTGAGAACCAATGGAATTGCAAGAATTCCAACAACTAGACTATTCCCCATCTACAGCTAATATGTTCCAAAGTAAATTGGAGATATTCTTCTTCTTCTTCTTCTCCTTCTCCCTCTTCTTTTCTTCTTCTTCTCTTTCTGTCAAGTGATAAATTGGCAGGTCTCTTCATAACAAAGTAATATACCACTGGCTTTTTATTGGATTCATATGACTGTATATTTTATTTTATAGCTGCCATTGCTAAATTGTCCTATGTCTTGTGCACATTATTAGTCAACTACTAAAGCAGTTTTTGAATGAATGAATGTATCAATGTATCAGTCCATCTCCTTCAAAAATTAACCATTTTAGCAACCAGAAATATCTTTACCTCATGAAAAAATTAGGAAGGGAATGTGTGTATTGTTCAAGATAGACTACAGAATATCAAATGTCTGTAAAAATAGCTTGACTATGTGTATACATTTAAATCATTATTATATTTTTAAAAATGTATTACAACTCCGTACAATTAATTAATCAGAAATATATTTTGCAATTCTGAAATGTATATGAGACAGTCAAGTACCTAACTATTGAATTAAAAATTTCGTTTGTTTTGTATTCAGGAAATCACCTATCAATAAGCAGCAAGGGTTCCCTTGATCTCCAAGGACTGAAATTAGCAAGGCTGGTGATATCATTGCATCTCTGAAGTGGACAAAGCTAGAGTACGTGGTCTTTAGGAAAGATTGATGTAGAGGTATTGGTCAAGGGAAAAAAGTGGTGCTTTAAGTCTTGTGAAGGGATTTTACTGTGTTTATGATCTTAGTATGTTTAAGCTTGACATTTTATATATATAGTAACCATTTTATATTGATACTTGTAGTGTTACTATGTAATCATTTTTTTGTTATTTTGTAATCATTATTTTGTAGCCAATTGCCTGAGCAGGTGTTTTATGTATATTGGAAAAGTAAAAGTGTCATGTTAAACATACAGGAGATTGCTTACATGAAAAGAGCACGGTAAGGGGAGGGGGGAAAGGAGTTATGGATGAAGCCTGGGTTGTTGTGTATGAGTCATCATCTTGGAATTGTTTTTCTGTACCTTCTTGCTCCTGATACAGAGACCTGATCTTTTTGTTCTGAAAAGGTATAAAAGGTGGAAGACATCTTTCCTGGTTGTTGGCTTAATTCCTCTACCAGCCACAAAAAGGAAGAAGGTCACCCCTCTCTGTTTTGATAAAAATAAAGTTGTAATTCTTTGCTGAAACCTCGGCTCAGGAGTTTCTTTTGGCTCTTTTAAATTCCTGAGTAGCACTGGGACAATTGTGAGGCTAAGCGAAAAAACTTACACTTGCATAACCTTAAAGTACTTATTTCTTTTTTAATCCCTACCCTAATATTTTTTTAAAAAATCACACCTTAGAGGCATTGAAGTTTTAAGAAAAGAAATGGAACCTTATTTTCTGGCATAAGGCAACCATTTTGATTCTCTCCTCCACAACCTCTCATTCTCTTCTTCTCTCAAAAATGGGCTCCATGTTTTTGTCTACCATCTGCCCACTCTGAAGTTGCTAGAAAAGTTGAAATCTGGCTGTTAGTGAATACCCATAACTTCTGATAAGGAATTCCGAATCAATACTGAAGTAGTTTGAAGTACTAAGGATTAACAAAATGATTGCAAGCTTTCAAATTCTTAAGAATCTTTCATCCAGCAGAATACTTTAATATGTAGGGGGGGAAGTGGGGGAGAGGGTAGAAGAAAAAAAATGTGGCTGCAATTGTAACAAGAATGCATTCCTAAATTCAGTTCTGAAGACTCTGAAGAAGTATTAGATGTAAGCAAAGACCATTCCAAGTGGAATGCAGGGGAAAAGGAAGCAAAGGTTTTAATATGGTAGACCCAAGAACTGAAAAACAGTCATGTCCCTCCTTCCTCCCAAAGCACATTACAGTACACAACCACCTGTGTCCTTTATTTCCTTATTTTTTAATTACAGCACCTTATTTTGCTTAGAAATTTAAAAGTTGTACATATTTGTAAGTCTTTAGAAGATCTAATAGAATTGCCCTCAAATCAAAGTTGGATTTTTTTGCCTTGTGATCTGTGTGACATTTTTTTTGTTTGGGAATAAATGAAAGATTCTTCAATGCATTTAATTTCCTTATATTTTCCTTATATCATTTACAGAATCCTCTTCACAATATAGTCCTTTCCAGCCTTGGTAACACTGGCACATAAAGTTCTCTCTTAAGTAAATCAAATTCTCCAACTCCAATTTTCCTTTTACAATCACTTTCTTTTCTGTTGCATTGGCATACACCATGATCCTAAAACTCTCAGGAAACAAGTGTAGAAAGGCATTTGAATCACTATGTTTTCGAACACATCGTCCATTTTTCCTGCAAAGGAAACGGCTGCAAATCTTGGCTGCAGTAGTCACATTAACGATATAACGTCCCAATGGACCATTCATATACTTTTTCACTTTTTGACAGCTATCCTAAAATAAAACAAAGAATAATTGATTTTTGCATTACTGTAGAACATAAAACGTATCTACTCAGAAATTGAACTGAAACTGAAATATTGGGAAATGGCTATGCAAGCAAAGCATTGGAAAACAGAAAGTGGCTATGGCTGGATTCTGGTAGTCCCGGTCAAGATCCACTTCCACCCACCCCATTTTCTCCAATGGAACCAGCTCCTTTCTCCTCTCTCCATTCAAAGTCTGACAAAAAAGAGGCAATCGCAAAGTTTGATGGCTGCTGGGATAGAACTTTACAAGCAGAAATACATATGCAGAAAATGAGTGCCTGTAGTAGAACTGTAAACATTTTGCAGCCTGGGATTTATATTTGTTTCTGTAGCCATTAAACTATAGGAGGCCACTTATAAGGTAATGACTTTAGTAGAATGATAACTGGTTTTGAGCTTCCTGGGGAATCTGGGAGTTTTATGGTAGGATTGAGTATGTTTTGATTTGCATAGGTTTGACAGATTTCAATTAGTTGCCTGATGTTAGCCCTTTTGCTATCAAATTTCAGTGTCTGATCACAGATTACATAATATTGCAGTATGGATGCATGGAACCCATGGATTGCACATTTTTCATCCATATCCATATGTTGCAAAAAGTCTCATAGATGTTAATCTTTCGCTTCTATGCTGTAATTCCTAAATACAGCCACAGAGTAACTATATAGAAGTAGACCTTAACTTATGAACACAAGTGAAATCAGTGTTATGTGATTCACACCCAAATTTATGATTTTTTTGTGCTATGGTTAAGTGAATCAATAATAATAATAATAATAATAATAATAATAATAATAATAATAATAATAATAATAATAATAATAATAATAATAAGTTGGAAGGGATCTTGGAGTCCAACCCCCTGCTAAGGCAGGAAACCCTATACCATTTCAGACAAATGGCTGTCCAGTCTCTTCTTAAAAACTTCCAGTGTTGGAGCATTCACCACCTCTGGAGGCAGGTTGTTCCACTGGTTAATTGTTCTAACTGTCAGGAAGTTTCTCCTTAGTTCTAGGTTGCTTCTCTCCTTGACTAGTTTCCATCCATTGCTTCTTGTCCTGCTTTCAGGTGCTTTGGAGAATAGCTTGGCTCCCTCTTCTTTGTGGCGGCCCCTTAGATATTGGAACACTGCTATCATGTCACCCCTCACACTTCTCTTCGTTAAACTACACATACCCAATTCCAGCAACTGTTCCCTATATGTTTTAGCCTCCAGTCCCCCAATCATCTTTGTTGCTCTTCTCTGTACTCTTTCTAGAGTCTCGACATCTTTTTTACATCGTGGTGACCAAAACTGGATGCAGTATTCCAGGTGTGGCCTTACCAAGGCATTGTAAAGTGGTATTAGTACTTCACGTGATCTTGATTCTATTCCTCTGTTAATGCAGGCTAGCACTGTGTTGGCTTTTTTGGCAGCTGCAGCACACTGCTGGCTCATATTTAAGTGATTGTCCACTAGGACTCCGAGATCCCTCTCACAGTTACTACTATCGAGCAAGGTACCACCTATACTATACCTGTGCATTTGATTTTTCCTGCCTAAATGCAGAACCTTACTTTTTTCACAATTGAATTTCATTTTGTTAGATAGTGCCCAGTGTTCGAGTCTGTCCAGATCCTCCTGTATCTTAAGCCTATCTTCTGGAGTATTGGCTATTCCTGCCAGCTTTGTGTCATCTGCAAATTTGATGAGTTCCCCATCTATCCCCTCATCTGCAGTTGTTCAGTTGGTCACATGGTTGCTAAGCAAATCTGCCTTCCCCCATTGACTCTGCTTCTCAGAAGCCAGGTAGGAAGGTCACAAATTGTGATCACATGACCCAGGGATGCCACAACAATTGTAAATCCATGCCCATTGCCAAGTGCCCAAATTTTGATCACATGATCATTGGTACGCTGCAACAGTCATTAGTCTGAAGATTAGTTCTAAGTCACTTTTTTCAATGCCATTCTAATTTTGAACAGTCACTAAATGAATGACTGTAAGTTGAGAACTACTTTTAGATGTTATTGGAATTCTTAGTAGCAAACCTATTACAACTTCTAGCTTTTCATAGACATGTATGTTTTATATTTGGAGAAATGTACAGGTCAGCTTTGTAGGAGTTATTGCCAAAAGACAGACCTCAATATACATTGTAATAACATTGTAGGTTCTTAGCCATGTGATTAGGTTATAAAAGAAACCTTTACTAAGATGTTGCAGTTTGGAAGATTCCTCTTTGTTATACAGTCATGGCTTCCTTCAACATTGTCCTATTTTTTCCCATTCTCCTCTTTTCCAGTGCCCCTCTACCTATTAACCTGTTAATCTACCTAACTGAAAAAAGGTCAGCCAATTTGTGAGTCTTGGTCATTTTATAAGTGTTTTGAATCTCTGCAAGTCTTAAAGCATCTATTTTGCTTTTACCCTCAATTTTTTTAAAAAAAATAACATAAACTTTAGCCATATACTCACATAAGGCTGTAGGGGACACAAAAGGATCTTACTGGCCATGGGTCAGGATTACCTATTACTGCTTTATGGCTTCAGACTCTTACCTGATTCATACATGCACAGTCATATTATAGTCTTCAGTATTGACATGAATAAGAAAATTAAACATTGACATTTTTAAACATCAGAGAGAACTATTTCATTTCTAATCTCACATTTCTATTCACATGATGCGGTGTAGCTATCAAGAGTTCCATATCCATTTAATTATAACTTTATTTGAAATTAGATTTATTACAATTTTCTTTTATCATTAATACCATTTAAATAGCTTTTGTATCCAGAGAGCTATCTCTACTACTGGGCTAAAGAGTAGAAAGCTACAATCATTCTACAGATGTGTGCAGAAGCACCTTTTCAAATAAATATGTCATCCAATCCACATCCAATCCATTAAATACATACATATATGTTTCACATTTTTAAACCACCCATCTCCCTCAGTGAGGGACTCTGGGTAGTGTACAATAAAATGATTAAATATAAAAACAGCATCTAAAAAAATTAAAAGGAAGCAAGGATGATTAAACCATGTTTAAAAGGGTAAGGGAGAGGTCTCAGGGCGCCAACCTGCACCATGGCTGCATGTTCCTCTGGGCTCTCCCATGAAGTCACAGAGCCATGTTTTAACCCCTTTTTGGATGGCCAGGAGAGGAATGGCCTGCCTCACCTTTGGGGAGAGAATATTCCACAGGGTGGGGGCAATGGCAGTGAGAAGGCTCTCTTCCTAAACCCCACCAGTCATAATTCCTTAACTGACGGGGTCTGCAACATACCTTCCCTGCCTGGCTGGGAGGGACAGGCTGATGCAATGGGACAAAGAGCATTCCATAGGTAGCCTGACCCCATGCCATGGAGGGTTTTGTAGGTCATAACCAGCACCATGAATCAATTATTAATTAAGCACATATTATTAAAAATGCACATAACCTCACACTACAGTTTTACCAATACATGTGCTGGTGTGTGAATGGCCATAGGCAAATTCTCATCACAAAAATAATTGTGCAGGCAATAACTTTGATCTCTTTTCTACTACAGACCATTAGTCATTCACTGCTAATAGCGCTCTTGAATAAATTAAAAATAAATTAAAAGAATGATCTTAAGCACTGTCTCTTTTTTTCTTTCCTTCAAATACTACAGACTGCTCCTATTTATTACTCTTATCTCTGAGAATTTTTTTCTTTTCGGCGGGTGTGTCAGAAACTTGATACTTGTTATCAACTGGTTGATCTGTAGAAATCATCAGGATTTAAGACTGGTGTCATAAGCAACATGTTATCCAGTTGTCCATTCATTACTACCAAGGGGCAGAAAAATAATGTGATTTCTTACAGTAGGTAAGGTACACTTGGGTAGTTTTCACTTTTATTTTTCTGTGCCAGTGAAGACATTAGGGCAATGATGCTACAAATCTCTTCGTTTCTTTAATTGTTTTCTGAATATTATTTTAGTAATTGAGGATAGTTATTGTATTTAATAAAGGGACGTGGTGGCTCAGTGGGTTAGGACGCGGAGCTTGTCGATCAGAAGGTCAGCAGTTTGGCGGGTCGAATCCCGAGTGCTGTGTAACAGAGTGAGCACCTGTTACTCGTCCCAGCTTCTGCCAACCTAGCAGTTCGAAAGCATGTAAAAATGCAAGTAGAAAAATAGGGACCACTATGGTGGGAAGGTAACAGTGTTCCGTGCGTCTTTGTCGTCTAGTCATGCCGGCCTCATAACCACAGAGACATCCTCGGACAAGCGCTGGCTCTTCGGCTTTGAAATGGAGATGAGCACCGGCCCCTAGAGTTGGAAACGACTAGCACACATGTGCGGGGGAACCTTTACCTTTACCTTTTATTGTATTTAATAAGTTTTTACCATGTGATTGGACATGTTTGAAAATCCCCTAGGTAATCCTAATGATATCAATTCCTGGACCACTTATTACAAGCTCTAAATGTTGACATAAAAAGAAGGAAGGATTTTAATAAATATGGCTTATGGGCATTTTGTTCACCCATACTAACTTACAACAGTACTGGCATATTGCATGCTTCCCCAAAAGACAATTCCTGCTGCCCCCATGGCCGCTGATTCACCAACTGTAGTCACCAAGTCTTCCTGAAAAGTAAGGCAATGAATAGGGATATTTTAATAGAGCACCACTCACTGATAATAAACAGTTAAAATATTGGCAGCCATTTTCCCTCCCCCTTATTTTTGGAGGGCTATTTATGAGAAAACAGGTTTAAGCACGTCCTGTTTGGCCCAACACAAAGCAAATTTAGCACCCTGGGAAAGAATACTCTTTCATAGCTCTATCAAATGCCTTGCTGAAAGTCAACGATGCTGAGGCATACTCTCAGTAAAAATTATTGTGATAGTTTCTCAGGTATGAGGCTTTTTCAGATTATTAAGTTAGAGCAGCTTTGCTCCAACTTGGTAACTTTAAGATTTGTGGACTTCAACTCCCAGAATTCCTCAGCCAGAAAGTTGCCAAGTTTTGAGACCCCTGAGTTACAATATGCTAAATATGTGGACTTTATAGTATTGGGGAAATTCCTTTACATTCAAATGCTGTGTTCAGAAAATAGTCTATAATTCTTTGCTGAGAGTGTATGTCCAATAAATCTGATTTCTGAGCTAGTGGGTGCATTAGTAATTTTGAAATGTGATATTGGGACTCTCTTAAAATGATTGCTATGAAGGCTGTTGCTAATAAAATGTTACATGCTAGAAGGAAAGGAAAAGAGAGACCCACCTTTTAAAAATGCCAGTATAGCCTATGCAGGGCTCAAAAACCTTGTTAGATATGCTTGAAGCTGTGTTGCTTAAGTAATCATTCCTTCCCAATATTGTCTTTTAAAGAGCCTTAAAAATAAACTAGATAGGTCAGGGATCTTGGTAAGCACCAAAATTTGTAAGACATATCAAGCACCATGTTGGAGATTCAAGTTATTCCAATATTTTCATTCATGAGTTATAATTTAGATGAGGAATTGTACTTTTTGAATTGCTAAAAATAAAGCAATAAGAAATATAGATGATATATATGAATGACATATATGTTCTGTGTTCAGGAATATTGGATGTAGTCCTTCATTCAAGTTATCTAGCACTGTGAGCCATATTATTTTGCTTCTGTATGTCCACTATGTTGATCATTTCATCTATCCCTGAAACTTCATTCTAGTTTTTGTAATAATCATATAAGCAGGGACAAGGGACAATAGAACCAATATATAATGCTTATGTTTTAATGAAATGGTAAAATTACACTTCCTTCCTTCATATACACATAGACATACTTGTATATCCACAAATGAAAATATCTAGATATCTATATTTATTTTTTTTCCTGCCTGTTGAACTGCAACTGCAGGAGAGGAAATTTGACTAAAAAGTGAGGTTGGGACATTACATTCCTCATTCCTTATCCAGTCTCTGAAATATTCCTAGGAGCAAATCTATAGCTGTAGCGTGTACTTTATAGCAGTCTTCAATTTAGTAAGAAGTTGGATCTAATCAGGTATTTCTTATATGGCAAAGCCAATCATACTGCTGTGGGAAAAGAATGCTGCTGGACAATATGTTATCCCAATTTGAACTACCTACTGTTTTGCCATTGTATTTTACTGTATTTTGTGAAATTTCTATGTGCCAAAATAACTTGATTGTCTTAGAGTATGGAGTATCTTGCCTTGAGAAGCAAGGAGCTTTTGCTGTGTGTCACAGACATAAAATATTTAAGATCAGCCTTGCCATTCAAGCCTATGACAGCACACTGAACTATGAAAATAGGGTTGAACATTATGCATTCTCAGATTTGTATCATACAGTAACATTCCAGTTGTCAACATATATGTATACGCAGCTCAAGGAATATCTGAGGGATGTGGGATTTCACCTGCTGACTATTCCTTTCCCATGGCCATGTGATTGATAATTATGTAAAATAGTCCTATCCTGTTTACTTAGGATCCTTTAACATGAAGGATTATAAACAATTAGGATCCTTGATTACATGAAGAATCTGACATACAGAAAATTGGCCCATGTTGGACTTGTCCTATGTTGGTGTTCAAAATGAGAAAATTAAAGCATGCTAATGAGTATGAACCAGATGGAGTGAGATCCTCTATGAATTCTCTCATGACGTTTTAGAGTTCTAACAAATATGTAATGTAGCTGTCAACAGAGCTTGATTCTGAGATTCATATACTCCAATACCTTACCTGTGTTAAAGGTTCAAACGTATATGCATAGAATGGCCTGGCATATACAAAAACAGGCAAGGCATAATCTTCCCTAGCCATGGAAGCAATGCGCATTGATTCTTTAAGGCGATGGTGCACAAATTTCAAAGCATTCTCACTTGACCTCAATATGATTTCAAGATATACATTAGGAAAAAGGGCAGTACTGTCTCTCCATAGCCAAAGTAGCTGATCATTCCGTGACATTTCAATTTCTGGACATTTGCCTGTGTATTGATCACCTTTTGTCTTATAATCATAATTTTGGCAATCTGGATACAGATAGTAGCCCCAATATCCATCTGGTCGCATTTCTTCAGCTAGTAAAAGTGTATCTCTCATGAAACTCTTCGCAGCTTTTTCATATTGTTTCTTAGCTAGTCTCCTGATTTTATCTTCAGATAACTCTGGGTGCAAATCTTTAGCAAATTGAATAGATCTGTTTCTGTAAACATTTTTACTGCCCCAGTTTCTATCCCACTGGGGTCTCCAGTTTTCCCAGTCAATGACTCCAAGTCCATGAAATGTTTTCAGTGGGATCATATGGTTAATATCCGATTTTGATTTATCGAGATGTTTGGTGAGGCTTTCGTTTTGCGGTATAATCCCATGGAAGAAATGTCCGCGGTCATCAATATGGGGATAGACCCCCAAATGGTTAGGATAAAATATTGTCACAGCAGACCCACTTAAAGAATCATTGGCATTTGTTAAAATGTGAAAAGTCTTGAGATCTAAATCCACCTTATAGCGCAGCCGACATTGGGTAGTAGGTGCATTCCAAAATACAAGGAAAGGCTCGTTAGGATACATTGGAGCTTTGGCCTGCATAACATGAACTCCATTAAATCTCTTCAGAAATATCCAAGCTGCCAGGCATTTGATCCATAGGTGATACATAATATGCAGTTTTTCTGGTACTGTTATTTCCTTGAGGGAAGGAAAGAAGAACAGGAAAAGTACAGTGATGATAAGAAAAGACAGCAATTCATAGTTGCGGTAGATATGGAAGACAGCTATTTTTCATTATTTGTTAAAGGGTAACCAGTGTTTAATTAATCAATTATTTCTGATCATATCTAAAGGGTGTTTAATGTAATATTGATCAAATTAATTAGACATGTGAAATTAATATATTAATTGAAATAAAATAATTGCAATAGAATTTCTATATCAACACAAATCCCCGTGTCTTTAGCTACTAATGTAAGCAGCAAGAAACAAAGTTTTCAGAGAAAAGATGCCAAACAAAACCAGGAAATATAACGTAAAGAAAAAGCAATGGGTTTAAGCTGACTTGAATAAAAAATAGGATTAGGCCTTTATATTGATGGAGGACAATTGATTGTGGTTTTAGTCTCATCTCCCCTCCAACAAAGCTAATGCTTTTTTCCAAGTGGGGGAATAAAAATGGATTAACTTAATTAAAATTATTGAGAAATTGCAACTTTTATGGGATAAATGATTGTTATACCAATGCCAGGCAACATGGTAAGGAAAAAATCGAGACTAGATTAACACAGAACAGGATAAACAATTAGTTAGGAATTGTAACTTATCCCTGCATTATCTTTGCAGAGTCACTTGATAAGGTTAACAAGCAACGATCAATTTAATAAATACATAATTTTTTGATAATTTAATATCAAATTACTTGGCACAACCAAAAGGAATAATGTTAAAGATTTAAAGTATATGCCATTTTTTAAAACTAAAGTTATGAATCCCTCTAATGGTTTGAAAGGGCTTGGGGTACTGATTTGGGCAATGTAATAGTTGAACCAAAATAGCAATCATTATGGAAATCAAGAGGTTTTCCTTCTGGCTTTAACCAAGAGTTACAGTTAAAAATGACAATTAAGATTGATGAATTAGCATAAATCCCACACAATCACTGCAATGTAGCGTGGTCGCACAGAGAGACGGACACTTGAGCTGGGTAGTACTTCTTTATTGGATCGGGAATGAAACTGGGGCAAAGGGGTTACCTGGCGTCTCTTTATACCTGCCCAGGTGAATTGCGACCAATAGATTCAAACCTGGGCTTCCCGCCAGTGCAGGTGGCCAATGGATTTAAACCCAGGCTTCCCGCCAGAGCTGACCATGCCCTGGGGCTGTCAACGACTTGCTCTATTCAGGCTTTCCCGCCAAAAGCGGTTATAGCCTGGAGCTGTCCAGCCCCCTGCTGTGCTGACATTCCATGTATGCTTTAAGAGCATACACTACAATCACTCTTGAAGACGTTGGTGAGCTGTACACGGAAGGGATCAGGTGGTCCTCTTCTGGCACAATATTATAAGAAATGTTATAATTACTGCAAATTATGAGTCATGTATTCTCCAGAGCTAGGGTTGTTGAACCAATTTATACCATCTAATGCCACTTAAAAATAAGGAGCTGATTGTCTATTTACTTCAGGAAGCTAAATTAATTAATACTCAATGTTGAAAACTTAACCATTTATTTGAGGATTTTAAAAAGGTGTTCTCAATTGCTTTATTATAAAAAAAGCACCTTAGAATAACTTAGACAAACTTAGAATAACTGGTCTGCCAGAGGCAAGAATCACATTTTTATCAAGTTTGACAGAATTTATTGTTTTGTTAATGGCAACAGGTGTAACTTTATCAATTCTTCCATTATATGGAATTTATAAGAAAAACTTGTGGATTTTATTGTTATTAATAGGGCCTTTTACTTTTTATTTACTTACTTTATTTACTCATTTTATGTTTTGTGTTTGTCAAAATAACATTTATTTTATTTATTTTAATCCCATTTATATAACATTGTACATTCTGTGTTCTTTTTCTCTTTGTTTAGACCACGGGTATCAAACTCACTGCATCACATGACATGTTGCAACGCATCGCAACTTTTTTCACATTGCCAGAGCTGGGGTGGATGTGGCATCCATATGATGCAACCAGCCTGTGGGCCGGCAGTTTGATACCCCTGGTTTAGACCATTGTTCAATCAACTGTGGGTTCAGTCTAATTTTAGTAAAGAATCTTAGTTAACTATGCCATGTCAGATCTCTCCTCTTCACATCTCTTCTCCAAGAAGCCTATGGGTCTAACCTATTTCTGTTCTGATGCTGCTGATCTGTTATTGCTTCTGATATCACCTGTCTTCCATAGGACACTTCAATTGACTTCTTCCCTGTGCTTACTTTTATGAGAAAAATAGGGCTTTTGTGTAAAAGGGAATACTATTTAATGTGGTTTCATTCTAACTGGAGTAAGGATTTTTATTTAAGTAGACCATACTGAGCATCAGTTTGAGCCAGTCAAATTAAGCCATGTGAAGTTAAGAGCTGGAGATTTACAGACGGCCCTGCTCTAAAGAACATGAGACTAGCTGCTGAGTAGTGGGGAAGGTTACCAATTTCTCATCTGAGTATATAGTATTTCCCAACTTATGTATTTTTCAGATTAGGATATTCTGATCATACAAAGTACTGCAGGATACTGTACACTTTTATCCCTAGCCTATAACTTTTCCCCACTCCATTCAAATTTTTAACAGGGTGTTCTATATTTAATGTATTGAAACACAGATAAACATGAACTTCAGCATCTTATTCTATATGTTAATTAAAATAAATTACTCTAGTGTTATCACTTAAAACATTCCCCCTGAAGTAGATAAGCAACCCAAACTGGTACTCCATTTTACTTACAAAGTTATGCTGAAATATCAGATTAGATTAATTCTGAAATTTATCATTATATGTTACTTATATTCTCATATATAACACTATATACATCACACTGTGAGAAGAAGACACAACTTTCTTAAACACCTCGTATGAAGTCACTTCAGTTTAACCTCAATCTTTAGAGAACTTTGGTGAAACATAGATAGAATCTTGGTGATGAAAACAATAAGGAAAGAACATTGGCACAAAAGGGCATGCAGTATAAGCAACTTAGAAAAATAGCAATACAAGTAGCATACTGCAACCATTTATCTTCTCAGTGCCCTTAATTTAGTCATCTATTTGATGTCCTTTCAGACCCTGACACTCAAGTTTCACATCAGAACATAGCAAGGAGCCAGCATTAATCATGAGATAGGAATGATAGTATTGTCCAGGTTCTTCTTGATTTGTCAGGATTGTTTGATATTTATCATGATGTTCTTCTGAACTGTCTCCAAGGATGTGGGGGGCAGGGACTACAAAGTAGATTCTCCTTTCTTTATGGCCAGTTACAGTTGTTTTGACAATAAGATCCAAGGCCTCATTTGTGGGGTGCTTGCAGCTCAACATTCTCATTCTAATATCTACCTGAGACAACTGGACAAGATCAACCATGAATACAGATGATACTTGACTGTACATATGATTACAGGCTGACCAAAACACACTGCTAATGTCCTAGTGTCTGAAGATGTTGACCCCACTAGATAGCCCAGACCAATAAATTATGCCTCAGCCCCTTTTGCCTAGATAACAGTCCTTGCACGTCTCTTTCAAAGTCATGTTTCTTTCTGCCTTCATGCTACAAGGCTCTGTATAGGGAGAAATGGGTTCAGGCTTAATTCTAGCAAAATTATTGACTGCAGATATTCAGGTAATTCCCAATTCAGCACTCATATACAATCTGGATTTTTTTTCTTACACTCACAGTTCTTGCTCAGGATAGGGGTAGGAAGAACATTGCACAATCCATCTGTTGTACCAGGTGCATTTGCCCCTGGACCAGGAAGCTCTCCAGATAGTCAGTAATGGACCTATAGCAATGGGGCTTCCCTTGAGGCCCACAGAAGCCACAATGCAGTGGTGCAGATGGTAACAGGCATGCCTCAGTATGCCCATGTGCCATTGCTACTATGTGAGCTGCAGTGATGGCCATTTGGCCTCTGGATGCAATTCAAGCTAGTTTTTATCTACTTGGTAGTGTTTTTAGTGGTATAGCATAGGTTACTAAGGACTATCTATTATGATGTTTTCTCATCATAATAGATAGTCCTTCAAGTAATCAAGTATTGGAATCCAGGAAGCAGATCTTCTCAGTTACAGCATTTGCTCTCTAAAACATCAACCGCAGGAGATCCATATGGCTCCCACTGTGATATTATTTAAAAAGTCTCTGAATACCTGGACATTTTCCCAGATATTTCCCATCCTTAGAATACACACACACACACACACACACAGAGAGAGAGAGAGAGAGAGAGAGAGAGAGAGAGAGAGAGAGAGAGAGAGAGAGAGAGAGAGAGAGAGAGAGAGAGAGAGAGAGAGAGAGAGAGAGAGAGAGAGAATAAGGAATACCTAGAAAAATGTAGTTTGGGGTCTGCCTCAAAACAATTTTTGAATATTCCATCTATATCTTTATTTTATCACAGTAGTAGTTCTCAGAAACTTTAAGATATGAGGGCTTCAAACTGCCATTTGCTATTACTTTCATGGGGAATTCTGGAAATTGAAGTCCACATATCTTAAAGTTGCTAAGGTTGAGAAACACTGATCTACATTCAGGACAGACTGCAAAACTAAACCTTCAAATAACATAACTGCAGACTAGTTGCTGTTATGTTAACAATTTTGGCAATGGTAAAATTGAGTACTGTAGAATGGTTGCAGTCATGTGAGAGGAAGGGTTATTGCTTATCACGAGACTAAAAATTCTGTATGGCCCAATCCCTTTACTATTATACAGCAATAATTCATAATGCAAAATCTAGTTATAAATGCACCATTCAAGAGAGACAATTTATAGGTTTAGAACATCTATAAAACATTTTATTTCATTCAGCCTTCCATCCTTCCGAGGTAGGTAAAATGAGGACCCAGATTGTTGGGGGCAATTAAGCTGACTTTGTAATAATGCCGCTTGGGGGGGGTGTGAAAGCCCTAATAAGCAGGCATATACATAGAATGAAGGCTACTGCTAAGTTTGTAAAGCCGCCCTGAGTCTTCGGAGAAGGGCGGGATATAAATGGAATTAAAATAAAATAAAATAAATAATTTTTTTTCAAGCATCACTGGAAAAAATAGAGCTGATCTGTAAATGCACTCTACTCAGAATAAAAGAATAACAGATTTGGAAGGGACCTTGGAGGTCTTCTAGTCCAACCTCCTGCTCATGCAGGAAACCTTCTACCAATGGTTGTCCAATCTCTTCTTAAAAACTTCCAGTGTTGGAACACTCACAACTTCTGGAGGCAAGGCATTCCACTAACCAATTGTTCTGTCAGGAACAATTTCTCCTTAGTTCTAGGTTCAATCTCTCCATTGGTTAGTTTCCATCTGTTGCTTCTTGTTCTGCTTTCAAATGCTTAGGAGAAAAGAAGAATAGAAGAAACTCTCTCTTCTTTGTGACAGCCCTTAGATATTGGAACATTGCTATCATGTCACCCCAATCCTTCTTTTCGTTAAACAAGACATACCCAATTCCTGCAACTGTTCTTCATATGTTTTAGCCTCTAGCACCCTAAACATCTTTGTTGCTTTTCTCTTTCCAGAGTCTCAACATCTTTTTTATATCAAGATGGCCAAAACTGGATGCAATATTCTAAGTGTGGTCTTACCAAGGCATTATAAAGTGATACTAAAACTTCATGTGATCTTGATTCTATCCCTCAGTTAATGCAACCTAGGATTGCTTTACCCAAAGTGTATCCTGTCTACGCTTAGTGGTAGCTAATATTCATATGAACATATGATATTGGGTCCAAGGGACTTTTATAAGAATCCAAAGGCCAGTGCAACAGATGTGATGTAGCATATACAGATGTAGGAATTCAGATGTGATCCACAGAGCATTAGGTGTGTACACTACTTTGAATTGACAAAAATAAAAACTGAAATAAAAATATAAGCAAATAAATATGCAGTACAGGTAATCCTCAACTTACATTCACAATTGTGTCCAAAATTTCTGTGCTAAGTGAAATAGTTGTTAAGTGTATTTTATCTCATTTTACAACCTTTTTTGCCAAAGTTGTTAAGTTAGTTGTTAAATGATTCTGGCTTCCCCATTGACTTGTCAGAAGGTTGCAAAATGTGATCACATGACCCCAGAACACTGCAACTGTCATAAATATGAGTCAGTTGCCAAGTGTTTGAATTTGGACAGGGAAGTCTTCACAAAAACATGTACTTTTTAATGAGTATTTCCCATATATGTTCACTTTGTATGCAGTTTTTGTAGCATGCATGCTTAGAAAAAACATTTTTCTTTCATTATTTCTTTTCTGTGCAAACATTGCCCTAATACACACATTTTATGTATTTTTAATACTCTTGCTGTTCACCTCTAACTTAATTATATAGGAGCTGAATTTCATGACCTATGCATTCTTTCTGGTGTCAAATTTCAGGAACCACTATAAGAGGAATATTCACACAATGGGAATTGGGATGCCTTCCATATAATGATGTTGCTACTGTAGTCAAGCAATCCATGATTTATTGCCTCAGTGGGAATTCTGAAGCATCTTTATTTTATGATTGATCAGCAAGTCAAAAAATAGACTGATCATCTATTCAGTGATGTTCTTCAAAGGACCTTCACCTATTTGTTTAATACATGGTTTTATAACCCGCAGAGGTTCTGTTCAAATTCAATCAAGAAATATGGAACCTTTGAAACTCATCTGTTAAAATCCCAGATTAAGAACGTTTTGAGGTTTTTTTCTAATGTTTTTAACTGATTTTTAAATTTTATGCTAATAATTTGTACAAATATTTGCTAGGCTGACTCATAAAAAGAGACTCAATTTTATTCCCTATATGAGGTGATGAGGAGACATTTCCATTTTCTTTCTTTTTTGTTAAAATGCTCTATCTGTACACAACTCTGCTGGAATTGTTGCACTTATGCTAACTCTTCCACAGCCCTTCTTGGAATGACAGTTCATATGGGTTAGGCACTGATGCACCCAAGTAAAGATTATGCTGTTTAGTGTGAGGTATTTGCTGTTTAGTGTGATGGTGTTCTACTATGTGGTGTTTAGCCTTCTCTCCAGACATAAATTGTAGACATCATTGCTAGTAGAAACCAGTGTAAATAACCATACAGTTGTTAGGTGATAGAATCAGATGACAGGATGCAATACTAAATACTTATTTTTGAACAAGTAATATTGAGCTACATATTCATAATCCTTATATTAGTGTATCAAGACTGTGGTCCAAAACAGGCATACTTGTGCAAAAACTTCCAGGCATGGCAAATTTTAAACATATACTCTTAAGAGCATGAACCAATACCCTGTCTTTTTTATATGTACAGTATATCTTTTGAAGCTAATTTTAAAAAATGTGATACTATTTGAGCTTCAGGTTAAAGTTATGTGAGCAATATAAATATTGCTATTATTGTACATAACAGCTACATTTTTCTTGCTCTTTATTAACTGAAATTTGCCAATCTATTGCACTACTTCAAACCCTATTTGGACCCCTACCAATCGGGTTTCAGGCCCGGGTACTGCACGGAGACGGCATTGGTCGCTCTGGTGAATGATCTCTGGAGGGCTCGGGACAGGGGATATTCCTCTGTCCTAGTCCTATTAGACCTCTCAGCGGCTTTCGATACCATCGACCATGGTATCTTGCTGCGGCGTCTCAGGGGATTGGGAGTGGGAGGCACAGTTCTTCAGTGGTTCTCCTCCTATCTCCTGGGACGCTCGCAGTCGGTGTTGGCAGGGGGGCAGAGATCGGCCCCTAGGTCTCTCGTTTGTGGAGTTCCTCAGGGGTTGGTTCTCTCGCCTCTCCTGTTCAACATCTATATGAAACCGCTGGGTGAGATCATTCGTGGTTTTGGAGTTGGGTATCATCAATATGCCGATGATACCCAACTTTTCTTTTCGACCCCAAACCACCCCAGTGATGCCCTCGCTGTGATGTCCCGTTGCCTGGAGGCGGTTCGGGTCTGGATGGGGAGGAACAGACTTCAACTCAACCCTGACAAGACTGAGTGGCTGTACATTCCGGCATCCCGGGACATTCAAAATGTTCCATCTCTTTCTATGGGGGGTGAGCTCTTACCCCCCGTGGATAGGGCTCGCAACTTGGGAGTCCTCCTAGATTCACGGCTTACCTTGGAAGATCATATAGTGGCCGTGACCAGGGGGGCTTTCACCCAGGTTCGCCTGGTGCGCCAGTTGCTGCCCTATCTGGACCGGGATGCCCTGTGTACGGTCACTCATGCGCTCGTGACCTCTCGCCTTGACTACTGTAATGCTCTCTACATGGGGCTTCCCTTGAAGACCACTCGGAGGCTCCAACTGGTACAGAATGCGGCCGCGAGAGTTGTCTTGGGAGTTTCCCGGTACTCCCATGTTACACCTTTGCTCCGCGAGCTGCATTGGCTGCCAGTTGTCTTCCGGGTGAGGTTCAAGGTCTTGGTCATGATCTTTAAGTCCTTACATGGCATGGGTCCGGGTTACCTCAGGGACCACCTGCTGCCGGCGTCAACTCCCCTCCGCCCTGTGCGCTCCCACAGAGAGGGCCTCCTCAGGGTGCCTCCGGTCAGGGAATGCCGACTGGTGGCCCCCAGGGGGAGGGCCTTCTCTGTGGGCGCTCCGGCATTATGGAACCAACTGCCGGTGGAGCTCCGGATGACATCAGACCTCCGAACCTTCCGTCGCGGCCTGAAGACCCACTTATTTGAATTAGCTGGTCTGGCCTGATGGGGGATTATGGGTTTTTAAATTGTTGTTTCTAGTATTGTATTATTGTTTTTTTTTTAACTGGGCACTGGTTTAATCTCCTTTTAACTTTTGTATCGTTATTTATATATGCCCTGTGAACCGCCCTGAGTCCCTAGGGAGAAGGGCGGTATACAAATCAAATAAAACCTAAACCTAAACCTAATGATTCCATTATAAAGGTAAAGGTTCCCCCACACATGCGTGCTAGTCGTTTCCGACTCTAGGGGCCGGTGCTCATCTCCGTTTCAAAGCCGAAGAGCCAGCGCCTGTCCGAGGACGTCTCCGTGGTCATGTGGCCGGCATGACTAGGCGCACGGAACGCTGTTACCTTCCCACCGGAGTGGTCCCTATTTATCTACTTGCATTTTTATGTGCTTTCGAACTGCTAGGTTGGCAGAAGCTGGGACGAGTAACAGGCGCTCACTCTGTTACGCGGCACTCGGGATTCTACCCACCAAACTGCCGACCTTCTGATCGACAAGCTCAGCGTCCTAACCCACTGAGCCACCGCGTCCCTTTTAATGATTCCATTATATATTATCATTAAATTGGTAAAGAAATTGCCTTGTACTGCTCAGTCAAGATCATATTGTCATGCTTAGTTAAATTTTCAAAGATGACACATCATTTCCCCACTTACATGAGTGACCTAGAAAGAAATAATGCAGAAATATTTTGGCTCCATAGCTTGAGCACAAAAAGAGGGCTTCAGAAATTAATGAGGGGAAGCTTGTGCCCAAGGCTCTAAAATAAGCAAAACTATTTCCAAGAGATTTTCAATTTGTAAAATTGATTTGTAAAACCCAGAAATCAGTATGACCGATCAGATTATTAATCTGTGTATTTTAGCAGTAGAGTGAATGAAGAAGACCTAAGGAATAACTCAATTTGTTATGCCTGGAAACTTATGCCATAGCAATTGTTTTTTTAAGTGCTGAAAGACTTTATTGTATGTATTTTTAATTGGTTTTGCAATATTTAAAATAAGCCTGTAAAACAGGTGCTTTGTTAAGAACATATAAAGAATATTACATTTGTCCATCTAAAGTGGCCAAACACAGGCACTCAGGAAGCATGCAAACTTGGGCAAGAAGTATGTAGTCTAGAAGTGAGTTCTAAGTGGTATTTAAGATGCATTACCTATTATTTGGAAAATTATTAGCCATTGAATAGCATGATCTTCTATTGTCTAAATTAATTTATTCCCCTTTTAAAATCACCTAAATTGGTAGCTATCACATCTAGTGTAAGTCAATTCCACTTTTATGTGTTGTGTATGAATTATGAGGCATTTGATGAGGCATGAATTTCCCTAAATTCTATTTTAATAAATGATCCCAGTTTATTAGAAGAGAAAAAAACTTTCTTCCATTCACATTTCCCAATACACTTATGATGTAAGCTAATTCCTAACAATTTACATGAAACAC
Source organism: Vipera berus (assembly GCF_964194415.1). Lineage (NCBI taxonomy): Eukaryota > Metazoa > Chordata > Lepidosauria > Squamata > Viperidae > Vipera > Vipera berus. The sequence continues at coordinate 22,965,802 of NC_138208.1, forward strand.
CCACAGTATTTGCTATTATTGTTGATCCACAAGAATGCCTATGATTTTACCCATTACACCTTCTAGTTTAGATGGTATCCCAACCAAGAGTGCAATAAAAACCGAGCAAGAACATTTGAGTTTCTGGAAAAAGCTGTAGAAATAGGAAAGATAATACATTCTTGTTATAATACAGATAAGTATGTCATATAATTGGAGTGGGCCTCTTCATATTTTCTTTTTTAATTCTCAGTGTACATAATTATGTTCCAGAATGGACCCAAACTCATTGTCTGCAATGGGTCCTTGATATTCAGATCAATACCAACCAGAGGTTTCTATGAGTTTAAGCATTTACCTAGATCCCAACACCAGTAATAGGTTAATATTCCCATAAGTGCCTTAGTCTTACTTTGCATAGTGAGACCCAGACAGGAATAGCATGACAATTGTTTCTATTTGCAAGCCTCAGCAATTTTCAGTTTATAGGGGACAATTGAGAATGCTTTGATTCGATGTTCCCCAAATCTTAGTACTAGCATGGGGATGCAGTGGTGAAGCTTCATGCACAATTGCCATCTTTTAAAAGCCTTATGAGCACATTGTCTGAGAAACAAAGAAACCCTGAACCTCAAAAGAAGCCAATGATGTCAAAGTAGATGCAGATGTAAGCTGTCCCAAATCAGAGAAAATGAAAACACCAGAAGTGTATTTCCAGAAATATTCTTCTAATGAATTTACTAGGTTTTCCTCTTGAGGGTATGAGAAGAGAAATCTGGGTCAATGAGTTCAAATAATTTACAGATTCACAAAACAAAACAAGGGCTTTTGTATAACAATTTAATTTGCTATGACACAACAAATAAAAGATCAATTTTCTGAAGGCAAGATATCTATTAGCAATATACACAGACACACACTAAAGCTCTAAACTAAGAAATTACAAGTATGATTATAAATAATACAACATTTGTATAGATATCATTGAAAGGAATTTTTTAATAATACATACAACATATTATTGACCAAACCAATAAGTCTCTCATCTCAGTCATGTAACAGCTCTGGATTCAAGGGGCTGGAACTGCAGTTGATGATCTTGGGAAAGACATATCTCCTTAACACTGACATTTCTGCCCACTCACTTATTCTTCCAGATTTAATCTGTGTAATGATGAGTGTGTAATGCTATCTAGAAATGATGTTGGGAGAGCCAGAGTGGACAATAAGCATGGTAAAAAATATCTCAATTCACAAAGCAAGGGAGAGTGTGTAAAGCATTTCAGAAAGGACCCTCCTGGTTTTCTGGATAGTAAAAGGAGAGGAAGGGAGATATACTTACTTAGATATACTCAGATATACAGTATATAGTTACACTATTATTGTTTCCAGCTCTTTAATATGAGTTCTAGGTTTTTTCATTGTTTTATATTTGATGTGTTGAAATATTGTCTTCTTTTGAATATTGTTCTTTGACTGAAAATATGTCAAGATGAAATGTAGCTACCAATCATACTTGCATTATAATTGAATGCTGAGTATCCTTCATTTGTAGTGTCATTTCTGGAATTTTCTGAGTTTCTTCTAAGAGTGCATGTTCTTGATTAAGCCTTGTTTCCAACCATAGTAAAATAGTGGAATTCTTTATTGTATTATTATTCTTGAACCGAGTGTGCAAAAATTGTCTATGTGCAATTTGCCAGAACTTCTATTTTCCCCAATACGCTATCCATAAACATATTTCCATGATAAAAATGCTTATGAACTTAATTAATATTATTTATTTTAGGTATACCATACTATACAATCTAAGCTTCTGTAGAATTCACAGAAATATACCAAAACTCTGGATTTTTACTGCCATCTAGAGCTCATCTATATCATTTCTGCCCGTGTATGATAAGCCTATATCAATGTGTCCCCAAAGTGCGTGCAGATTTTTGTTTAAAGAAAATTAGTGTGAAGGTACAAAGTTTCTAGATTGTTTTGTGTAGTGTTTTAGTGATTAAAAAAACTCATAGGCACAAATGTAAAATGCTGTAGCAAAGCTTAGGGTAATGTTGAAATGCTAATAGATGATTGATAGCATTTTATTAATATCCATACTGATAATAGAAAAAGGTGCAAATAGAGGAAAGGAACTAAAAGGTAAAGCAAAGTATAGATTCTTCAGTTTTACAACCAAAAATCATTTTTGAATGAAATAAGTTTGTTTATCTGTTTGGATCTGGAAGAGGAGATCCCTATGAATCTTGTATTTTGTGGACTGTCTCCTGCAAGGATCCCACATTAAGATCTTCTCAGTTTTACCCTTTCTCTGGAATAATATTCTTCTGGATATCAAAGTGACCCAACCCTGTTGGCTTTTGGGAAACTCCACAACAACTGGCTATTTCTGTGGACCTTTGCAAGTTGAGAGAGTCACTTTGGCTTCTCCTGATGTGTGGATGGTCTATGGTTGCTCCCTGGTACATGGAAAGTTATTGATTACTTATGACATTTATTTATATATATTTTCATATATTGTGATGCTTTTGGTTTGATTTTATTGCTGCTTTGGGAGATCTGGCACAATCAGAATCACATAATACAAATCTAGTAAAACAAAAAAAACTATCCAGGAGTGATAGAACACCCAACAGAGCAAAACCAAAACGCATCAAAGAATATGGAAATATTTGTCTTCATATTAATACATAATGACAAAGATACCATTTAAAAGGAAATATCATGACAATCTATGCTTCCACAATCTACTGTCTTCTTTATATGTTGACATACAATTTGTATCATGCATATTGGACGTAATGGGAATGCTGTTCAATTCCATTTGGCATTTTATTAGTTCTTGATTCTTCACAATCTATGTCTACCAGTCAAATTATGTAAGAGCCTGCACGAACGGATGAATCTTTATTGTCAAAGTACAACCATGTATACATTGAGATTGGCTAAGCCTCCCTTCGTGCCCCCCCACCGCAACTCACAGTGACAACAAACCAACCATCTTGTTACAGCATGTGAGCTAATTGCACAACACACTGGCCTCGCAAGTCAATCATACATAAAAATTATAGAATTATTTCCCGTTCAAGAGCCTGACAGCCCATGGATAAAAGCTGTTCTTCAGCCTGTTGGTACGGCTGGCTATACTCCTGTATCTCCTACCCGATGGTAGGAGAGTAAAGAGATACTGACCAGGGTGTGAGTCGTCCCTGAGAATTTTCCTCACTCTTCCAAGGCAGCGAGCCCTGGCAATGTCATCCAGTGGTGTCAGGGGACAGCCCACAATGTCTTGTGCTGTGCTCACCACTCTCTGTAATACTTTCCTATCCACGGCTGTCAGGCCAGCATACCAAACCACAATACAATGTGAGAGGATGCTCTCTATAGTAGACAGGTAAAAGAAGGTCATTAGCCGTTGTTCTACCCTGTTCTTCCACAAGATCCTGAGGAAGTGGAGTCTCTGTTGGGTCTTTCTGGCCACCTGGGTTGTATTAACTTTCCAGGTAAGATCTTCACAGAGGTAGACTCCCAGAAATTTAAAGGAGGAAACTCTCTCCACACAGCCCCCCCCCCAATGTAAAGTGGGGCAGGTTCCTCTCTTTTCCTCCGGAAGTCTAGCACCATCTCTTTTGTCTTGCTGATGTTAAGGTGCAAGTTGTTCTCTGAACACCATATGGATAGTTTTTGTACCTCCGCCCTGTATGCTGTTTCATCTCCACCTGTAATAAGACCCACTATGGTGGTATCATCTGCGAACTTAATTATCACAGTAGGTAGGTCGGATGATACACAATCATATGTGTACAATGAGTAAAGGTAGGGGCTAAGCATGAAGCCCTGTGGCAAGCTGGTACAAAGCTTCAGGGGGATGGATAAAACAGACCCAACCCTCACTGTTTGTAGCCAGTCCCTAAGAAAGTCTTTAATCCAATTGCAGATGGAGGGGGAAAATTCAAGACAGTCAGCTTTTCAATGAGAGTGCTCGGCAAAATGGTGTTGAAAGCCAAGCTGTAATCAATGAAAAGCATCCTGACATAGCTTCCAGGTTTCTCTAGAGGGCTTGCTACAGAGTGTAGAGCAGTAGCTATGGCATCGTCTGTCGACCTGTTCCCCCTGTAGGCAAATTGATGTTTGCCGAAGTCCGGTGGGAGGCATGTCCTAAGATGTTGGAGAACCAGTCTTTTGAAGCATTTCATCACTACAGACATTAATGCAACAGGCCTGTAGTCATTTAGGCACTCAACTGCTGTTTTCTTTGGGAACTGGGACAATGGTAGCTGCTTTCAAGCACGATGGTACACAGGACATTTGCAAGGAGATGTTAAAGATCCTTGTCAGGACACCTGCTACTTGGTCGGCACAGTTTTTAACCACTATCCCCAGCACCCCATCTGGGCCTGCGTCTTTGCTGGGATGCGCTAACTCTAGCTTAATTGTCAACCATACCTGAACCAAAGGTTTGGCATAATGCATAGTGAAACCCATGCACCTCTGTGTCTGAACATTGCTGAGAAGGATCTCACAGAAAGAGAAGTCATGTTTGCTAATAATATAAACAAAAACAGTTTTTAAAAGAGTTTAAAGCATTCAGTTTCCAAGATCCCACCCATTTTATTGGTATTTTGTATGTATTTACCAAAGCCTAGACCAGGGATCAGCAACCTGAAACAGTGAAAGAGCCACTCGGAACCGGTTCCCTCACAAAAGGAAAAACTGGGAGCCACAAAAAATCTGTGCACATGCGCGTACATGCGCGCATGCGCAGAACAGGGTTTGACTGAAGAGTGGAGCCAAGGCGAGATATGCACCTACCCTGCATATTTGAATTGATTGGTTGAACTTTTTTAGTCCCACTTTTTTTCCTTTTTTTGGACTGCACATGTCAGAGGACTGGGAGCCGCAGGAGACAGCTGAAAGCGCCGCATGCGGCTCCGGAGCCGTGGGTTGCAGACCTGTGGCCTAGACCTACAGCAGGTTTAAGATTTGTGGACTTCAACTTTCAGATTTCCCCCAGCCAATAATTCTGGCTTGGGAATTCTGAAAATTGAAGTTCACAGGTCTGAAAGTTGCCAAAGATGGACATCCCTGATCTACAGTATCAGCATTTTTGTACTTTTCTTTCTCAAAGTATGTGAAGGGACATCTTTTACTTTCTCCATCCACCTAAAAAATGTTCCATGCCCTTGATACTAAGCAGGATTGAACTTTACACAAGAGCATGGAATGTCTATAGATATCCTTGATTTTCATGAAAAACCAATATAGAGATTTTCATTGAATGAAATTCCCACTGAGATCTGAACAGCCACCACCCATCACCCTGCTTGTGTTTTAAAGGGACTGGAAGACCAAAGCCTTTGATGGGATGTTTGTAGCTTCCTTTTAACTTAGATTTTGTTTTGTTTCTACCTGATTTGTTATCTTCCCATTTCTATTTTTTGTTGTTTTTTCTTCTTTTTTAATGCCTTGTTTTTCCATCTTTAAATAATTAGCAAATAGCCACTGGGTGTTCATTGACATATAATTTTAATAAATAATAGCAATGCTACAGCTGAATTGCCTAGAACTGAACCTATACTGTAGAGAAATCCCGTTATCTGAAGTTCTTGCATCCGGCTTTTCTTGCACAATTGAAGCTGCCATTACCAAACAATAATAGCAGCAGCAGCGGTGGTAGTAGTAGTAGTAGTAGTAGTAGTAGTAGTAGTAGTAGTAGTAAGAGGAGGAGGAGGAGGAGGAGGAGGAGGAAGGTACTGTTGTATACTTTGATATTTGCTTTTCTCCTCTCCCCCCAAAAATAAATAATTCCTTTTCTCAGTATGGGTGGTGTAGGGAGAATCCTCAACCCTCCCTTTTAATATAAAAAGCCCCCATATTAGCAAAGAAAGCCCCCCCCAACCCTGGAATAGAAAAGGCTTCCCTAAAGTAAAACCACTCAAGCAGATGAATGGATATTTAGTTCCACAAACTGTTCCACTCATAAACAGAATGCCTTATCTACAGCAGGCATGTCAAACTCGTGATGTCACATGAGTGACACATGCACGTATCGGGACTGTTTTGCCATTGCCGGCAATGGGGTGGGCGCAGCTTCCGCATGATGCATCTGGCCCATGGGTCAGGAGTTTGACACCCCTGATCTACAGCCTCCACAGAAGCCTGGAAATGACCAGATTAAAATGAAAAAGAGATAAAAGATACCTAAAATCTATATTCCGCCCCCCCCCAACTCCAAGAATAGGGCACTACCTCTCAGTGACCGTAGAAGTCAGGCAACAACAATTAGAATATTAAAAGGGCACACTTAAGCACAGATTAAAGCACATTTCACAAGGAACCCGGGCATCTAACTTGCAAAGCCCTAGAACCACAGAAAAACACATCCAACAGCCAGACTGTTTTGTCACCTGTCCCAGAACCTATTGCTGAAGTTGCTTCTGACCACCAATAAAAAGAACCTTCTTTTGAAGCGGCTTATTCAGCAACACACTCATTTCTCCCAGCTGGGGACTCAAGCCAATTCTTCCTATAGTGGGCTGGCCCCCACTAATAGCACAGCAAAGACTTTTACTATTCAGATGGGAACCTAAGTGTCAGGTGCTCTAGTGTCAGTGGTAGGATTCAAATATGTGAACAACCAGTTCTCTGTCTTGACGCTGCTTCTGCAAGTCCTTGGAGGCCCAGAATGGATTTCCAGAATTGGTGTCCACATATTTCCAGTGGGCTGTTCTGGGCTTGGGAGGCCTCCCCTGGGCCCCCGAGGCACAGAATGGACTTCTGGAAGTGGTGTCCATGTACTTCCAATGGACCATTCTGGACCTGGGAGGCCTCCCCAGAGCCTGTGAGGCTCAGAACAGACTTCCGGAAGTGGCGTCCACATACTCCCAGTGGTCATTCTGGGCCTTGTGAAAAAGGGCTAGGGTTTCAGCCAGTTCTCCGAAGTCAACAAAAAATTAGCTACTGGTTTTGCTGAACTGGTGTGAACCAGCTGAATCCCACCACTGTCTAGTATATATCCATTTTGAGTCAAAAAGTAAAAGCCATTTGCTTTAATGGTTTATACATGTTTAAGACTGATGCTTTGAGAGCATATTTTGCCCACACAACTTTGAAATGAATTTGAGAGAATGGAAGAACATAAAGATGCTGTTAAAGAACTTCCCATTAATTTCTATGGGACATGCATATAATTTAGCCCATTTATTACATTTTTAAGAATTATCCCTGCTCCTACAAGTGCCTCATGCAATTGGTCCGTGAATATCAAGACAAAGAAAGCTTTTAGAAAACCTTTGAAATCAATGCATGTTATAGCACTTTGAAAACTTAGTTGTTAATGTTTGTTGTGGAATAAGTGTTTAAAAACTGGGAGAAATATCTCCTATTCAAATCACAAAAATGCTACTAAAAGTGATCAGTTTGATACTAGATCTTTTGTTCAAGGCATCATGGTATGTGCTTTAGTCGGCTATTACAATTAAATTATCAGCCACAGCCATTTTTTCATTGTGAAGTCTATGTCTAGTTCTCTGCCACAGCTTTTATGACCCATATTAAGAGATTAATTAAGATACAGATCAATAACAGATGGACTCATAGTACAACTGAAAGTGTGTGACTATGTTCTGTTACAAAACAATGGTTAAAGGGACTTTTAAACTTGAAACTATTTCACTTATCCATTGATCAGTAGTAAGAAGAAATCTAGGCAGAACAATTAAGAAGAGCAACTACGTTTATATGAAATTCTTTTTATATATATAGTAAACAAGTATAATCCTGACTTGATAATGGGATGGGAATTTTCTCTCTCAAATTACATAAAATTTAAAATTAACCAAAGTTGCTCTGTTCCAGTTAGGATGCTCCTTGTTCTCCTTGTTCTTAGGTCTTAAATTATGCATTGGAGATAATCAGCTAGCCAATGGCTAAATGGTGAGATCATAGTATCTTAAATGCCTCTATAGTTTTACAGTTTTTATATTTCATTATAGTCCAGAAGAGGGTGCTGAAAGACTACTACTTTTCCCTTTAATAGTAATTGTGCAAATTTATATTTTTGTCACCTGTGTTCATTTGCACCGTGATATATCCACTTTGCTGATTACAAACATACACACAGGCACACACAAGGGGGGGAGAGATATTCTTATTCTCCTCCTCCTCCTTCTCCTCCTCCTCCTCCTCCTCCTCCTCCTCCACCACCACCACCACCACCAAAATGTTCAGACCAGACAAGACGGTGACTCTGCCAACATATCTGCTAATAAGTCAGGATGAGACATGACATAAATCATTCAATATTTCTTTATTTCCACTCTTCCTTCCTAGCACATGTTCAATCTCCCAAGTCCTGCAATGGATGCAATGAAGTATGTCATAAGTAATTACATATTATTAAAACAGCATTTGCTACTAAGGGAGCAGTCTTCTCCTAACTCCAATTTAAGAAGTACATTTTTGAAAAAACAAGAACTATCTGTTAATTTATTTCAATTTTCTATCACTGCAAATGGAAAATTAACATCCTAAAAAATAAGTCTGCATCTATTGCTCAGTTACTAGGATGTTAGATTATAACTGTTTATAAACTGGAGGGACTGGATATTTCAACATTCCCAAATTATCCTATTCCTGACATCCTGTTTGTCTTTTTATATTATAAATCCATGTTCTGAATTTTTTTAGCAAGCTTTTAGCAAAGCAAACTCTGAAAAAGAAAAGGGAATAATGTTTTGCTTGCTTGTTTGTTTCAAAAGCCCTCACTTGGAGTAATAAACAATAGGAAAGTTTAACAAAAGGTTCTTTAACAAGAAAAGCCAATCTAGACCATCAAATAGTGAAGTGCTATTTCATTCTTTCAACAGAAATTCATAAATTAATATCTATGTACACATAAATCTAGCAAAAAGAGAAATGGGATTTAATTCAGCCTTCTAAAATATAGACTTTTTTAAAAAAAAAGATCACATCTTTTTATATGAAGAAAGCTTTCAGCCACAAAACTATTTCTATTCAATTCTTTTAGATTTAGATTTCTTGATTTTAGAACTTTTATTTTGATTTATTTAGATCAAAATGTAAACACTGACATGTTCTTCCTGTTTTATCATAAATATTACAGTATAAGAATTATATCCTTTGTGAAGTTCACTGTGCTCTATAGGTACCCAAGTACCTATACCAAGTAAAGTTTTACCAAGGAAATGACATCCCAAATTCCATTCAGTTGTGACATTTTTTCCTGTATGTGTGAGTTATGAAAAGCATGCAAATTGTAGTATCAAAAATCTTATATTTAAGAGGAAAAAATAAGTATGTTCAAATTTTTACTCATGGTTCCAAGCCAAAAATTGTAAAATAAGATTTTATTTTGCATGGTCGGTCAAAAAAAAACAACAACACACCCTAGCTGTAAAGGCCTTGTTTAAACTTGCTATTTAAGATCAGATCTGGGCTGGTGATAACTGTGAGCAGGACATTGTTTGCCTTGTGAAATGTGTAAGCACTAATTTACAACATGTTTTAAAGTTAGTTTATTTTCCATAATGGTTTTTGGTCTGGCATTCAGATGAGCATCATATGTTCTCATGTACAAACAAGATGTAACTGTTTAAATAGTTTTCTCTTTGTACTTAGGACAGAAGCTATGCTGAATGAAGCTTGCTGTCGGCTGTTATATTATTATGATTCATTTTAAGCTATCATTGCAGGTACAATTATATTTTCTAGAGCAGACAGAAATGTTTTCCTTTCCACAAAGACTGGAATGCTACTTGGTAAGATTCCTGTTAGATTCTATTGACTCTTTAATTATATAAATATTAAAGTATCAACAGCATGATCTGTATTTCTGACAATCAGAGGAACTCAAGTGGGTAAATAAAAATGAGGAATGATCCATGAATTGAAAATAGAATGGAAAACATTGGAATTGCTATCTCTTTTCAATTAGTGTGAAATAATTGAATATAAGTAATTAATGAATGTTGCAGACCCAGTTGGATATAGGGTCAAGGCATCCAGTTAAGAAACTGGGAGACCAGGAGTTCTGGTTCTTCCTTAGGCATGAAGCCAGCTGAAGGACCTCAAACCAGTCTATCTCTGCTAACCCTGGGAAAAAGAAAGCAATGGCAAATAACTTCTAAAATCATGCCAAGAAAATTGCAGGGACATGTTCAGGCAGTTGCAAGAAGTGAACACCAACTTGAAAAAAAATCAGTTTACACTCAATGCACATGTACAGCTCCTATTGTTACTGCATAGAAACAAATGCAGTTGTTTTTGGTCAATATCAAATGCTCCCACATTTGAAACAGGCCCCAATAGAGTGAACATTATTACACAGTAATAATCAATAAAAAATTCAGAATCCAAGCACACTCCATTTTTTTAAAAAAAAATCCTGTCTTATTATTTTTATAAATAACTGCAGGAAAAAAACATACCTAATACTTTTTCTTCCTCCTATTTTCCCTACAACAACTCTGTGAAATGAGTTGGGCTGAGAGAGAGTGACTGGCCCAAAGTCACCCAGATAGTTTTGGCCTCCCAATTTCTAACTTGGTACTTTAATCACTAAACTACAAGAAACATTTTTCAATTTGTGTACAAGGGTATTGCAAATGAACCTTTTATATCTTTCTTGAGTGATAATGTTCAAAATAGAAGGAATACAGCAGACATGAGAACAGCGACACTGAAACATCATAGGCTGACAGACAGACAGACAGAAACTTAATTTTGGCCATTTACCAATAAAAATAAACTTTGTAGGGATTAGAGGTTGATTTGAAGCTTCACTTGATACACAGACTTCAATTTAAATCAGTCCCATGCATACCCCTATATAGTAGTTCATTTTCGTTTTATCACTGCATCACCCAGTCAAATCTATCCTGCCTTATCTTGGAAGTTTTTAAAGTTTATATATAGATTATACAAACTTCTAATTTTAAAATCATTTCAAAGTAATGCAACATACGCTCAAAATACAAATGCCAAGTGCTTGGTGAAATGTATTCCTCTTGAGGTAATAAAGAAAAAGAGTATAATAGAATGCATTAAGACTCACCACAGTATAATAAAAATTGAAAAACACAAAATATACCAATAAATAGTGATGTAATATATATTTTACTGTATTGTTGTAGAAGTAAAACCCATTTATATCCATTTGTTACTGTCTCTGGAGACTTATGTGGGATGATAATAGTTTATTGTTCTTCAAACAGACTTTCAGAGAAGCCAAATTTCCAAAATATTTACATATTTTTCCAACAAATTACTGTATTTTAAATTGAGAAAGTAGCACCATTTAATGGATGAAGACAATAAAAGGAGCACCTCTATTTTTGAAAGATGTTATACACACTACATTTCTTTGCTCATTAATGTACTTCAAGATTTTTGTCTGTTATGAAAATTAGGAAAAGTATAATGTTCTTCCTGATGTTTAAATAAATATAATAATATTTTAGAAAATATAAGAGCCCAATCCTATTTCAGCTTAAATCTTATGTACTTCTTAAGGACTTAATCCCTTGCTACTGTATCACAAGTCCACCATGACTCTCTATGTACATCAGTGATAGGCATTCCATAAACCATTGATCTTCGACTCCCAGATTGCACTGTCAAGATGGCCACGTTTTCAAGTCATATTTTTGAGTCTATTTGGGGAAAGTTTATGGAGTTAGACTAGCCTGTCTCAAAGAGGATTCCCCATTTTTTGTAGTTTCAAAATAATTGAGAAGTGCATAACTTAGCACAGGGCCAATGAGTTTAAATATATTTAATTGTATACTACAGTTGGTCAAGGCAAGGCAGGCATCTAAAGAGTTCTTTATTTCTCTTAAACAATGTTCCAGCCAACAGCCCTCCAACTACTGGTAAGTTTCCACCCTCACGCTACCCTGAAGGCAGATACCCTCAGTCCCCAAAACAACAGCCCCTACAGTACCAAGAAAGCCCCCAGAGTAGGAGTACGCTCACACGGGCAAGTTCCAGGGTTCCAAGTCCAATCTACCAGGCAGGGTCCAGGCACAAGACAAAGGCAGTCGAAACAGGTCCCAGAAAAGAAGCCGTTCCAAAGCCTCAGTGAAGCAAAGACCAAGCGTAGACCGCCAGAGAAGAATGAGGTCCAAAACAAAATGAGGAGAGCGACCTTCCAAATGAGGCAAGACAAACAGCAACAGCCATGAGTAACATCCAGGGGAGTATAAGCCAAAGCAAATAATTGTTCCTGGCAAAGACTGACTCCCCATGGCTTTTCCTTAAGTTACTTCCCTCCAGGTGTTTCTTGTGAGGAGGGATGGGGCAATCTCAGTGGTGGGATTCAGCTGGTTCGCACCAGTTTGGCAGAACCAGTAGCTACTTTTTTGTTGTCCAGGCCCAGAATGGACTTCCAGAAGTGGTATCCACACAGAGAACCGGTTGTTCACATATTTGAATCCCACCACTGGGCGACTTCCTCCCGAGTAACCTTGCAAACTTTCTCTGGGCTTGCCTACACTCCACTCTCCTTGCCCTTGGATCAAGTGGGGGAGGTAGCAGTTCCTTGCCAGAGGAGATTGGCTGCCTATCCGCACCACTGCTGGTCAGTAGCCAATCCTCCCCCATGTCTGTGCAGGCAGGCAGCTCTCCATCTGGTTGACTACCTCCCCCAATGCCTGAGGGGCCCAGGACAGCTTTCTCCTCAGCCCCTGGTGTGCCTTCCCTGTCAGACGGTCCCAGCTCCAACTCTTCCTCCTCCTCCTTCAAACCAACCTCTGAGGGGGCCATGACAACAGTCTACCTCCAACCTTTAATAAATGCACTTTTGATTTTACTATAAATATATTAATCTTAAATGTATTAATATTAACTACATTCATTAACTTGCAAAATGAAAAATGATTCAGGGCCGTACATAGTTGCTTTGCAGAGAATACATAGAATGACATCCTAACCGTGTTCAGTATAATAATGGTACAATCCATTGATTGGAAAGTCAACCCTAATCTGATAGTAGCACTATACCCAATGCTTTTTATTTTTTGTATCAAGTTGTGATATGTCCTTATTGTACTATAAACAGAGTTGAGAATTTATCTATAAATATTCATATTTGGTTTTGTATATCCTCTTACATTTGATAAAATTTTCTTGAATCTGCTTTAAAGATTGAATCCACATGTTAGAAACATAACCCATATTCAACATAATGCATTATTTCTGAACAATCCTATAGGTAACAAATGAAGAATTTCTGACAAGTATTTCTGGGCTGTTGAATACATAATAGTGTTTCTTATAACAGAGCAAGACTTTACTCTTCATGTATATTGTAATTCTGCAAGAAAAACGCAAGAAATATTTTATGTATGTACAGTATATATGCATTTATGTATGTATTATAAATTTATAGGCTACCCATCTTACCTCAAGGTAACTCTTTTATTGGGTACAGAAATGAACATGTTTAAAATTTCTCCAATAATCATACCTTTTCAGCCTTTCTGAAACCAACATAAAAATAAGTAAATAAGCAAACACACCATATAAGCAAATGTGATTAACTTACATAATTTGTGCAATTGTTCAAATCCCCTGGCCCAGAATTTAATGAGGTGAATAATGAGGGCCAGGGCACACATTCTTGTTGATTCATTTTCAATTTTTTCCATAAAGTTCTGGAAATGTTCACTGCCTGAAATCCAGGACTGCAAGCATCACTCAATGGATGCTTGTTCTAAATCCCTCCTTCCTACCAGAGAACATGGATGAATATAAATAGAACATAGAATTGCAGACCCTGATAAAATAGAGGCCCAAATTACAGGAGTTCTGAATTTATGCTAGGCCATACCATTTATCTTCAGAAGCGGCTGGATCTGCCTGACTTTTGAATAGTTGGAAAGGTCAGAGATAGGGCTGGTTAATATTTTGATGGGTTTTCTTCAGAGAATATAAGTGCTTTATCCAATATCAGGTAAAATTCTAAAAGTAACTTTTTACAACTATACTCATGACATAACACTTCTTTGTTCTCTCAAATGTAGCATTGTAGTACTGTTTCCATTACCTAATTGATTCACCCTAACTACCTCATTCAACACATGATTTGCTGTTACATCAAATAAAAATATGCTGGTGCAACCAGTTCCTAATGTTACTATATCTGGTATTTGTATACTTTAATTTACTTATATAGAGGAATTGCAGCCCCATTCTCTTTAGGTTAACTTTGGCTGCTTCCAGGATCATAATATACAATCTTTGCTTCGATGAAATTGTGTACCAATCTCTGGTTTAAAGGAACTCTTGGGGGAAAATTGTGAGAGCCATGGAAAGATAAGAGAGCAATCACTATGAATCCTCAAATCTGCTGCATTTTACTAAAGACATAAATTCTATAGATATTTAAGGTTAATTGCTGCGATATTGGAACCCTCTAAAACAGGGATGTCAAACTGCTGTCCCACGGGCCAGATGTGTCACGAGGAAACCGGACCCACCCTGTTGCCAGAAATGGGGGAAAAGTTCTGATACGTCATGCGACATCACATGACATCACGAGTTTGACATATCTGATCTAAAACATCACAATTACATTCTTCTATCACGTAGTAAAGAATACATGTTTTAAAGTATAATGATTTTCTACTGATTGCTATTTTTACTCCATAGAACCAGAATAACAATGTAGGTATCTCCTTGATGTCACCAGGTATCAAGTTGACTTGATTTTACATTTTTCCACTCACTATACTACTACTTTTCTTGTTTTCTTCTCTCTCTCTCTCTCTCCCTCCCTCCCTCCCTCCCTCCCTCCCTCCCTCTATTTTTGCAGCCCTGAATTAACTCAGGTAGCAAAGCAAATACTGTAGCTAAGAATTGTACACATTTTGGGATCAAGTTCCAGTTTGATGCTTTAATCCATGCTTATTTATACTTTTCCCCCTAATCCAAACTTGCAAGCAGGTAAACAATTTCCAATGCCAAAGAACAGTCAAACCAGAAGATTATTGCTGAAGCACTTTGGCTCAGCCACAAATAGGAAGCACAAGGAAACTCCACAAAACTTTCTCGTTTCTTGCCTGAACTTGCCCTGAAAAAAAGAAAAGAAAAAGAATTAGTATCATGTAAAGCTTCTATTTTAGTTAAAAATGGAGGGCTGGGAATTGTAGTTGGCAACTAATTAAGATTAGAACTCTTCCCATTGTGAACAAAAAATAGTATTAACAAGTTATTATTTATTTCCCTTTTTCCTGAGTGGTAGATGGAAAATCAGATCATGTAAGTTAATGAACAATGATATTAATATTTTTTTTCCTTTATTGGAAGAATGGTGGTGGTAGAATCTTCACTGACATGCTTGTTCTGGGTATTCTGAAAAGCTGAAGGTAGAAATCTAAACCTGAATTTTCAGAAATGGCTATATTAACTTATTTGATCAGAGAAAAGAATGTCTATGGATACCCTGAAAACCTTGAGTTTTTGCATGAGATTAGGAAAAGTACATTTATGACTTATTTATATGTTTTTATGATTAGAAAAAATGAATATTAGAAAAAGATGAGCTTTTCTTGTAATTGTAGACTAAGAGTTACTTGTATTTCCTACAAAGGCAATCAGAAGCTTCTGTTTCTTTTTATCCTTGTCCCCCTTTCTCTCTATTTCTTTGTTTTCTTTTTCTATGTTAGTTTTTTATGTTTTTAAATATACACCTAAAGTATCCACCTGCCATGTTTTCTCCTCCTGTGGATGCCACTGCTCTTTAGTTCCACTGGAGGAGAAATTGCTCTCAAATCTTTACACAACATTGGCAGGAGTTTTGTCAAATGCAGCTTCCACAATCTTGAAGTTCAAATTGCATGTTACATTATAGGTAGTCCTCAACTTACGACCACAATTGAGCCCAACATTTATGTTGCTAAGCAAGACAGTTAAGTAAATTTTGATCCATTTTAGAGCCTTTCTTACCACAGTTGTTAAGTGAATCACTGCAGTTATTAACTTACTAATATGGTTGTTAAGTGAATCTGGCTTCTCCATTGATTTTGTCAGAAAGTTGCAAAAGGTGAACACTGCAACCATCATAAATATCAGTATTTTGATCACATGACCATGAGAATACTGCCACAGTGTGAAAAACGGTCATAAGTCACTTTTTCCAGTGCTGCAGTAACTTCGAATGGTCACCAAACAAACTGTTGTAAGTCGAGGACTACCTGTAATGATGTAATGGATAGGCACATTGCTGGTTTTCAAAAATTATGAACTGAGGTGCACAAGAGAAAATGTATGTCCTCCTTAATTTAATGGCTTCCACAAGAGGGAGAAATGTTAAAATAGAATAATCAGTGATCACGACAGTATAATCAAATACCTACCTCTATGAATTTACAGTAGATAAACTGTATTTCCCAGAAAGTAAGACCTACCCTGAAAATAAGCCCTAGCTTGAATTTGGGGGTGGGTCTAATATAAGCCCTATCCCAAAAATAAGCCCCACTGGGGCAAGGGCACACACCTAAAAATCAAGCTAGGGCTGAGGAGGAGGTGTGGAGCTGCCGCACGTACCCTGCACCCACTTACCTGGCAGCAAGGCCTCTCCTTGTTGGCCCACTTCTTCTGTGGTGAACCCTAGGCCTGCATTTTGCAGTCACAGGCCTTTCCAGGAGGCCATTGCAGCCAAGAACTGAGCTATGGATTGAATCCATAGCTCAGTTCTTCAAGGCCTCTGCAGCTGAGAATCGAGCTATGGATTCAATCCATAGCTCGATTTTTGGCTGCACTGGCTTTCCGGAAAGGTCTTTGACTGCAAAATGCAGGCCAGAGCTCCATCCTCAGCTGCAGAATGAAGCTGCTCCTTCGGCTGCAGAAATGGGTGGCTAAGCAGGGCTGTCAGTGCCGGAGGTGAGTGGAAAAGACACACACAGAGACCTGGTGCCTCTTTTGGAGGCAAAATAAATAAATGAATATGACCAGGTCTTATTTTCTGGGAAACACAGTAGAAATGGGGTAGGATTTGAATATTGTACTGTTATGACTGCTGACTTTCCTATTATGAACCCACCTCCCATTGACTTTGAACCCACCACCCATAGATGCTACTGCCTTTGTCAGTTGTGATATTGACAAAAATTCCCCACACCCTGAAGATATAGTATTTTTTCTAATGTTAATTGACATACAGAAAAAGGTGTGGTAACTGGAGGACAGGACTTCAGCTAACATTCCCTACAGGGATAATCACTTCCTCTAAGATTAATATTTAATTACATTTTTAATTCACAGGATGTTTATTTATTATACCTATGTCCTGTACTTCCTTCTAATGATCAAGACAATATTCACATGCAAAAATTTATTCAGCTTCTGTAGTTGAAGGTGGATTGAAACTGAGTTAGTTAGTTATTAAATTGATATGGTCCCATCTCTCTCTCAAATTACTCAGTAATTACTCAGTAGGTCCTGAGGTGTTTTGTTTTTTTTTCTATTCTGATCCTTCAAGATTCGCCTCCATTATTTCAAGATTGCAGAACCTTCCCTACGAACTGACTGAATTTTATGACTATGGTATTCAATAAACATCTTTCAGTTTGTCTTACCATAGTCAAAGTCATTTATCAGGCTAAATGTCTGTTTTTTTCTTCTATATTTCTATTTATTATGTTTCCAACTTCCAAGTCCCTAGTTTCCCATCTATTGTGGTGCTATAGAAGCTGATCCTTTTTGTTCTTCAGCCTTCCAGCCTTCAATAGAGTGCTCTTTTGTACTGGTAACTATTGAAATCTATTATTAAAATATTTGACGATTAATTTCTGCTGGATCCTGATATCGATGTACAAAAGATGAAAGAAAATCTTAGACAATATACTAAATGAAAAGAATTCAAATCAAGGAAGCAAAAGATATAGACAGAACATTCTGCATAATTTCTTTTTTAAAAAACAGCTTTATTAAGTTAAAATAATAAAATACAAAATAACAGAAAAGGAAAAATTAGGGGGCACAATGATCAAAAAGAAAAAAAGTGTAGAAGTTACAAGAAAAAAATATGATAAAGGATTTTCAAACTTTCTTCTATACAGATACAAATATATAATAAAATAACCTCTTACTTCAAGTTCAAAAAAACACAAAAGCATTATATAAAAAGTACCGGTATATAAACTAAGTATATGTGTATATAGTATGGTTTAGGTGTGTGTCATATATGTGTTCCACTTTGAGAGCAGGCAACTAAATTTCATTTGTGATGTGTTCCGTTGTGCCCACAGTAAAAAAATGACAATAAAGGTTATCTTATCTAATCAATATATAATAAAATAGCCTCTTACTCTAAATTTATACTTAAACATGAAAATATAATGCATGCATAGCTAACAATAAAATAAATATAGGTAATATTTCTGTAATCATAACAGATCTAAGCATCAAATTTTAAAATCAAAATTTCATTTTTATCTTTCTCAAGCAAGATGTCAAAAGTGTTTTCCAAACAGAATCAAAGTTAGACAAGCCTTTATCTTTCATCAAAGCAGTCAGTTTTGCCATCTCTGCCAATTCCATTGATTTCACAATCTATTCTCCTGTTTGGGGAATTTGTGTATCTTTCCACTTCTGTGCATAAAAAAGTCTTGCTGCCGTTGTCACATATAGAAACAAAGTCCCATGTTTTCTTTCACTCTGCTTATTCATTATATTTGAGAGTAAAACTTCTGGTTTCATTTGTATATCCATTTTTAATATCTTCTGAATCTAACAACAAATCTGGTCCCAATAATTCTTGGCATTCTTATATGTCCACTAAAGATAGTAAAAATTGATTGATTACTTTTCCAACACTTATTTGATATTTCCTTATATTTTATTCCCTCATATATTTTCCCATTGATTAAGCACAATATTTTATTCAATTTTTTGTCCATTTAATCATATAATCTTTAATACATTCATCATCCTGATTCATTTTAATAACATTTTAGGTATCTGGCAATAGGATGTTCATCATTAGTATACAGATCCCTTTCAAAGTCTGTTTTTTCATCTACAAAAATAAATTCTTTTTATCCAATTTAAATCACTTGAAAATTTCTTATGGGACATTTCTCTTATAGAATAAGCAGCAATAATTTATGCTCTTGGTTGACTAGTATCAAAGGAATAGAAGGAAGTGTTCTACAGAAGGCTAGATAATATGCACTTTTTATATATCATTCTCCAGTCTTTTTTCAAACTGGTCTGTCCCTTAAGTGGAAACAAGAAGCACCATGTTAAAACATTCCATATATCTGGACTGATGGAGATGAAAATACACAAAATTCACATTAGCTGACCTTTGTAATAACCATGCAGGCAAGCATGTTATAGAGGAACAATTCATGCATTCACACAGATGAAATTATATATGCAGCAGTATTCCATACATCATATTGTGTTGAAATAACATTACACAGGGCACTCGACTGTGTTGTACCCATGCGACCTCTGACTCGGCGCAGATCCCGCTGGGCTCCATGGTTCTCTGTGGAGCTCCGGGAGATGAAGCGTCGGAGACGAGGTCTAGAGAGCGGTTGGAGATCCAGCCGATCCGAATCCGACCGATTGCAGTTAAGAACCTTTATAAGGTCTTATCTTGCGGCGATAAGGACGGCGAAGTCTAACTACTTTGCCGCCCTTGTCGCGTCCACAGATAATCGCCCGGCCGCCCTGTTTAGGGTGACTCGCTCCCTCCTTAACCAGGAGGTGAGGGAGGATCCCTTGCAGGGACGAGCCGAGGAGTTCAGTCATCATCTGACGGACAAAATCGCTCGGATCCGGACCGGCTTGGACTCTGACTGGGCAGAGTCTGATGTGGAGGAATCAGGCGGTCTTGAGCATGTTATCTGGACTGAGTTCGACCCTGTTTCCCCTGATGATATGGACAGGATCATGGGGAGACTGAGCTCCACCACCTGTTTGTTGGATCCGTGCCCCTCCTGGCTAGCTTATGCGGCTCGGGAGGGAACACGAGGCTGGTTCCATGCAGTAATAACTGCTTCTTTGAAGGAGGGTGTCTTCCCTGCCGCCTTGAAGGAGGCGGTGGTGAGACCCCTCCTCAAGAAGCCTGCTTTGGACCCGGCTGTTTTAAACAACTATCGTCCAGTCTCCAACCTTCGCTTTCTGGCGAAGGTTGTTGAGAGTGTGGTGGCGCATCAGCTCCCTCTGTTCCTGGAGGAAACTGATTATCTGGACCCGTACCAATCGGGCTTCAGGCCCGGACACAGCACGGAGACGGCATTGGTCGCGCTGGTGAATGATCTCTGGAGGGCTAGGGACAGGGGTTGCTCCTCTGTCCTGGTCCTATTAGATCTCTCAGCGGCTTTCGATACTATCGACCATGGTATCCTGCTGCGGCATCTCAGGGGGTTGGGAGTGGGAGGCACCGTTCCACGGTGGTTCTCCTCCTACCTCCAGGGCCGCTCGCAGTCGGTGTTGACAGGAGGGCAGAGATCCGCCCCGAGGTCTCTCATTTGTGGAGTCCCTCAGGGGTCGGTTCTCTCGCCTCTCCTGTTCAACATCTATATGAAGCCGCTGGGCGAGATCATTCGTGGTTTTGGGGTGGGGTATCACCAGTACGCTGATGATACCCAACTTTTTCTTTCCACCCCGAACCAACCCAGTGATGCCCTCTCCGTAATGTCCCGGTGCCTGGAGGCGGTTCAGGTCTGGATGGGGAGAAACAGGCTTCGTCTCAATCCCGCCAAGACTGAGTGGCTGTGCATATCGGCGTCTCGGGTTAACCAAGTTATTCCACCTCTAACGATGGGGGGTGAGGTGTTACCCCCCGTTGATAGGGCTCGCAACTTGGGCGTCCTCCTGGATTCACGGCTCAATTTTGAAGATCACATAGGAGCCGTGACCAGGGGGGCTTTTGCACAGGTTCGCCTGGTGCGCCAGTTGCGTCCCTATCTGGACCAAGACGCCCTACGCACAGTCACTCATGCGCTTGTGACCTCCCGTTTGGACTACTGTAATGCTCTCTACATGGGGCTGCCCTTGAAGACCACTCGGAGGCTTCAACTGGTGCAGAATGCGGCCGCGCGAGTTGTAATGGGGGTTTCCCGATACTCCCATGTAACACCTCTACTCCGCGAGCTGCATTGGCTTCCGGTTGCCCTCTGGGTGAAATTCAAGGTGCTGGTTATTACCTATAAAGCCCTACATGGCCTGGGTCCGGGTTATTTGAGGGAACACCTGCTGCCGGCATCAAACGCCCTTCGCCCAGTGCGCTCCCACAGGGAGGGTCTGCTCAGGGTTCCGCCGGTGAGAGATTGCCGGCGGGTGATACCCAGGGATAGGGCCTTCTCAGTGGGAGCGCCTGCCCTCTGGAACCAGCTGCCGGTGGAGCTGAGGACTGCTCCCGACCTCCGATCATTCCGCCGGGGCCTGAAGACCTGGCTCTTTGAGCTCTCGGGCCCAGGCTGAGGAGAAAATCTTAATTGGGGTTTTTAGTGTACAGGGTGAATTTAATACTTTTTAACTGGTTTTAACTTTTATATGTTTTGATTTTTAATTCCCTGTAAACCGCCCTGAGTCCTCAGGGAAAGGGCGGTATACAAATGCAACTAAATAAATAAATAAACTGGCTCTGTCATTAATCAGATTGAAGACACCACTCAAGACAGCATATCTGATACGTCAAGCAAGAGCAGAAATTACTTGTTACATTGCTTTAGTTTTAGTCTTGGGGACAGGAAGTTGTGGAATATTCTCTCTCATGTATCAAAGTTAATTTCGCTATCTTTAGTTATTAAGCATAGTGATGCTTTGTGAGGATGTATTTGCTGTTCCATCTCAGCAGCCAAGTTTTCTACTGGCTCTTGTGGATGTGACCTCCCTAGTGAATCTAATCAATGATCCATCTCTAACCTTAGATGTCTCCAGATGTGACTATCAATGAAACTTCTGACAGATGACTCCCACACATCTGTAGGGAGCCCAGTGTCTCCAAAATATGGCTCACAAAAGGAGGAGGTCGTTAGTATGTGGATACTTCTTAACACTACACAAACACTCAAAAGTGGGGGAAAAATACATTTTTATCCAGTTTTTTTTACTTTATCCAATATGATTAAGAAGGCTTAAACTGAGTAACAAAGATCTTTATTGAAGTGATAAAGTGTCACTTATAGTGGGAATATAGTTTTCTTTCCAAGTATTAGCCCAACTCTTGGTTTTCTTGGGATTCCTTCTGTAAGATGAAGGCCTACTGTTTTATTATTTTATCTACCACAAAAATCCCAGAAAGAAAACCCAGTCTCATGACATGCCACTTAAACACAGCCCAAACATCACATTGCAAAATTAAGGCAGGCCTCATGTTACAATGACCTCACATTTCATTAAAGTAACAACACTGTCATGGAGTGACTAAAATACATTAACTGTCAAAACAGAACACCTAAACAATATAATCAAGCAAAGTAAATTATCAACCAATCTGTAAGTTGCAAAGGGAGGGCTTTTGGTTTGTACATGTGTACATGCTCACTCCTTCACTTTCTAGGGTTAGTACAGCCAGAAGACAGTCAGATGACATTTCCAATTTGATCAACTTCCTTTGGATTTTCTCTGTCCCTTTTTATCTCAACTGTAAACTCATTCCAAATCAGTGAAACACTTGGATTACCTTCAAACAGTTGAATATGACTATTAAAAATAAAGGAAATTGTAGACTATTAGAAATATACCATATGAAATCAAGAGCATATTTATGGTAGAATGCAAACCTATTCTTTAAAGTTTTGCGCTACAGGAAGTGGGTTCACCTAGAAGTAATGTGAACCCAGCTCTGCTTTGATCTCCGATGCATGAGTCAGTTGCTAGTTCTATTAGGTAAAAGGGCAATGGTTAAATGAATCTGAAGTACAATTGGTTCTCAGGATATTTTTATTTCTGAAAAAAAGTGTTTTTTTTTATTTCCATTTTTCCTTTCCCTTATCTGCACATCGTAGTTGTTCTTTCTCACATAAACATATTCACAAAAAGCATGCCCTATCCCCCATTCTAGCCCAAAAGAAGAAAAAGAAGGAAACAGTTAAAGGAGCAGTTAAAGAGACTGGGAAGAGAAAAGAAAATGGGCAAACTAGTTGAAAAATAAACATATGTCTGATATAAATGGAATCAGAAAGCAAGTATTTTTTAATCTACTGTTTGTTTTACTTAGAGAATTTGTAAGATTGCCTCATTCACAACTTGAGGAATTGACAGTGAGAGCCAGTTTGATCTAGTGGTTAAGACAATAGGCCAGCAAGTGGGAGTCCATGAATTCAAGTCTCATCTTATGCATGAAAGCCAGCTGAGTGACTTTGGACCAGACATGTTCTCTCTGCACAACTTGCTTCACAAAATTGTTGTTTTGGGGAAAACAGCAGGAAGAAGGTGTGTTTCACTGCCTTGAGTTATTTGTAAAAATAATAGAGATGGGATACAAATAAATAAATGTGTAACTCTTGGCTACTTACATTAATTAAATAAAAACTATTTTGTTCAGAAAATTCTACTTAGAGTGAATTGGACACCCCAAGTAATGTACAGTAGTTGAAAGAATGGACAACAGATTTTCTCTGTTGGAGATGCAAAAACATTGAAAGGTCATTGATATATGATGTGGTCATATGAACTTTTAATGTACATAAGTTGATTTATGAAGAAATCCCTCAGTGTTAAAGATGCTAATGTGATGTTGAATTTGTGTCTACCAAACTTCTGTCATCTGATTATCTAGGAAGAATTTTGGTTGTCCCAGGCATGGGGTGGCACAAACAATTATACTGGCAAATTGGAAAAGTAAAATTGTTGAGACATTAAGGATTGGTTTCTGTAAATCTATAACTTATCCACTCAAAAAAGGCAATATTTTCTTCTCATGAAAAATGCATCAATATCTACTTCTTTGATACAGATTTTATGATATTTTACATTAATACAATAGTATCATTAGATTTTTTTTCCTTTTTATTTGATCGCAATATAATATTAGAGTCATACCTTGGTACTCATCTGCTTTGAAACTCATCAAATTTGGTACTCAAATTTGGCATTTTGACAAGAAAATTTTGTCCCGGTATTTGTCATTTGTTTAGTACTCGATGTGCAAACTAGAACTTGTAAGTTGTCGGTTGCCTTGTGACGTGCTACACTTTCCAGCCAAAACAAAGAGTCACGCATTAGTCATGTGGTAGCTGTTGCCATGTGCACATTCTTTTGTGGTCTTATCTTAGTTTCTATGGTCATTTTGTGTATTTTTGTGCTTCTTTCCTTTTTTTTTATTGAAAAGTTTTAAAATACATTTTATCTTTAACAATCCCCCCCTCCCCCTCCCCTACCTATCCATCCCTACCCCTCCCCCCCTTCTTTGCTTGTGCTTCTTTCCTGATCAGTACAGGTAAAGTTTTTATTTTATATAATCTAAGTATTTATTATTTTTAGGTTTATTTCTCATTGTAAAGTAATTATATACAACCCTATCTTTACACATTGCTTTAAAATTTTGCATTGTCTTTGGTTTGGGAATGCATTAAATTTATTTACATTATTTCTTATGGGAAAAATGTGTTTGGTACTCATTGTTTTTGGTATTTGTCAAGCCTTTCAGAATCAATTAACAACATGTACTGAGGTACCAATATATATGTAGGGTTTTTTATAAATCCATAGCTATCTATCAGCCTAACTTTTATGTTAAATCTTTAGTCTTAACCCTAATCCTTTAGTACTGTAAATTGTTAAAATTGATTAAGGTTTTTAAGGGGCTGGCTAGATAGTGCAGTGTTTTGTTTTCTGTTATTATTCTGTATTGTGGTGCTGTATTTATTGTTTGGATTTTTCTACAAATAAAGAATAAAGTTTGGAGAAAAAAGTGACAAATATAACAAATAATTATAAGCACATACCTGAGACTGTAACAAAGACTCACTTTAACAGCTTACCAGGGTCATGTAACATCTTGGTACAATGTGCAGAAGGTCCTCACAGCTCTATTAATTTTGTGCTTTTACTTATTCAATAACTAGTGGATAGCTATGTCTATAGCAGTAGGGATATTATATACATACTATAGCATCTATGGGTATGTTGATAGAAGTAGTTACTACTCCTGCTTATATTTTTATCTTTTGAATCTTTTGTTGCAGGAATTGAGATTAATTTGCTAGGATACAACCCAGAAGCATCAGAAAACTCAAATTAGTTAAAGCTCTTCCATAACAAAATTAGTCTACTACACACTGTTTAGCAGACCTAAATAGTAATCATCACTAATGCTAATGGGGACAGAGGCCCAATTGTAAAATACAACCTCAGCCTATTGATAACATTATCCTTTTAGCTTACTTGAATCCAGATACGCTACATTCTTCCGTGAAGTATTATTTTTTAAAGAACAAATTAAATTTCTAGAGCAGCTTAAGAGGCTAAAAAACAAAGAAATTCCTAATAATCACAATATCTCCTTCAATAAATTACGTTGTGTGCATCAGCTGGATGTGAATCACCCACATAAGTGATTATATGTCTTCAATGTGTCATCTTCTACCAAGTGTTTACAATAACAGAAGTGGCAAGTTACTAAAACCAATAAAAGGAAACCATAAAACTTCATTTAAAATGGCTTGGCTCCTGGCCAATATTCTTGAAGACATTTTCTAATTAATATGTTTCAGTTTGCATGCAATTTAGGGCTATTTAATTCCACACAGAATGACTCCTATGACTGTAAAACACACAAAAACTCGGTTACCCTAATTTCTTGGACTGTAGCTTGCAATATGCAGTAATAACATATAATGCTGTCTTGATTTTCTAGAATAATCTTCTTTAACATCCACTTCCTTTGGAAGCCAGCATATGGTTTGACAGTTTTCCTAGAACTATCTGAAAAGGTCTCTTAGTACAGTGTCTACTGGGACTACTGCTGGATCCATCTGGTTTAGTTGCTCATTGTGCTAGTTTTTGTACAGAAAAGAGAACTTTGCTCTGAAATGCTGTAAATGCTCTGGTTTTATAAACAGATCCATGATAAGCCATCTCATGCATCCTCATCACCAGCAACTATTAGGGTAACCATTCAAATGATTATTGGAACCTTGCATTTAGCAATACAAGGACACCGTGGCAATGGGTTGTTATGGAATTAGCTCTATATATTTCAAGCAAAACTTTCAACATTTTAAAAAAGCAACTCCTGTATAACAATTCTACTGGATATATGGGCTTAAATAAGCTAAGGAAACAAATGTCTCTATAGTACTATGTAAGGTACCTAAAGGGACGCGGTGGCTCAGTGGGTTAGGACGCTGAGCTTGTCGATCAGAAGGTCGGCAGTTTGGCAGGTCGAATCCCGAGTGCCGCGTAACAGAGTGAGCGCCTGTTACTCGTCCCAGCTTCTGCCCACCTAGCAGTTCGAAAGCACGTAAAAATGCAAGTAGAAAAATAGGGACCACTATGGTGGGAAGGTAACAGCGTTCCGTGCGCCTTTGGCGTCTAGTCATGCCGGCCACATGACCACGGAGACGTCCTCGGACAAACGCTGGCTCTTCGGCTATGAAACGGAGATGAGCACCGGCCCCTAGAGTCGGAAACGACTAGCACGCATGTGCGGGGGAACCTTTACCTTTACCTTTAAGGTACCTAAAGTAGCTAAGGCTGTAGAATACAGGTAGTCATCCTTACAACCACAGTTGGGAACATAATTTATGATGTAAGCCATTGCAGACTTAAGTCAACTCAGGGACAATTTTATAACAGTTTTTAGGGCAGTCATTAAGGGAATCATATGGTTGTTAAGCAGATCAGGCTTCCCCAATGGATGCTTTTGCCAGAAATTGGCAAAAAAGGTCACACATTACAATAACTTGACTGGAGGATGCCACAACTGTCATAAATATGAGTTCATTGCCATGTGCCTGAATTGAGATCATGTGACCATACAGATAGTGTGATTGTCATAAGCATAAGTATGGGTTCTAAGTTAGATTTTTCTATGCCATTGTAACTTAGAACTATTGTTAAATGAACAGTTATAAATCAAGAACTACCTGTGGGTATCAAATACCACTATTGCTTTTTCTCTTAATTCAGGCCATTAAACACCTACTGAAGCATACAGAACCATGTGCTTGGAGAAGCCAGATTTGGAAACCTGCCCTTGTATTTCAGTGTTAGGTTTCAGCCATGGACATTTTAATCTCCTATTTTGCTGCAGCTCTGTGATTAATTGATACCTGAAAATTACCAATGTCTAACACCTGCTTATTTGAGGTCCATATAAAATAAACAATTCACTTCAAGGTGAATTGACAAGGGTGCGTGCATGCGGTACAAATGTCTAACATACATCAGCTTACCATACCTGGGAACAGGATCAGCTTTTTTGCAGGAAAGAAGGAAGGAAGGAAGAGAATAGAAAGCTAAGGAAAGAGGTTAAAATCCAAAACATGTTGCAAGTATCAGTGGATTTGTCAATCATTAGTCTCAGACCATTTAACAAAAAAAGTGCAGCTTACTCGTCCCAGCTTCTGCCAACCTAGCAGTTCAAAAGCACATAAAAAATGCAAGTAGAAAAATAGGGACCACTACGGTGGGAAGGTAACAGCGTTCCGTGCGCCTTTGGCGTCTAGTCATTCTGGCCACATTTTTTTTATTTTTTTTTATTTTAATCCCATTTATATCCCGCCCTTCTCCGAAGACTCAGGGCGGCTTACAATTTAAGCACAAACCAATGTGCTTAGCACATGACCACGGAGAAGTCCTCAGACAAACACTGGCTCTTCGGCTTTGAAACAGAGATGAGCACCGGCCCCTAGAGTTGAAAATGACTAGCATGCATGTGCGGGGGAACCTTTACCTTTATCTTTATGGTTTCAGAACAATTTTATTGGCCTCTTGATCATTTGTACTTTTTTAAATGAAAATATTTGTAATCCTTTTTTTTCATTTTTTCAACAAAAAGGGTTAGGGAAAGGATGATTTCCTTTTTTGAAGTTTCACATCTGTAATTAAAATTAATGGACTATTTCATTTGTTGGCAAGATATTACAGGATGTTTGTATATCAAAAGATATTTCAGAACGGACTAATTTTAATCCTCTCATGCGTTCTACCTAGTAAAGTTCAGAACAGATGTTTTCTGTAATTTGTATACATTCACTCCACAATTCAGAGCATCTGCCTGTACAGTAGTATCCTGTATTTCCTGACTGTATTTCCTTTGCACTCTCTTCTATCAAAGTATTTCAGACCTGTCTCCCATTTTTCAACAAAATGCAAATATGTTGGTTACAGGATATTTACCTGGTATATTAGAATAATTTAAAATGTTTTTGAAAAATATTTTAGAATGAAATCATAAAAATCATAAAAAAATATTGAGTATCTACATTTGTGTTACAGATAATCCTTGCTTAGTGACTTTTACAATGGGCCCTCCTCCCAAAGCTACTTGTTTCAGCCTTCCAACAGCCAGACATGCACAACAGTCACATGATCATGTTTTGGCTGCTTGGCAAGAGGGTCACATATTTAGCTGTTTGCAGTGTCCACTCTCATGTGATGATGATTTTTGGTGGGTTTTACCAGTTTCTGGCATTTATTTCCAGCATCTGGCAAAAAACGTTCATTGAAGAAAATGGGTTCGCTTAGCAACTGTGATGTTTACTTAACAACTGCTGCAACAAGAGTCATCAAATCAGTCATATGGTGACCTGCTTAGCAACTGCCAGAACATACAACTGTAATTCCAGGCTCAATTACAGCTGTAATCAAGGACTACCTGTATTCTGAATATAATTACCTGAGTAATTAAAGCATACTGCAGTGTTAAATTCATCCTTTTTTCCTCATTTTTTTGTTTTGTTGGTAAAAATTCTTGATAGATCTCCACTTTTAGTAGGCCTGAGCCCATTGAATTAGTTTTTCAATATCAGGTCTTAGAGTATAGAAATATAATAAAGAAATGCACCCAAACATACTGTGCCTTTCCTTTAATTTTATCAAGGAAGAAATTAGCTGGAATCCAATGTTGCACTGAGCCATAATGCTTCAAACAAACCAGAGTAATCAGATTTTAATGTGCTTAGTAGTGTCTTATGTGAACCAAAGCATTTTGGTGTAAATAGAGCATTATACAAAGCTTTCCAAGCTGGGTTGCACAGAATCCAAGGGTCCCATGAGAGTTTACTGGGGTTCCATGAGAAAGTTCACTCCAATGCATTTCCATCACTAGAAATTTGCCTGTTGATAGGTTCTAGGATGTGTGTGAACATAGCATGGGACCCTGTTAAACAGTGTTGTGAATCACATGTGAACTCGGCCACTGTTTCTATAAAGATCAATATGATAGTGAATAGTCTTAAATAAGCAAATGTAGCTTAGAACACTCTGGATGTGTAGGATACAAGGTACACTTTCCAACAGGATTTAATTTTCTCCCTTTGGAAATGAACTATTGAACAAGCTATCATTATTAGATTGTTTAGATTGTTTTTGACATTTTTATCCACCTATAAAGTCCTTCCCAAAGACCTGAGATAGGCAGATGTTCTTGTTTGATAGAATTAAAAGTATTATCACAGGATGCAAGTATCTAGTAAGGCTGCTTACATTGACATGATTTTGTCAATGCCAATGGGGTTCAAGTGATGCTCCAGGTATATTGGGATTGCACACATGGCACTTATTACTATTGGTGCTATCTTTGTTTTCTTTCATCACAGTTGTTTTATTTTTATGTGCAGGTCTTTGTATTTTGTGATTTTCTCCAATTCTCTATTCTGCTGTCACCAGATACTGCCACATTCATTATGCTTTTTTTTGGTCTTTATATCAACAATTGTTAAGTTTGGGGAGTTATGTAGCAGGTGGTTGTCTGTATATATTTAGCTTCTTCATTTTCTATTACTTTGTCTATTTTGAACTAGACAAAGTAGTATTTTTTTGATGGAAAACGGCATTTTTTGCAAATGTTTCAACACACCATTGTTACTTCATCATGCTGTTGTTTGTAGTCTGTGCGATCTTGCAGTAGCTAACTGGGTGATTCAGTTTCTTTTTTGCAAGGTGGCATTTGCTGTCTATTTCTGTCTTCTCAATTTTTATGTATTTGTTCTCAAGATTTGGTCTTGAATTAGTCTTAATTAATCTTGAATTAATTTTTGCAGTCAGAATTAGTCCTTCTGTCTCTTTCTTCATCTTTCCTCTTCTTAGCCGTTATCAGGTCTTCTTATCTGCTTTGCTGCTTTTATACTGGCCATATATTTATCCTTGCTATGTCTACTTATTTTTCATTTGGTCTTTCTTGTAGGCCAGTTTAGTCTCCTCAGTACTCAGTAACACAAGTCAGGTTAAGTCCAAATCAGATACATATCAACCTTTATTAAATTATCACAACTTTTACATGAAGATATGTGAAATCTTTTTTCAGATCACCCCTCATATATAATTCAACAGGTTTTTTAGTGTGATTAATTATATCAAGGACATGCACTATAACTAAATGGTTCCATGTGTGCCATGGCAAATGTTATAAAAGTTTATAAACTGCAATAGACTGCATTTTGTCTTTTTTTTAAAAAAGTACAGATGTATCATAAAACATATATTAGTTTTTGTGATGCATAAAAAATTGACTTTGTATGGATTTGTTCCTTGAATCTCTCTCTCTGTATCATGAGATACAGTAGTCTGTGCATAGTAACAGTTTTTATTAGTTATAGAATTTTGAAGATTGTAATCATCATCCTGTAATAATCCTGACCATTTTATGAGCAATGCAAAATATTAGATCTGATTAGTTTTTATCATGTGAGTACTACTAATTCAACATGGTTGAAGTTTGAGATTGTACTACCAGTTTCCTTGCAAAAATGAGTATCTTCAAATATTGTTTATTTTTTAATGCAGAACAGGCCACATCTGTGATTTATATGATTAAAACCAGGGGTCTTCAAACTCAGCCCTTTTATGACTCATGGACTTCAACTCCCAGAATTCCTCAGCCAGGGTGCCTGACTGAGGAATTCTGGGGCTTGAAGTCCATGAGTCATAAATGAGCAGTGTTTGAAGACCAGATTAAAACCTTTACTACAGATGCAAGCAATGCTCACAAGTACATGAAGATGCATCCAGATAAAAATTCAGGAATTCCATAAAGCCAAGGATGAGACTTACAACAAAACAATTATCTCAGTTCAGTTAAAATATGAAAATTATAAGTTCCGTCGTTCGTTTCGAACTTTAGAACCTCAACATCACGTTTCTCGGTCTTGGCAATTCAAACATGTGTAGACTTCTATTCCCAGAATTCCCCAACCAGCATGCTGGGACTTGAAGTCCACACACCTTCCATTTGTCAAGGTTGAGAAATGCTGCTCTATCTGGAAACACGCGATCCGAGTTCCCACATTTTTAAGGTATTTTAATCTCGTTTAACCATGATTTAGGACAGGGGTCTTCAAACTTGGCCCTTTTATGACTTGTGGACTTCAACTCCCAGAATTCCTCAGCCAGCTTTGCTGGCTGAGGAATTCTGGGAATTGAAGTCCACAAGTCATAAAAGGGCCAAGTTTGAAGACCCCTGATTTAGGACCTTAACCCTTGAACTAGACGTTGCCAAGCATCGAAGCGAGCAAAACCCAACATCCATTATCGAAGGCTCCACATAGTGTACGCAAGCACTTTTGTAGAAATTAAAGGAAAAGTCGTATTTATAACAGCAACGCTTAGGCACAATGACGTCTACAGGGTTGTCGGAGCCTTTAAACCAGGGGCAGGCAGGTGACAAGAGCGCACACCCCGGCTTCGCGCCACCAGCCCCGACGTTCTGTGTGGTAGAATTGCAGAAATCGCGGGGCGCGTCCCCTCTTGCAAGCCCGCGGCATCTCCACTGGCTTCCTCCGCCTTCCGCCACCGCCAATATCCAGACTTCCTGGATGACAAGGCCGGGGAAGCAGCCTGGCCTGGCTCGCCCGGTATTTAACGGGGGAGGCCACGGAAAGCACGACTCCTGCGCTCGCCACTGGGACTTGCGCTGAAGCTCAGCCGCGGGCCGCCCCGCCAACGCTCTCCGGACCGGCGGAGAAGAGAGTCCAAGCAGGGGGGCGCCGGGCCGAGAAGCGGCGACGCGGGCCAGGCAGCCTGGGGCGTCTCGACCCCGCGTCCTCCCCTATCCCTCCGCGGCGTTTGGTCTCGCCCGCGCCTCCGCTCCCTGCCATGTTGGATTGCACGGCCGGCGCCGGGGAGAAGTTGGAAGTTTAGTGCCTGTCGGGAGAGCGGCGGAAGGCGCGCAGAGGGCAAGGAGCGGGACTTTCCGGCCGCTCCGCCCGCTCGCAGAGCCCCTCAGGAGTTGGTCCTCGGTCCGCCGCGGCGCCCCCTCAGGTCGCCGACCCGATGTTGCTGCAATAGCGCGGGGAGACAGGCTGCTGGCCGCCACCCTCCAGGGGACGCGGGGCCTGACCCCCAGACGAGCCAGAGCCAGCTGCGAAGCCGCCGGCGGAGGGGTTGGCAGTCCCGGCCGGGCGCCGGTGGCGGCCGCCATGAACAACAACCAGCAGCAGCAGCAGCAGCAGCCTCCGCCACCGCGGAGGGTCTCCAACGTGGGCTCCATGCTGCTCACCCCTCAGGAGAACGAGAGCCTCTTCGGCTTCCTCGGCAAGAAATGCGTGGTAAGTGGCGGACGGGAAGGAGGCTTCGCCCTGCTGGCTGGGCCTGACTGCCTGGGGGGGGGAGGCCCGGCCAATCCTGTGGGGGCGCCTGGGGGAGGGTTTGCCTACGCGCGTCCCGGGCGGCCAGTTGCATTGACCTCTCAGGAAGGGGGTTGGGGGCAGAAGGGGGTGACTTCCATCTGCCGGAGGAGAAGCGGGCTGCTCCAAGCGGGAGGCGTGATGATGCAAGAAGACTGCCAGTTTTTCCGCCGTCCCCCCCCCCCCAGTTTTTTTTTAATTTCCTTTCCGTTGCTTCGAATTTGGAGAGACCAGAAGGTCTCCGGCTAGGGCCGTTCCCACGGAACAGCTGCTTGCATCCTTTTTCCCCTTTAATCCTCCTCGCAGCTCTGTCTTGTTGGGGCGGGGGTGGAAAATCAACCCTTAACGGCTTTGGCTAAATTTATACTGAAAAGGGACAAGTGAGGGGGGGGGGGCTGCGCGAGCAAAAGATGCACGCCTTTGCTCTCCAAGGGGAAGACTTCAGCGGTCTTTCTTTGAGCTCGTGAGAGTGGGATAAATTACTGGGTACATGTGAAGGCTGATGAATCCAAGCAACAGGAAGAGAGGTAGAGCCTGTTGACTAAGACTCGGCCCATTGGACCCGCTGCGGCTTTGCTAGAAGAAAGAAACCTGGCTAGGGAGATTTTCAAACAAATCTTTCACCCTTGTGGCTTGTTTCAGGCAGATGCTTCTTAGCTTTGCTGGGGAGCTCTTCAGTTATTGCTATGTTAAGAGATTATTTTCCCGTCCGCTTCCTTTTTCCAACAGGTATTATTCTTTCAGAGTATGCCGGAAGTGCTCTGTGGTTTTCAATAAGTGTGTGTCAGCAATGGAGGTGTTGCAATTTTTTGTGTGGAAAAGTTCAGCTAGTCATAGAAAGCTGGAATAAATTTATACCTGAATAGTTTCTGAACTTTCAGGAAATGAACTCTGAAATGAAAATAGTGCTCTGAATTCTGTTCCCATTTGAGCAATAGATTTGCAAGAGCATATACAAAATTCCCCTGAAAATATATTTTAGTGGGGGGGGGGGAAAACAATTCTGATAATCCCTGAAATGTTGACAGTTCTTATATAGCTATTAGGAGACTTTATGCTGCTATGTCTTGGCTTAGCAAGTTTTTGTATAAAATCTGTATAATGGTATTTTATATTGAAATAGCCTGCATTTAAATTTGGCCTTTTCTTATTTCTGAGCTGACAGACATTTAAATTACTAAATAAATAATCCGTATTCCAGATGGATTGGCAGTCAAACTTTTCCTATTCTGAATCATTTTAAAAAAATACAATCATGAATAAAGCACCTTGGACATGTTTTGTTTCCTTTAAGGGTTTTTGTTTATTGGCAGAAATTGGTTTTACTAAAGTTTTTTCCCCATTATAACAGAAAGGGCAAACTTATTATCAAGTAGTTGATTACAGATTTGCAAATGCCTTGCCCACTGTAAGATCAACAAAGATTATAATAGTATAGTGGTCTGGATGGAAAATCCAGGTTTTTTGTTTCTGATAGATTAGATGGGTAAAGAAGATTCACAGATCATAATCTGTCATTCAGTCACAGGTCATAATCTGTAATTCACATTTCATTAAGGCCAAATTTGCACTCTAGATATATTATGTCTTTTTCTGCCATTAATGGGAATTTGCAGAGATAAAAATAGTTTCTGAAAACTGTCTAATGAACATGAGCTATTTTTTTTTCTGGGAATGCTGATTTACAGGTGGGGAGAGTAAACATGTTGATTATCATACTAATTTTATTTTAAATACTGTAGGCCAAGTGGCTAAATGTTAACATTGTACTATAATATTACTCGTCACTTTTTTCAGAGGGGAGAAAAATTAGCACTAAAAATGCCTTTGCCAAAATTTAATACACTTCACAGATTTTTAAAATCTCTTTTAGAATGTTACATTCTCCCCTCTTTAGTGTGGAGCTGTTCCTAAGTGGAAAAGTTCACAGGTTTTGCCCTCAGGCAGTACTAGTGTTACTTCCAACAAAGTCCAAGTTTGCTGAAAAGACCTCCTTTATGTGGAGAGCCATTCCTAGCCATTTCTATTATTGAGCTGCGTAGATTTTCACTAATTTAGTGCAAGTTGAATTCCTATGAAAACAAGAAAATGACCCATCTATAAGTGTGTGCGTTATTTAAAGAACAAACATGCTTTTATCTACAGAATTGTGTTATATGCAAATGTAATCAATAAAATAATACATAAAATTGGAAAAAATTTGTGGTCAGTGGTAGAGAATTTAAAGAAAAGCAATTTGGGTGCAGTAATATACTACAGTGTGGGAAATAAAATAGTATTAATAAAATTAGAAGATATATTCTAGACTTGGAGAAAATATTTCATATTTTACGTGATGACACTTAAAATATTTGAAAATACATTGCACATTGGATTATATGATTAATTTCTTCCTCATATACAAAAATTGCTGAAAACCTCGTTAAAACTGTTTTAAAATAATTGTATATTTTAGTGTAAAACTTACACTTATTAAAAACAAACTATCCATGGGTTAGTTGCTTAATGATTAATTAATACAATTATATCTGTGTATACATTCTTTGGTAGCATTTCTATCACTGATATATTAAGAGTATTTGACAGTACACTGACAGTTTACAGAGTTATAAAACCATAAATAGAAACATGCACACATTTTCTACCTTTACTAAAACTCTGTGTGCCTTAATGTTACCTTCTAGTTAGACAATAAAAGCTGTGTGAAACAGTTTTGACTTCAGAGTTCTCAGGAAATTTATCAGGGAGGACACCATTCAGATTTCAGGAAGCAGATTGTTTTATTGCAAAGGACATAGAGCAGCAGCATATTCTTGTTCTCCTGTTCTGATCTCATTTAGAAGTAGTACTGTTTAACCACCCCTTTCTGGATAGACCTACTGGACAACATGATTCTACCTGGAATAGATGGTCTTTCAGATATGTGTGTGTATGTACTGTATATTAGTGTTTTTGTGTTATGCTATTTTCTAGCTGCAAGTGTCAGCATAAAATAACCAATCACTTTCACTTCTGGAATTGTAACTGCTAGACCGAGAATTATAATGCAAGTGAAAATCAATGTATTATAGGGGATATGAACTATAACTGATAGATAATACCTTCAGCATGCAAAAGGGTTAGGTTCAGTTCTCTGGCATCAGTTTAAAAGAATACATGATGGAAAAGACTTTACTTCAAGAATCTGAAGAATCACTATTCAAGTGTAGGCAATTTTGGACAAATAGTCTGGCCTTTTCTAAATCAACAATACTCTTTAGACTTCTTGAATTATAACAAATTCTGTATGGATAAAGTAAAGGCATTTAGCATCTTATTCAATAATAGCAGATCCCTTATTGAGCTCAATACAAGTAATCCTCATTTAATGACTACTTGCTTAGCAAATATTCAAACTTGCAACAGTGCTGAACCAGTGGTAATTATGACCAATCCTTGAGATTTCGGCCATTGTAGTGTGCTCCACAGTCACATAACTGCTATGCATGTGCTTGGCAACCAGTCATGTCTAATATTGGTTGTTTTTAATCATAGTCCACTATACATTCCTAGTTTATTTAGCATATGATTTATATTCCTTATATATGCCTAATATGAATTCATGGGACGGGCAGCATTATGTTTTGTATTGTTGCCTTGGAATTTTATACATTTTCCAAATACTTAAGTCCATGGCTGCTCTTTTTGTTGTGTTCTCTATCACCCTTATCTCACTATGCAATGTAATTGTCAAATAGTTCAAATTCAGTGAAGGAACATTGCCTAGATATGGTAATAGGATAATAATTGGATTATTGGAATGCGCTCTACACAAAACTACCCTTGAAGAGTATTCAGAAGTTAAAATTGGTACAGAATGCACTGGCAAGGAAAATACTGGAGGCCTCTTGCATGGTCCCTATAACATCACTGTTATACAAGCTTTATTAGTTGCTGGTTTGCTTCTGGGACCAGTTCAGTGTATTGGTTATCACTTTTAAAACTCTTCATGGCATGAGATTAGGTTATCTGAAGAACCATCTCACTTCTGCAGGTGATTGATGAAGTAAGAAACAAAAGCCCACCCCTGTACCGTCCATGCTCTTGTGCTCTTTTATGTCATTGTTAATTTTAGTGCTTTTATATATTTTTTGCCACTCTAAACTGTCCAGAGTTTGACTAGTAAAACAGGCAGCATATAAAATAAATAAATAAATGTAGTATTAAGATAGTGACTTAAATGCACAGATAATAAAAGGTATTTAATAAATATTCAGCCACAATGATATTTTTGCATGTTTTGCTCCATTTTTATCAGCCTTGCATTCAAACATATTGGATGTAGATAGAAACAAGGCTGGGATTGATAATCTAGCAATATTTGCAATAATACTTGTCTAACAAGAAAAGGCAAGGCAGTTTCTTTTTGAGAGCATTGTCTAAGTGCTCCACTAGCCATTTAACCATAACAATTGACCTACAATAATATGTTATACTCCCATTATCAATAAAATTGTTTGAGGTTTCTATAGAACATTTGCATTTTGTTCTTAATGCTTGGGCTTTTATATAAATAGAAACATTTTTTTATATTTCATGTATGTTTCCCCAGAGCACTTTTGTTTTTAAAAAATGAATATGTAGTCCATGTGACCTTAATGTTTTAAAGACTGTTCTGTTTCCTTTTTAATCTTTTACATGCTTGTGTTACTTATTAATTAAGGGTTTGCAGCTTCTGTACATTTTTTTAAAGAGTAATTTACTGTGTGGGATTTCTCTGATTATCAGAGTAGCTGCTATTTGCTGCCTCTTTTCTCTTCCATGGTGAATATTGAAAAAATTGCCAGGTTCAAACTACATAGAACTTTTTTTTTCATTTTCAAAAAGAATATTATAAAGACATTTATCACCTCTCTGTTACTAATTGTATAGAGTTAGACCAGAGACTGAGATCACCTGAAATCTGGAGAAACATTTACACTGATTTTTATGATACAAAAGGGAAGATTATGGGAATGATTTTTGGAACACTGAAATATACCACCTCTCCTTGGAACCTAGTCTATCACTGATAATGTTACCTAGTTTGGGTAATGAAACATCTGCAAGAAAACAAGCAAGCTCAGAGAGCGCCAACCTTGAGCTACAAATGTTCTCCTTTGTTTAACTGGCAGCATCCAAACCAAAGAAAATATAAGTAACCTCACCTGCAAAAAACCATGTTTGCTTTGACATTATTTTCTTTTTCGTGAGGGTTTATTTCCTCTTAATTAAAGTTAAGCATGGGAAAGAGCAGATGCTATATTATTCTGATCATCACCAAGTAGGTTCTGAACATAGGTTTGTATCAGTGCATAGTCATATCCACTTTTAATTTTGTGCTATTGTTGCTCCAGGCTTTCTTTCATCAATTTAATTCCTCACTATCTCAGTAAACCAAGGAGTTGCCTGAGATTGGTAACCTGTATGAAGCCTTGTTTTATTTTCTTTGTTTCTGTTGTTTCTTTATCCAACACTACACTAAACCTCCAGAATCGCTTTTTAAAAGTCACTGAACAAGTGAAACTAGTAAAGGAGTTTCCTTGTTTTCTGTCACCCTAATTTATACTGAATTTCATTTGCTACTTTATTTCCCATTTTGTTTAATCATTTCAGAGTTCTTTGATTAATAAAGGGTAACTATTTTAGCCTGTCTTGTTAAGATAAACCCCAATTTCTTTCACCTCTAATAAATTTACTATTGTAAAAAAGTGGTTACTGTCCAGTTTATGAAATTTTATTCCAAAATTAGGCATCAAAGATTAGTATTAGTGGTTTTATAAACAGAGTCAGAAAAAAAAATTCGATCAATTGTGTCTATAAATTAGTTGAGATAACAAGAAAGATATGTTTGTATTGTGATATGATTAATACATGAAATACAAAACTGAAATAGTTTTCCTTGCCCCCGATTTTGGATTTTGTGAAATTTGTGCGCACATATTCCTTTTCACAGAGACTGCTATATTTGTCTTTATGTAGAACAGACATGTCAAACTTGCGACGTCACGTGATGTCGCGCAATGTATCCGGACAGTTTTACCATTGCCGGCAATGGGGTGGGTGCGGCTTCTGGATGACACCCCTGGGCCGGTAGTTTGACACCCCTGATGTAGAAAGTTATACTTAGTTAAGTCTCGACGCTGATCTCAGAAAGCTGAGAAATGTCAGATCTGGTTAATACTTAGGTGGGAAACCATTTGGAAGTACTACAGTTGTAGGCTAGATTGTGAATCACAAACAAAGCAATAGAATAAGGCATTGGCAAATCTATTATTGTCAAGAAACTATTAAGTCACCACAAATCAAGCTCAACCAAAGTGAGGCTTTAATTTTTTTTAGAACTCTACTTGAGTAACATCCAGGAGTACTTCCAAATATGTTGAATCACGAGTTGCAGAAATCTTAGTTTGTGAGAGCGTTGGTCATAGTATTGGAATTGATTCCTCGCCTGCCTTGAGGATACCATGCTGCAAAGTTCTGATAATAAGTAAGGGGTTGCTTCTTCCCTCACAAGGCATCTGTAGAGTTTAGAAAAAAAGCTACATTTCAACAAATGCACACGAACACAGATATCTTCCTTTAGTGACCACATTTGGGACTGGCAACTCAGTTGTTAAGTGAAATAGTCGCTAAGTGAAACCATGATTGTGCTTATGATCTTCAGCTTTGCTTTACAGGTTTGTGAAGGTCAAAAATATGAGGCTGTGTGCATGTATTTAAAAATGGTTTTAGTGTATGACTTCTTATTTCCAATATGCCGACGCATAACTACTAGATTTTTGAAAAAAAACATGAATGTAATTTGAGCAAGTCCTTTTTCTCCAGGAAATATTCTTAATCCAGCTTTTCACTCCACACTTTTAGCCAAATTGTCTTGAAATTATTTCCTGCATTACAGTTCTAAAGTCAAAAAAGGCATCACTGTGTAGACTGCAATACTAAAATAGTATTTGACCTCTGTGGTTAAGACTGAAAGTTTGAAACATCCTGCAATAGTGTGGCTTTGAGTGAAATACCACAAATGAGCTTCCCTTTTTCTGGCCAGTAGTTTATATTGAAAGTGCATGATTTTGTCACTTCAAATATTAAAGGAAGAGATTTTCTTTGTGGGAAATAAATGATCTACTAGAAAATATCTTCAAAAGGAAACATTGTGTAACATGCAAGAATAGTTTAATTTTGATAACCTCTGTGATAACTTCAGCACAAGAGATGCAGGAATTTAAATTAGAAAATTTACTAATTCTGTTGTGGGCACCAAGATTATTATTTGCACACTTCAGATTTTTAAAATGGAAAATGTTATAGCTTGCTTTTTATGGATAAAAGATGGACCAGTCAACTTTTTCATTGTAGGATGTCTCCACTCATTTAGTTTTATAGCATATAAAATCTGCCAGTTGATCAAAATATCAAAATAAGACTGGTTACATCATATTTTATGTACTCTAGTCCTGCTAAATTAATGTTCCATTGTAGCTTGAAAGGCTGGTTTTATTTCTGTTGACTATCAAGCTTTGTTTTAAATATTTATATCCTGCCTTACCTTTATGTGGTTATATAACATTATAAAAAAACAACAACCCACCACCAGAAATCTAAACAAAAATACTAGTTTTCACAGCAGCTTTTTTTAAAGGATTCTGCCAGGGAATTATATCAATTGTCTATTAATATTTTTAATGATTTTGTTGATATAAGTGTCATGCTATAGTTCAGTGAATAGCTGTTGGTGATCCAAAGCCAAATGAAGATCATGTACAAAACAATTCTATTACAAATTTTGAACAGTGTTTTTAAAAAAGTCAAACAGGATTTGGTTTAAAATATTATGAATTAATTTCTTGCTATGTATTGTCTAATTTTAACAGGCAATAGGTTTTTATCTGTGTCCCTAGCCAAAGGTAGTGCTAGGTGTTTACATTAATCCATTAATGTACAAAATGGACTGTATTCTGTCATTTCTATTTCTTTCTCTCCTCTGAATTGCCCAACTTGGATAAAGTGCATAAAATAATTGGTACACTAATAAGATGATATCCACCGTATGCAGATAACTTTTGGATCAATCAGTACTTACTAGTTACAATTTTGTTTTTTATAAAGTTTTATTAATTTTTTTAACAATTCAATAGTAATCATTCAACAAAAATGTGTTGTCTGAGTATTCACTAAGGTAAAGGTTCCCCCGCACGTGTGTGCTAGTCGTTTCCGACTCTAGCGGCCGGTGCTCATCTCCGTTTCAAAGCCGAAGAGCCAGCGCTTGTCCAAGGACGTCTCCGTGGTCATGTGGCCGGCATGACTAGACGCCAAAGGCGCACGGAACGCTGTTACCTTCCCACCGTAGTGTCCCTATTTTTCTACTTGCATTTTTACGTGCTTTCAAACTGCTAGGTTGGCAGAAGCTGGGATGAGTAACAGGCGCTCACTCTGCTACGCGGCACTTGGGATTCGACCCGCCAAACTGCCGACCATCTGATCGACAAGTTCAGCGTCCTAACCCACTGAGCCAGCGCGTCCCTTAGGAGTATTCACTAATACAAATTAAATTCCTAATCCCTAAATCACTGGTAAAATAGGTCCCAAGTGTGAAAATATTCTGGGGTTATTGGAGGCAAAACTCCAGTATTTTTTTTATTATTTCTTCTTCTGGTTCTTCGTTCTTCCAATATTGTGCAAATATAATTCTTGCTGCTTTTATCCCATGTAGGATAAAATATGTACTTTGCTTATCAAGTTTTTCTGGCATTATACCTAGTAAAAAAAAATCAGGTTTATAGTCTATATGTTTCTCTAACATTTTTTCTAACCAAGTGTGGATTATTGTCCAATATCTCCTTGCTTTAACACATGACCACCACATATGATAAGTACCTGGTTTGTGTTTCCATTTCCAACATTTCCCTGACATATTTTTAAACATTTTTGCTAATCTTGTTAGTGGCAAGTGCCATCTATAGAACATTTTATATAAGTTTTCTTTATATGAAGCTGACATTGTCTATTTATAGTTTCTTTCCCACAACTTTGCCACTTCTCTAAGTCTATATTATATCCAAAATTCTTTGCCCATACTATCATTGTCTCTTTTACTTGTTCATTTTCCATTTTGAGATTTAATAAGAAATTGTACATTTTTAATTAACTTTTCATCGGAAGTTAGTAATGTGTGATCAAACATAGTCTGCTCTTTATAAAATCCATACTGTTTAATATCGTTGTCATATCTGACTTGCATTTGTAAATGTGACCACCATGTTAAATCGATGCCCTGATTTTCCATCTCTTGCCTGGATTTTAAATTACCTTCAGAGTTTAGAATATCTTTGTATGTCCATATTTTATTGAGACTGACTAGATTTTGATGTACAAATGCTTTCGTTGTTGAAAGCCATCCTAGAATGCTACAATTATTTGCATTTTCAAAAACGTTTTGCTTTGCCCTTTTAATTTGCTGTGCCAATTTTTCTGATTCTATTAAATTTAATTTATGTTTTATTATTTCCATTTGTCTTTTCAATATTTTCTTTTGTGGGTTTATTTGTAGTTCAAGTTCTAATTTTTTAAATTCTTCTCTTAACAATTGACATTGTTGTCTCTTTTCTTTATTTTTTTTCGCCATGTATGTTATCGGTACACCTCAAAAATATGCTTTGGCTGTATCCCATAAATTTTGTAATGTATCTTCTTTTTATTTTCTTTGAAGAAAAATTCCATTTCTTTTGTTGCTA
Organism: Vipera berus; assembly: GCF_964194415.1. NCBI lineage: Eukaryota > Metazoa > Chordata > Lepidosauria > Squamata > Viperidae > Vipera > Vipera berus. The sequence continues at coordinate 23,008,310 of NC_138208.1, forward strand.
ATTTTATAAATTCTTTCTCTTTTAATATAGATTGATTCAAAGTCCATCTTAATTTTTCTGCATTCCTTTCCACTCCATTTTTAAAGGATTACGGTCTGCCCAAGTGCCTAATTCTATTTCAATTTCCTGCATACTGTATTAACCCTTAATTCAGGCATCATCCAAATCATATCGATTCTAGACCAAGATTTATGACTATTATAATAAAATGTATATTGTGATTTTCCTGGGTTCGTTTCTCTCCAAATATCTTGTATACCAATTTCCTCTATCATGTTAAAAAAAGTCTTAGGTAATCTTTTTCTTCCTTGTTTCCCTGATTTACTGCTTTTATAATCTAATGTCCCATTTACTATTGCATTGAAATCCCCAATTAAGCATATATTTTGATATTCCATTTCTACTGTTTTTCTGTGAAGGTTTTGATAAAATTCTTCTTGTTTGTTATTTGGTATATTGCTATCAAAAGTATCTGTTTTTGATTTAAAAATATTTCTACCATTAGTATTCTTCTTCATCTGCATAAAACATTTTGGAATCTATTGTCTCTTTAACATATATAACTACTACTCTTTTTTGTTGTTGTTGATCTGATGCATAATACAGTAAAGTTTCCCAAGTTTTGGATTTCCCAAAAATTTATGGTTTCTTTTGTGTGTGTCTCTTGCAAACAAATTATACCAATGTTTAATTTCTGTAGTTGTTTGAAAATTCTTTTTCTTTTTGATGGGGAATTCAGTCCATTTATATTCACTGAAAAATATTCCATTTTCCTTCTCCATTTTGATTTACTTATATTTAGGTCTTGTTGATCTCGTAATCCTCTGCTCTCTTACTGTTCCCTCATTTTCTTGATTCATCTTCTCTTTTTCTTCTTCCACTTGTGTAATTGTTTCCTCTATTGCAGTGGTGGTGAACCTATAGCACGCGTGCCAGAGGCGGCACTCAGAGCCCTCTCTGTTGGCACATGGCCCACTGCCATCAGCAGTAGGTCCATCAGGCTGCCACCGCCACTCAGAGCAGGAGCCCCATCCAGCACAAAGGAGGCGAAGCGGCCGACTAGCAAGCTCGAGTAGAGGTGGTAGACCAGAGGTCACCAACCATTGTCAATTGGTGGACTGGAAGAAAAGGGAGGGACTGCAAATGGGGCGCAGCTAGTGCCTGCGTGATACTAACTAGCCCTGCCCTGTTCTTACGTGGTGCAGCGCCTTGTATCTGCACTCCGTGGTGTGGCAGCCATTTTTCCACCTTGCAGCACGTTGGCCCATTTTTGCACCCCTGTTTTTTGCGGGCCAAAGTGGCACTCAGAGACGCTTCCCTGCCCTCCCCCCCAAGGGCACCACAGTGCTGATGCAGCCCTGGCACTTTGCGATAAATAAGTGGGTTTGGGGTTGGGGTTTTGGCACTCGGTCTCTAAAAGGTTCGCCATCACTGCTCTATTGTTTGTTCTGTCTGTTTCTGGCTTTTTCCATCCTCTTGTTGATATTGTGTTCTTTCTCCTAGAAATGCTCTATATCTTTCATCAAAATTCTCTGCCTTCAACACTGAATCCAATCGATATCTTGTATTATTTCAATTGATTAGAATCCCTTCTGGCATTACCCATCTAAAATTTACTCCTTTTGCAATCAGCTTTGTAGTCAAGAAATGATATTGTCTTCAAATATCCCTTATTCTCCTGGGAATCTGTTTCAGCACTAATATTTCTTTATCTTTATATTGTAATGGGTCATCTCTGACTCTTCTTAATATCTCACCCTTGTTTTCTTCATAAATCTTACATGGACTTCTCTGCGCAGTTTGTGTTTCCTCATGTAACTTGAATTCATTCTAAATATTTCATCAACTTCTTGCTGCATCTCCAATCTTTCAATTTTTAGGGTTTCTGCTAATAGATTAATAATCAGTTCTGCTATATCTTCCTCTTTATCTTCGGGTACATTCTGAAATCTCAAATGGTGTACAGCTTTCTCCATTTCCAAGGCAGCGACCGCTCCTTCTAAGTTTTGATTTGCTTGTTCTAATCCACAGGTCTGCAACCTGCGGCTCCCAGTCCTCTGCTATGTGTGGTCCAAAAAAAAAAAGTGGGACTAAAAAAGTTCAACCTATCATTTCAAATATGCAGGGTAGGTGCATATCTCGCCTTGGCTCCACTCTTCAGTCAAACCCTGTTCTGCGCATACACACATGTATGCGCATGCGCACACATTTTTTCTGGCTCCCAGTTTTTCCTTTTGTGAGGGAACCGGTTCCGAGTGGCTCTTTCACTGTTTCAGGTTACTGACCCCTGTTCTAATCTTTCATTCTCTGTCATTAGTGCTTTTTGTTTCTTGGTGATTCTTCTGCATCATTTCTTGCATTAGTTGTAAAGTTGTGTGCATCTCTTTTTGGAGATTGATTGCCTTCTCTCATTGTAACATTGCTTCAGTAGATCCCTGACTTGCGGGACTAGATGTTCCAGAATAGGGTGCAGAAGCAGGTTTTTTTTTGTAATTTTAGTGAAGTTTGGTGCACTCATTGTTCAATCAGGCAAATTTTGTAAATCCACAGGGAGAAGAGAAAAAAGAAAAAGAAACAAGCCAACTTATTTAGGCTATAATCCAACTTTAGGGGAAAAAATCCCACTACTTTAGGCTACAATCCAACTTTAAAAAGAGCCAAATGTTTTAGGCTATAATCCAAATTTACAAAGGAGCCAAATGCTTTAGGCTGTAATCCAGGTTTAAAAAGGAGCCAGCTGCTTTAGGCTATAATCCAAGTTTAAAAAGAGCCAACTGCTTTAGGGTGTAATCCACCATTAAAAAAAACCAACCGCATAAGTCTAATCCAGATAATTCTGTCAGTTCAAAGATATTTTAAAAACCCAAACCTCTGTTTCTAAGTCGTTTCTATAATAATTATGTCTAGAGTTAAAAGATGTAGTTTTTAAAAAAAATCTTTGTTTTTTGTTTTGTAGAATCACAGAATGTTCTTTGTTTAGCACAGGTGTTGTTTCAAGGTCATCACTCTTCTGATTCTTTCTGTATTACTGTAGTATCTTTCTTCACCACTAGATGTCCTCATTAATTGCAATGTGTCTATCCAGTAATAAAACTTTTATTTAAAATGCTCTTTCACAACAAAGTAAAAAAATCTTCCCAAATCAAAAAAGTTAGCCAAAAAAATTAACATTTTTTTTCAGTCAGTCTCAAATCTTTTCTGCATATTTTTTATATTCAAGGTGCTAGTAATGGTGTTCAAAGCCCTCCATGGCATGGGGCCGGAGTACCTCAGGGAACATCTGCTGCCGGCATCAAGCTCCCTGCGCCCTGTGCGTTCCCACAGAGAGGGCCTCCTCAGGGTGCCACCGGTCAGAGAATGCCGACTGGTGGCCCCCAGGGGGAGATCCTTCTCTGTGGGCGCCCCGGAGCTATGGAACCAGTTACCGGTTGAGCTCCGGACGGCGCCCGATCTGCGCTCCTTTCGCCGCGATCTGAAAACATACTTGTTCGAGCAAGCCGGCCTGGCCTGAGGGGGGATTGGTGGGGTTTTTATCATTTTTATTGGGGTTTTTACTATGTATCAATTGTATTTTAATCGGGCATGCATTTAATTATCTTTTAGTTTTTGTAAATTTCTGTGTTTTATTCTTGCCCTGTACACCGCCCTGAGTCCTCCGGGAGAAGGGCGGTATAGAAATATTAATAAATTAAAATTAAATTAAAATTATATTTTGTTCCCCCATTTCAGCTTTCTCGCCGCTTTTAACTCTTTTCTTCCCAAGTCTTCCTGGGGTTTTTACTTTTAAAAATTATACAATTCAGGGATTTATATTTTAAAGGTCCATAGGAAAGAGAAATAAAGAACAATCTAACCCAGATCTCACACATTGTAGTCAGCTGTTTGGCGGCACTGCCGCAGCTCTTTACTTCTTCCCCAGCTGTCTATGGCTTGGGCTGTATATATATTTGCTGGCAGCCTTTCTCCCGCCTGTTTAAAGAGTTTCCTTGGTCCGTTTGGGCCAACCACCGTTGGTTCCGAACTCCCAAGGTTTCCGTTCCTCCTTGTTGCCTTGTTGCCTCTTGGGTCTCCAGACAAAGCGAAATTGGACTAGGAAAATAGAGCTCCCAATTTCTTTCATCCGTGTCACCATGACACCCAGGGTGAACACTAGTTATAATTTTGATAGATAAAGTTGGGAGGTGTTTATGTATCTTCATGTTAATGTTTTTCAAATACATTATTTGTATTTGAGGTTGACTCAGCCTTCCATCCTTCCGAGGTAGGTAAAATGAGGACCCAGATTGTTGGGGGCAATTAAGCTGACTTTGTAATAATGCTGCTGGGGTGTGTGTGAAAGCCCTAATAAGCAGGCATATACATAGAATGAAGGCTACTGCTAAGCTTGTAAGCCGCCCTGAGTCTTCGGAGAAGGGCGGGATATAAATGGAATTAAAATTAAAAAATAAATAAATAAATTATATTACTATTTTGAGTCCTGTGGCATTTTGTAGTACTTTCAAAGAAATTGCACCGTTATCTGCCTGAAAATACTATTTTCATCAGATGAATTCTGCAAGATTTTGTTTGTGACTAATGGAAAGTTGATACCTAAATTTTAACTAAAATTTTTTTGAAAATTTGTTTTAGACAATGTGTTCTGTGGTCGTTCAGATATATGCAGCAGAACGCAATGCTATGTGGTCAAAGAAATGCTGTGGTGTAGCTTGCCTTGTAAAAGACAATCCACAAAGGTCCTATTTTATCAGAATATACGATATCAAGGTAAAAACTTCCTTTGCCATATTTAGTTTATATTTCTATTGTTTATATCTTATGAAAATGTTGAGTTGTAGGCAGTTGCATATAATTACAAATTGTTTAAATATTAATAGCTAAAGCAATATGGATAAAGAGAACTATGCATAAAGCAAGCACTTTGTTTTTCATATTCTATTCTGTTGCAGATATTTTCTTGCTGAAAGTACAAACAGCTTAGTTTTTTGCATTTAGAACTTCAGGAAAAAAAATCTGGCCTGTTTGCAATGGTACATGTCCTATTTTTGAATTTTGTCCATATTTGTTTTAATAGTCTCTGAGACACTAGAAATTTACATGAGAATTGTAGCAGATTTTCAGATTTATAGTACAAAAGTACAGGTTACCAAGAACGTAAGCTAATTTTTACGTCTTAAGAATAGAATTTTAATCTGAAACAAAGTCATCAAAAACAATATAAAAACTTATAATGTACAAAGGGGAGATATAAATCCACACATATTTGCTTATAATAATTTATTGTCTCAACCTTCTTCCCTTCTCCTTCTGCCCCCTTATCACTCTTGCAGGATGGAAAACAATTGTGGGAACAAGAATTATATAATAACTTTGTATATAATAGTCCTAGAGCATATTTTCATACCTTTGCTGGAGACGTAAGTATTTTCAGGAGTTAATTTGGAAAAATTATTACTTTATGTTAAATCTAATCTGTTAAAGTAACCTATGAAATATTAAGTAGTTTTACTTGATGTCTATATTTCTATTGATTATTTTCAAACTTTGTAATGTTCAAATAAAACTGGTTTTTACTTGAAAATGTAATTTATGCTTAATGTTATTTTTAGTTAGCTTATAACAGAAAGCTATAAGAGTAAAAGTATGGGAACAAAACCTGAAGCCTACGTACTTTTTTCAGTGGGTTTTTTTTTGTTCATATAGTTGCTGAATTAAGTGTACATCTTTATTCCCTATATTAGGTTGATCACGAACATTATTGTTTTTCAGACATGTCAGGTGGGTCTTAATTTTGCTAATGAAGAAGAAGCTAAAAAATTCCAAAAGACAATAACAGACCTACTTGGACGACGGCAGAGAAAATCTGGTACTTATATAGTTTTTTGAGTGTTTGTTTATCTTGTGTGTAGTTCTAGCTTATAATAGTAAACCTTTGGCCTGTGGTCATGCCCAATTAATTTGTGCCCTCCCTACTTTGCTTTATAACAGTTCGGCTTGAACAAGTTTTCAATTAATGGAGTCTGTCCAATACAGGTAATCCCTGAGTTATGACAGTTCACTTAGTGACCATTCAAAGTTACGTGATAACCCCCCCCAAGTATTTATGACACAATCCTGAAACTATGAATGTTGCAGCACCACAGCAGCCATTCACCCTTATGAACGACCACAGAGGCAGTGAAACATTCATCCTGCCTATTCCCCCCCACCGCTCTCCACAATTGCTTCTCCCCTCCCATCCTGCTACACTAGGTCACTTATCTTGCGAAGATCTGTTTCCTCTCTGCCATGGTTTCTTTGACGATTTCGCTTCCAACATCTGATTGGCTTGCAAACGTTTTTTGCGTGCCGAGAGTGAACTATTCTGGGCACCATGATCTTGCAGGACTTCAGGCCATGAGATCACGCCACTCAGAAGCTTCCAGTCTCCAGACAAAATGTTTGCAAGCCAATGGGACACTTTGAGACAGCGTGATTTCGCTGCCTCAAAACACCTTGTCGGCTTGCAATCATTTTGTGTGCAGACTGGAAATTTCTGGACACTGTGATGTCGTGCCCGGAAGTCCAAGATCATGGCACCCAGAACATTTCCCTCTCGGCATACGAAAAGCATTTGCATGCCAATTGGATGCTGGAAGCAAAAGAAACCACGGCAGAGAGGAGACAGATCTTCTCAAGGTAAATAACCCGGTGCAGCAGGATGGTGATGGGGAAGCAATTGCATGAGGTATCTCAATGGGTTGTGAGAGTCCTTGGGTGGTCTTAAGCAGGTGGCCTGTTCAATCACTAGGCCACCCATGCCCTTCTCCACCCTAAGATACCAATTATACTTAATGACCTGGGCATTTGATTAGCAAATGCATGGGAGAAAGTAGAGTTTTCATGTTCATTTTACGTGATTCATTCCAATGAATCTTCGGGTTACCAATGTAATTGGCAGGTTCCATTACATTTGTAACTTGAGGACTACCTGTACTAATGCAGCATTGGATAAAGTTGGTTGGACCAGTGCTGATACTTCCTAAGCCACCCCTATTCCCCCTGTGCTAAAATTAGGCTTGGGGGGAAAAACTTGTCATAAAATATTTTTGTTTTGTTTTTTGAAATAACATTGCCTGAAAGCTGTTCCGTGTATTAATAAGCAAGTAATTACTTTTCACAATTCAAATTAAAAAAGAGAACATATGTGAATATGTGCACAATGGATCATTCTACACAGTACATGATAGTTTTAGAACAATTTAGTACCAACTAGCTTTAGCGGCTATGTAGTGTATTATGGAATTAATTCATTAAATATTATCATTCCTTCCTAGAAGAGTTAAATAATAATAAAAGCTAACTGAAATTTAGCAAAATTGGTCCAATGAGAATTAACGGGGGTACCAGAAAACCAAGTAGGATAAACCCAAGATATATAAAGAAGAAATGTTTAAAAGAAATAAATAAGTTGGATTTGTCTTGCCTTGGCTTTAGCACAAGACTCAACATGCTCAGAAGCAACAATATATATGGCATGTTAGTTGAAACAAACATGAAAAAATAGGCTGGGAAAAGAAATCATCTGGAGGAGCATTTTTGTTAGGAAGTAAGAATATCCTAACATTTTTCTCTCTGGTCAGGTGCTTTATGCTTTACTTAAAGCTTACTAAATATATAGTATTTTAGTGCCACAAATACATGCTTAATTTTATAGACTCATGCATAAAAAGGTACACACACACAAACTATGTATAAGCAAACCTGGATATGTTAATTCTTCATGAATTTTTAGTTTACATTGATCTTTTTCTGCATCATAACGTACTTAGCTGGAGCTTGAAATTACCTAGCTTCCTAGATACATTTACCTAATTCTTAATGTTCAGCTACTGTACATTATGAATTAAGTATCATTTCCATCAAAATGCTGCATGCCACCTGACCCATGCCGATCCTTTTGTGCACCCTTCCCCAATCATTGCTGCCCACCTGCATACCTTCCTCGATCAATGCAGCATCTCTCGTGTACGCTCATGTATCTTTCCCAAACCACATGGAAGCTCTTGCATCCCAGACATTCCCTTTCCAACCCATACCCCAAGTGCCCCCTTGCTCGCTCCGCCACCTGGCAGCACGAGGAAGAAAGAAAGATAAACTGCTTTCTGATGCTCCTGTTGGCTTCCCACAAAGAAACTCAGTGAGGAAGCTGGAAGAAAGTCAGAAGTCACTCCTGCTCCCTCTGCTTTTTCCCCCCTCATTCCTTTTGTCTGTTTAGTTAAGGGTAGTGATGACCTACTGGGCAGAGATTACATAGTATTCATATTTGCATATGTAAATATATATACCAGCAGCTATATAATGTATAGGAAATTCTTTAATCTCTCATTCTCTTAAGAAACTATGTGAATTGTATTAGTACTCAGGTAAATGTTTTTGCGTGTTTTCCATACAATATAGAATTTAGAATTTGTTTTAAAAATTAACATAAGATAAAATTTATTGGAAACAATTGAAATCTATTCCAGCAAAGATATTTTTGGAGTTCTTAGTCATGCTTTTCTTTTTTCTTCTTTTTTTCTTTTTCCTTTCCTTTTCTTTTTTCTTTTTAATGGGCAGAAGTTGCTTAGCCACTAGATGGACTCTTAAGTCTATATTACACTACTGGATATCGTTCTGATTACAAAAAGTTTTCCATGAGTCTTCTAGCATCAATGTTTTAATATGAATTTCTGCATGAAGTAACGGATTGAACTCTGTACTCTAACTGACCTTTCCCAACACTATAATTCCCACAATATAGATTTACTGACAGATAAATATTTTAGAATGAAAAATGATATAATAAGGGACAGAGCGTCCTGTTTTTGTTCTCTTATTATATCAAGATGTATTTTTCTTTCTTTCTACTTTTACAAATGAGATAAAGCATGTCAGAGTTACTTCAAAATATAGCTGGGAGATAACTTGCTTTGTTTCACTGGGGGGGGGAACTAAATTACTGCACATTTATTTATTTATTTATTTATTTATTAAAAAAAGGTTTAAATGCATTTTACTGAGGATGAGTTGCCTTTCAGTGAAATAGAAAAAGAGTTTAAAATCCATCTTAAATTTTATTTTGTTCAAATTAAGAACTCGGATGTAGTAGTTTAAAAATAGTGCATTGTTGTGGTCCTTTTGGATATAATTTGCATAAGTGATGGAGGAGTTAGTGCATATCTTTTTTAGAATATATTTGAAATTTTTGAAATTTTAGATAAAATACTTGCACACTTATTCTTAAATACTGTATGTAACTTCTGTAGGTCTAACATTTTAATTGTTAAAAATCTTACTGCACAATATAACACATTGCTTCTCTTTAATATGGTAGAATGTATGATATGTACAAATTTGTGAACTATAAATCTAAAAATTCATATATATTTTAAATGAGGTAATTATAGGAATGTTACACTTTCGATTACTGTTTTCATTTACTTGTCTAGAATTGCATACATTCAGTTGTATTGTTTTTGTAGGATAGAAACAATGGATCAGCAACCTGTCCAGAATTACTACAAATGCTGAGATAATTTTTTTTAAAAAAATTGCCACTTCTTGACATCAAGTTGTCTGTTTCTCTCACTTTTTTTTACTGTCATTTACACTGGAAAACTGACTTTTAAGCTAGTTAATAGTGGTCCTGTAGAGTGATTATCTAGAGGATCTGGAATCATTTACAGGCCATTAGAGATTACTTAAAAACTTTACTAAAATGGATGAAATATTTATTAATTTTTTTCTTAACTTCATGCATGAATGGAATGATACTCTTGTGTGTTTTACCCCCTAACAGAGAAAAGGAGAGATCTACCAAATGGTAAGGTTTTTATTAATAACTATAACATGATCATCATTGTTACATTACTGCCATCTTTAATGTGCATTTCTGAGAATGATTAGAATGCCCATATTTTCAGTTGGTAATATGAATGCAACAGTGAAAAGTCACAAATTACGATGATTTTATTTTTATTTTTACAATATAAAACATGTATACTACTTGTATGGGAACATTCTAAGTCATCTTTAACCTGTGTTAAACATATTAACAATAGATTGTTATAATTCAAAATTCACTGAGAAATTTCAGTTGCCAAGTAGGAAAAAAAATAAAATATCTGGTTTTGTTTGGTAAGAATAAATTGCATTCTACGTTTACATCTTTTGATGAGATTAAGTAATATAGCATAGTAACAATTGTAGGAGAGAAGATTCTTTGTTTTCCAAAAACACTACAGTGTAGCATTTCTATACATAATACTTTATGCAATAATATCTAGCTCAGGTGTAGGATGAGGGTGAAGGTTCATTGTCCAAGCTTGTGGAAGAAGCACACGCTTTCCCCAACAATGGCAGAGGATCTATTCCACTCTTTGAGGATTTGCAAGCTGCTGTTGCCACATAAATAGGTCTTTAATACATGGTCCTTTATGCACAGTCTTTTAATGCTCAGTTGAAAGAAGTCTCAAGGTCTATAAAGTAGCATAAAACCTTTGCTTTTTTCCAAAAGTTCTGGCACTAATTGGGATGAGGTGCTGTTTCAGTGTGATTGTTCCTCTTCTAGTTGCAACTGAGCTCTTGGCGAACCTCCAAGCTCCAGACAAGATTCCTACCAGTATATGCTGCAGGACTCCTACCAGCATATGTGGCTCACCATAGCTTGTGGTCCTGGCAATTGAATGAAATAGCTTGTAATAGCTGCCAATCTCCAGATGTTGCCCACGCTTCCCTATATGTGCTTGCTTTCACCTTTCCTGTTATACACACCCCTCTTCCCACTTTCTCTTAGCATTTGCTTTTCTAAGCTCAAAAGACTGAATGGGGTAAGGCTGCCTCGAGGTCAGCATGACTTTGAAAATGCCAGTTTTGATCAATTAGCCAGGAAGCTTGAACACTGGCTTTGGATGCCTGTGAGTACAGTTCTGAGGGGATTTTATTTATTTTATTAATCAAATTTATATAGCATGAATACTTGAAGGAAGGGTGGGGGGAGGGAGATTGTCTGCATGACTGCAGCCTACTTTTGAAAAGAGCAGATAGCAACCCTAATTTCACTCCCTCACAGTAGAACTAAATTGGTATTGAATGCATTGCAGATAGTCCTTGTCTTACCACAGTCTGTTTAACAACTTTAAAAAAATATATTTTTAATTTATTCGTTTCAAATTTATAAACAACTCAAGTGGCAAACACCTAATCCTCCTTCCATATGCTATTTTCTCAACAACAACCCTATGAAGTGAGTTGGGCTGAGAAAGGGTGACTGGCTCAGGTTCTTGCCCAGTTGGCTTTCATAGCTAAGGCAGAACTAGAATTCATGGTCTCCTTGTTTCTAGTCTGGTGCTTTGTGACTTATGACCTGTCTCAAACTTACAACTATCACACCATCTCTGTGGTCATGTGATTGCAATTCAGGCATTTGGCAACTGGCTCGCATTTACAATGATTGTAGCATTTTACAGTCACAGGATCACAATTTGTGACCTTCCCAGCTAGATTCCAACAAGCAAATGAAATGGGGAAGCAGGATTAATTCACTTAGGAATTGCAGTGATTCACTGCATTAAAATTGGATCCTTGTTTTGATGACTCACTTAACAACCATATCGCTTGGCAACCAAAATGTCAGGCCCAATTTGGTTGTAAGTCAAGAATTACCTGTAACCTATAAATTCTTCAGCTTTGTGCTTCCAATGCTGTTGGTAACAACAACAAAAAATACTGTGTATGAAGCATTTATTGGAGTGAAAATGGGGATTTAACAGAATCAGTTTTTATATTCTGGAGTTGTATCATCCATTTTTATTTTTAATGTATGTGATGGATTGGAATCTGATTTATTGTATAAAAGACTACCCCTTTTGAAGAGCAGCTGGGGAATACCCAGGATCTCCGAAACATGATAATTTATGTTTTGGGAAAACTTGAAGATGGAGAAGATATCAACCCAGTGGATATTTGTAACTGCTGTATTGTCAAGTTGTTCAAAGGATGAACTCAGAGACCTCTTTGATCTTCACTAACTTTTGCTAATGGGAAAGTGCTTATGTTGTGATGGCAGAGGTTTCTGTGTTGGATACCAACGTAGCAGTGTTAGAAGGGGAAATTCCTTATATTTCTGGTATGGACAGCAAGATTCTAATTAGAGTGGATAGTTTGCTTCTTAACAAACTAAAGCTTTCTTTATGTAGTAGGTTATTAATGGATATATTGCAAGTAAACTGCTTAGTGTTCTTTCCTAGTAATACATGGATGCAAGTCAAATAAATAGAGTGTCTAATTTTTGGGTGAAACTGTATAGGATTGCACTCTAAAATAAGTCAGCTATTGTGTGTATTCAAAATCTTTTTATAATGTCTGCATTTTAATCAAACACTCATAAGATTCTTACATTTTTCTCCACTTAAGAAGGATAGTGATATCTACTGCTGGAGCAATTACTAGGTGATCAAACATACAGTCTAGTTGTATTCTTACAGGTCCAAGTCTGCCAATGGCAACTGTTGACATCAAAAATCCAGAAATCACTACTAATAGATTTTATGGTTCACAAGTCAACAATATCTCCTATACCAAAGAGAAGAAAAAAGGAAAAGCAAAAAAGAAAAAATTGACAAAGGCAGATATTGGAACTCCAAGCAACTTCCAGTAAGAATGCCTGTTTAATTTGTTAACATTTTAATTTTACAAAAGAAAAAAAAAGCTCCATAGATGTGTTTCTGTGCATCTCAGTACAAAAATCAGTCATAATCCTACCTGCACAGCAAGAGTTCTTTGTATTAAGTGTCCTATAATAATTACCCTTCAATGCTCCATTTAAAAATCAGAGCCTTGATGGCTTATGTAGTTAAATGAAAAAGTGTTAGTATAAGAAAACACAATATTGAATCTATAGAAAGAGGATTAAAGAAGGATGGTGAACTCTAATAGAACACAAAACCAGTATAATATTAAATTATCTTTCTTTGAAAGCTATTCTATGTATGTATGGTACTTCCCTTTCTTCAGTTGAGAGTCTCAGCATTTGCTAATTTTAGGTGGGATGAATATCTAGATGATAGTATCTGATAAATTTATGGTTTGATTACTCTTGTCACAGAAAATTCTAAGCCATTTTGGAATCTGTAGAAAATTAATAAGTATAGAATCCATTTCATTATTATTTTAACATTTTCTATTGTTTTCTCAGATCAGTGAAATAATTGTAACAACTCTTTATCTGCTTGCCAGTCTTAACCTCATGTATCTAAAGTTTTTTTTTCTTTTTCCTTGTTTCTTTCTTATCAGACACATTGGCCATGTTGGCTGGGACCCAAACACAGGTTTTGATGTAAGTAAGCATGGTGAAGATTTACGTTAATCTTTTAACATATAAAACTTAATTTCTCTGACTACTGATTCATTAGAAGGACATCCTGTTGTTCTAGAACAAAAATAGAAAAGTAGTTCAACTGTGGTCCATGTATTTGGGTTGCAGTCTTCAACAATTTAACCCAATTTATTTCTTTTCCAATTTAAAAAAACCAGAAATTCACGTGTCAGAGATTTTAGCATTGTTCACTTTAGTAGAATTCAGTAATTCAGACATTTTTATACAAATTATGTCACATTTAGTCACATGAATGGATTTGCAATTATCTCTGATAAAATTTCCTCTAGGTTAACAATTTGGATCCAGAATTGAAAAACCTATTTGATATGTGTGGAATTTCAGAGGCTCAGCTGAAAGACAAAGAAACTTCCAAGGCTATATATGATTTTATTGAAAAAACAGGAGGAGTAGAAGCAATTAAAAATGAATTGCGTAGACAAGGTGAGCCGTCTTATATTCATGCAAACTATTGATTATGCTTTTTAATCTCTAAAGAATATTTAGAATATTTAAATAGGGTAATTTAAAAAGTGGTGTATAGATTTAAAAATCTATTTGCAATTTGTTAAAATACAGTTATAGTACTAAGTCATACTTGCAAATATATCACATTATACTACAGAGGATATTTTCTATTATTTGAGCCACAAACTGTAGCCTATGACATATTTCTACAATTCATTTCAACAAACATTTTGATATTTCCCCAGTGGAACAACAGAGCCAAAAATAAGAATTCAAATTTTAAAATATACCAAGTAATGTAAAAACTTCTATATATCTTCATTGAATTATCACCATCACCATCATCATCAAATGTCTCTAATGGTGGAATATAATTTTATTGGAGGACAACAAATATTTATAATATAGTACTTTGTATGAGCATTGAATACATGAATACTTTTATCATGCTAGAGTGAGGGTTGTGCAGTGTATTATCAGTCTCATTTGGTTGAATATAGAATATGAGGGAATGTGGTAGCCTTCAGAGAAAGTAAATATATGCTACATTTATAATCTAGGCCCACCACGCTGCAGTGGTATGTATGAATTCTAGTCTTTTTAATTTTCATATACCTTTTTACTTAATAGGAAGACAATCCCCCCAATGATTAACTATTAATTAATAGAGTATACATGTGTTAGAGAGAGAGAATTGCCATATGTTTTCTGAGAAGTATAGAATACCCTGTCAAAATAGGTGGTGGCTGCATTCATTACTGTTATAAAGGGTGAATGTCTTTGAAGATTAACTAGATGGAAGGGAAGATTGCCAGTTACCTTTCCCCTTTTTTCATGTCAGTGCAGTCTCTCTTATCCCATAGCCACATTAGTTGCTATTTTTCACATTTTGGATGGAAGGAAAGAAGAAAAGCTAGTTTGTATATGACCTTTTGTATTCCTGTGTGAAAGAGAATGATTGATCCACTTGGAATCCAGTTTGTTTTATAAGTGGAATACCTTTTTCAGGGACAATTGGCTTGGATTAATTGACTTGGTTTAGGGTCCCTCCCTAGTTCCCCCCCCCCAGTTTTGCCTTTTTTAAAAGTGTAGGTTTTGATAACACATTTGTCATACACACACACACACACACACACGTATGTTTATATGTATGTATTTAGAAAATCAATAAAGCTACTGAACTCCGGTATACAAAAGAGCCTTTTAATCACTGAGCTTTTGTCAACCTCCTGTTGACATCATCAGAGTAAGGGCTAAAGGTGGGAAGAACCTACATATATACCTGTGTGACATTTTAACTGTCAGGTCATAGAACGTTTAATTGGCCTGCCCGCCCCCCTGTTCTCCCACATTCAGCCGCACTAGTTCCGGCTCAGCCATACAAGCTGGCTTCTGTTTAGATCTTGACATCTTCCCTCCCCCCAGCTGCTTGGCGCGTCGATCTTGTTGCACGTGGCCGCTCAGTGTTGTTGCTGGACCATCACTCATGCCGTCTCGTTCGATTGTGGCATTGGTCTGCCACTTAGGCACATCAGCTGTCAATGTCCTCATAGAACGTGCAATCGGCCTGCCTGCCCCCCTCCCGCATTCGGCTGCACCAACTCAGGCTCTGCCGTATAAGCTGGCCCTTGTTGTGATCTTGATACTCTCTCCTTCACCAGTTGTCGTTTGCGTTTGTGCTGTTGCGCGCGGTCATTCAGCGCTGTGGATGGATCATTGCTCTTGCCATTGCTCTTGTACACACACACACACACACACATATATATACATACATATATACATGTACATACACATACACACATACATATGTGTGTGTGTGTTAAGTATTTGTCAAGTCTTTTGAATACCTTGCTTGTTAAATCTTCTTTCCTGTTTCAGCCTAGCCCAAGGCTATCCGCAGGCTATAGTCACAACTTACGACAGTTCATTATTTGTGTAAATTATTCAAATTGCTAATAAAGAATTTGGGAGGCTTATATGGCCATTTCGAACTTATTTTGTTCTCATCTGTCAGTCATACCCTTTATCTGAGATTCGAACCTGGGCCAATTATATATTAGGCAGTTGTTTTAACCCCTAGGCAATATATATATTGTCGGTGGCAGGAAAGCTCCATGATATTTTCAGATGTAATTGGCAATTCCCATTTGGAAAGGTGGGGAAGCATGGTACACAATCTTTTATCTGGATTCATAAGGTTGCCTCCTGTCCATTCTTCTTTCAGAGTTGTCTTCCTTTTGGGTAAACATGGTATTAGCATTTAAGTTTCAGCTATGATTTGTATACATAACTATGCTTTATTGGCACACACTAATTAATCTAAGGATACTAACTGACTTATCTCAATATTTCTCCAAGTCAATATTTGCAGACTACATGTAAGACTTGTATAATAAGAAATTATCACTGCTTGAATGCTTGTATCTTGAGATCTTGATTAAACTATCTTGTGTAACTGATTTTTCTTATTCTAATAGCAAGCCCCTCTACTTACTTACGACAATCAATACTAGTCGTAGCTGAATGAAATGCATTTACCAATATGGCTTTGTGACCAAACTGTTCAGTATGTGCTGTGGACCCGCTAGTGGTGGGGATTGTGCATAGAACATTGGGTGTCAAATATGTGCAAATTTTCTTAGATTTTTCATTATCTGACTCTCCTGAAATGATACGTACCAAAGAAAATGATAATGAAGCTTCCCATTATGTCTTGCATCTTGACTATGCACTTTGTTGCTTTAACCACTTGGGAGTTTTCTGCACATCTTACCCAAATTGATCTATATCCCTTTAGCTTCCAAGTTATGGTAATTTACTAGATCTATCTTTGAGCTATAGTGGAACATAATTCTAGTGCTTCAGTTGACCATTGACAGATGGAGATTGACAGATATGTATTTTGCCTTTTGTTTTAAATTTTAATATGTTTTACATTTTTTCAGAATAACATGGATACTGGTAATACTAGATAGTATTTTTTCTAAACAAATAAGCCAACATCTCCATAGATAAAAACATTGGTAGCAGAATGTAACATTTGAATATATTTATTAGATATTAAAATAAAAGTTCATATTATAATTGGGAGAAATAGTAGTATCATCTGCTCTTTTTAACTGATTCCAACAATAAGTGTGAGTGGCAGAAAGTTAAACACAATTTAAAAGAATCTTCAGGGAGTATGTGAAGTATGGATGAATGCCTTTTAAGATAATTGGTATTTTGAATAGCATCGGTCTTGGCTTCAGAGAGCTATCTCATAGTGAATAAATACTTTTCTGTGTCTTTGGATTGTTTTTGGTTTCAGCTCCACCACCACCTCCACCATCTAGAGGTGGTCCTCCTCCTCCTCCTCCTCCACCACCACCACCACATAGCTCAGGCCCACCTCCTCCTCCTGCTAGGGGAAGAGGAGCCCCTCCCCCACCACCTTCAAGAGCTCCAGTAGCAGCACCCCCTCCCCCACCTCCTTCTAGACCTGGTACTACAGTGCCACCACCTCCACCAAATAGGATATATCCTCCTCCTCCACCAGTTCATACTTCTGCCCCCCCTGCCCCCCCTCCTCCCCCTCCTCCACCATCAGGTGGTTCTTCTGGACCTCCACCACCACCACCTCCCCCTCCCCCTCCTGGTCCTCCTCCTCCACCTGGTCTTTCATTAGAGGTTGACCATCAGTTTCCAGCTCCTTCAGCAAATAAATCAGCTCTTTTAGATCAAATAAAAGAAGGTGCCCAATTAAAAAAAGTAGAACAAAACAGTCGTCCAGTCTCCTGTACCGGAAGAGATGCACTACTTGATCAAATACGACAAGGTATACAGCTGAAGTCGGTGAGTATCATTCTTTCTGACTTCAAATTTCTAGATTATTTTTAAAGCCATTTTCCTCTATAGGTAGCCCTCGACTTACAGTAGCAATTGGGACTGGAATTTCCATCACTAAACGATGTGGTTGCAAAGCACAACTGCATCACTTAGCATCGGCAATCCTGTGGTCCTGTCTGCTGTCACTAACCAACAGTTGTTAGGCAAAACAACTTCCTGCAGGCTTCCCACAAGAAGTGGGGAAGTCAGCAGGAAGTTGCAAGTCCTAGGCTGACAGACAGGTAAATGGCTGTTGCTGTGTGTGTGTGTGTGTGTGTGTGTGTGAGAGAGAGAGAGAGAGAGAGGAGGGGGGAAATGTGGCTCAGGGAAGCTGCAAGCAGATGCAAGGGGTTTACAAGTTTTTGAAATGTGCTTATTGGTTGTTATTTCCAAATTATTAGACAAGAATCAAATGCCTCTAAATTAAACTAATAGTGAAAGAAAATGGTAAGATATTTCAGGGAAGATTTCCACAAAGAGAACAAAATCATCTTATATACTATACCTTCTGCAAATATATTTGAATAATAACTAAATGAATTTACCAAAGAAATAGAGTTGTCCTTTCTGTGCTCCAGATGAACCAGGAAACAAGGCAATTTAGTTCTTAAGTTTTGATGTTCATCTTTGCCTGTTCAGCTGATCTTTTCTCTAGTTGTTCTTAATTTTTTTGAAGATTCATTTTGGAGCTTTTTTCATGGTTGCTTATTTTTAATTTTTGCTTTATGTACAAAAATCTGCACTCCCAAATATCAAAAACTATTATCTTGGAACTCTAAAATATAGTTGATTTTAAATATCTAAAGCTTTTGTCAGCGTGTAATATTTTACCACCTGTCCCACTTTAGGCATAAAATCTCTGTCTCTCTCTGTCTCTGTCTCTCTCTGTTCCCCCCCACCTCTCTCCCTCTCTTTCACCCTCTTAAGTTGTAGATAAAAATAATAAAGGAAGGATATATATAAAAAATTAGGCTTCAGAAAAATATGAAATGTTTATAAGTGCTGTTGCATTCATTCTTATATATTTAATATTGCCCAAGGTATCTGATGGCCAAGAGACTGTACCAGCTACATCTGCACCTACGTCAGGTATTGTGGGTGCACTAATGGAAGTTATGCAGAAAAGGAGCAAAGCCATTCATTCTTCAGGTAGGTCAGGAAATCAACATCTCTAACCCTAACCATCAAGTAGGAAAAAACTTTTTATCATTTATCTTTGCAGTACTATTAGATGCTCAGCATCTTCAGAGGCAATTTCTAATTGTTTAATTCCCTTTGGAAAGTTTCATGAAAGGGGTAACCTTTTAGCTTTGGTCATTAAAATCCACGTAGCTGAATGTTTATAAAGAGATGGTTATTTCTTTTGTTGTTAGTTACGAAGTCGTGTCCAACCCATTGTGACCCCATGGACAACGTTCCTCCAGGCCTTCCTGTCCTCTACTATCTTCTGGAGTCCATTTAGGCTCACGCCTACTGCTTCAGTGACTCCATCCAGCCACCTCATTCTCTGTCGTCCCCTTCTTCTCTTGCCCTCAATCTTTCCCAGCATTAGGTTCTTCTCCAGTGTGTACTTCCTTCTCATTAGGTGGCGAAAGTATTTGAGTTTCAACTTCAGGATCTGGCCTTCTAAAGAGCAGTCAGGGTTGATCTCCTCTAGGACTGACCGGTTTGATCGCCTTGCAGTCCAAGGGACTCGCAGGAGTCTTCTCCAGCACCATAGTTCAAAGGGCTCTGTTCTTTGGCGATCAGCCTTTCTTATGCTCCAACTTTCACAGCCATACATTTCAACTGGGAAGACCATAGCCTTCACTATACGCACTTTTGGCAGAGTGATGTCTAGATTTGCCATGGCTTTCCTCCCCAGGAGAAAGCGTCTTTTAATTTCTTGGCTGCAGTCCCAGTCTGCGGTGATCTTGGAGCCCAGGAAAATAAAATGTCACTACCTCCATTTCTTCCCCATCTATTTGCCAGGAATTGAGAGGGCCAGATGCCATGATCTTGGTTCCCTTAATGTTTAGTTTCAACCCAACTTTTTCACTCTCCTTCACTCGTAACAAGAGGCTCTTTAGTTCCTCTTCACTTTCTGCCATTAGAGTGGTATCTGCATACCTTAGGTTGTTGATATTTCTCCCGGCAATTTTAATTCCAACTTTTGATTCATCTAGCCCTGCCTTTCTCATGATGTGCTCTGCATATAACTTAAACAGACAGGGTGACAGTATACAGCCTTGCTGGACTCCTTTCCCAATTTTGAACCAATCAGTGGTTCCTTGTCCAGTTCTCACTGTTGCTTTTTGACCTGCGTATAGGTTTCTCAAGAGACAAATAAGATGGTCTGGTACTCCCATCTCTTTAAGAACTTGCCACAGTTTGTTGTGATTTACACAATCAAATGCTTTAGCATAGTCAATGAAACAGAAATAGATGTTTTTCTGGAACTCCCTAGCTTTCTCCATGATCCAGCGTATGTTGGCAATGTGATCTCTAGTTCCTCTGCCTCTTCAAAATCCTGCCTGTACTTCTGGTAGTTCTCGATCCACATACTGCTGGAGTCTAGCTTGTAGGATTTTAAGCATATTTACTATCATGTGAAATGAGTGCAATGGTGTAATAGTTTAAACATTCTTTGGTACTGCCTTTCTTTGGAATTGGAATGTAAACTGATCTTTTCCAATCCTGTGGCCACTGTTGAGTTTTCCAAATTTGCTGGCAAATTGAGTGTAGCACCTTTACTGCATCGTCTTTTAAGATTTTGAATAGCTCAGCTGGAATACTGTTGCCTCCACTAGCTTTGTTGTTGCTCAGCTTTTCTAAGGCCCATTTCACTTCACATTCTAGGATGTCTGGCTCGAGGTCAGTGACCACCTCATCATGGTTATCAGGGACGTTAAGCTCATTCTTGTATAGTTCTTCTGTGTAATTTGCCACCTCTTCTTAATCTCTTCTGCCTCTGTTAGGTCCCTGCCATTTTGGTCCTTTATCATGCCCATTTTTGCATGAAACGTTCCCTTCATCTCTCCAATTTTCTTGAAGAGATCTCTGGTCCTCCCTATTCTGTTGTTTCCTTCTATTTCTTTGTACTGTTCATTTAAGAAGGCATTCTTATCTCTTCTAGCTATTCTCTGGAAATCTGCATTCAATTGGGCGTATCTTTCTTTTTCTCCCTTGCCTTCGCTTCCCTCCTTTCCTCAGCTATTTGCAAAGCTTCCTCAGACAGCCATTTTGCTTTCTTGCATTGCTTTTTCTTTGGGTTAGTTTTGGTTGCTACTTTTTCTACAATGTTGCGAACCTCCGTCCATAGTTCTTCAGGCACTCTGTCTATCAGATCTAATTCCTTAAATCTATTTGTCACCTCTACTGTATATTTGTCAGGGATATGATTTAGTTCATACCTGAGTGGCCTAGTGCTTTTCCCTACTTTCTTCAGTTTAAGCCTAAATTTTGCAACGAGAAGCTCATGGTCTGAGTCACAGTCAGCTCCTGGTCTTGTTTTTACTGACTGTATAGAGCTTCTCCATCTTTGGCTGCAGAGCACATAGTCAATTTGATTTCTGTGTTGACCGTCTGGTTATGTCCATATGTAGAGCTGTCTATTGGGTTGTTGGAAAAGAGTGTTTGCTATGACCATCGTATTCTCTTGATAAAATTCTATCAGCTTGTGCCCTGCTTCATTTTGTACTCCAAGGCCAAACCTGCCTGTTATTCCGGTTATCTTTTGGCTTCCTACTTTAGCATTCCAATCCCCCATGATGATAAGGACATCATTTTTTGGTGTTAGTGCTATAAGGTGCTATAGGGCTTCATAGAACCGGTCAACTTCATCCTCTTCAGCACCGCTGGTTGGGGCATGTAATATTGAATGGTTTGCCTTAGATTCGAACTGAGATCATTCTGCCATTTTGGGCATTGTATCCCAGTATTGCTTTTCCTACTCTTTTATTGACTATGAAGGCTACTCCATTTCTTCTGAGGGATTCTTGCCCTCAGTAGTATACCTGATGGCCATCTGAATTAAATTCACCCGTTCCTATCTATTTTAGTTAGCTGATACCTAAGATGTCGATGTTCAGTCTTGTCATCTCTTGTTTGACCACGTCCAGCTTTCCTTGATTCATGGATCTTACATTCCAGGTTCCTATGGAGAAAAAATCTTTACAGCGTTGGACTTTCCTTTCACCACCAGATACATCCACAACTGAGCGTCCTTTCAGTTTTGGCCCAGTCGCTTCATTCTTTCTGGCGCCACTAGTACTAGCCATCTGCTCTTCCCCAGTAGAATATTAGACACCTTCCAACCTGAGGGGCTCATCTTCCAGTGTCATATCTTTTTTCCTTTTGGTACTGTCCATGGGGTTTTCGTGGCAAAGATACTGGAGTGGGTTGCCATTTCCTCCTCCAGTGGATCACGTTTTGTCAGAACTCTGTGCTCTGACCTGTCCTTGGGTGGCCCTGCACGGCATAGCTCATAGCTTCATTGAATTACATAAGACTCTTCGCCACGACAAGGCAGTAATCCTTGAAGGGGGGTTATTTCTTTAGTGCATGACAAAGTTCTGGCTTTTGAAGATAGCAGCAATAATATGTCTCCAAGCTAAACAGTCAAACAAAGGCTTAACCATTTTGATTAGTTTTGTTCTGTCACAAGGAAGGAAGGAAGGAAGAAGAAAGAATCAAGGACTCTGTTTTTGAAATGAGAATGAAACATTGCATAAGAGGAAATGAAAAGAGAAATGATGACTCAGGAAATAGGTTTCCTTTTTTTGAGTAACCTGTTGGCTGGAAATCATTGATTGGATTGACAAATGATTAAAAAATACTCATAAATCTAGCGAGTTCAGTCTCCGGCTTTGGATATGTTTTTCAATGCATTAGTACTTAACCAAACATTAAAATTTAATTAAGATTATATCCTTTTTGCATAATGAATAATTTATCACTTTAGCAGTGACCCTTTTTAAACAACAAATGTAAACTCTCTTTCACAATCAAACTGAGAAAACGCTTCTGAAACTGGAATCTCATACTTTGATAAATTGAACTTAAATTCAATTGTTAGCTTTTCTTCCTCCAACAAGTTGATGGGAGTGTCACTGAAGGAGCAGAGCAATCCTGAACCCAAAACAACTTGTTCATTAAGGCCTTCATTTACAAATTAGAAGTCAGATTTGTACTTTTAGTGTGTGATTGTTTCATGTAACGCTTAGATCCTAATTTGCATAGAAGTTTACATTTTATGGTACAAATGCTGGTTAATTGATAACCCCCATAATTTTACCAATATTTGTCTTTACTAAGACATTTAAGTTTTCTTTCCAAATAACTATTTTTCTATCAACAGATGAAGATGAGGATGAAGATGATGAAGAAGACTTTGAAGATGATGATGAGTGGGATGACTGATCAATATATTATATCGTATATATATATTTTTACGGTGAAATACTAAACTACTTTCTGTCTATGGATTCTGTAAAATTATCATGTAAATGTTTTACCAATTTACTGTATATTTTTGTTGCCTTTTGCTTTTTTATTAATCTGTGCAATACCTCATTTAATCTGTAAAGGTTTGTCATCCTATACAAGGTTACTCCCTTCTAATTATGTAAAAGTTTACATCAGATGCCTAGTGTACATGTGAATACTTTCCATTCCATCAATAAGGGAGTTTTAATGTAATCTGTGAGATTGACAAACACACCTTAAATGTATTTAGTTATAATTGCAAGAAGGAAAACACTATTTTCATACCCTACTTTTTCTGTATCTAGATTTTCTTATTAAAGCCTAATATAGCACTACATACTTTAAGCAATGCAGCTCCTACTTTTAGCCTCTTCATCTGGGAAACTATGCTTCATGGATGAGGCTGATAAAACGATGAGCATTTCAATTCTTAACACTACCATTCAGATTTAGTCTTCAAGCTGTAAAGCAATCACTAGAAAAATTAAGTGATCATGAAAATTTTCCCTGATCTGGAGCATTGTTGCCTATACCTGAATATTGAATTTAAGAATAGTCTGTTTGGTCAATAAATCTGATAGAAACCACCTTTGTGACTTTTCCCAACTGTCATTCATGACAAAGAGGAGTCTACATTTTTGGCAACTGCTGCAGTCATTATTTATTTTTATATAAGGTTTTTTACTGAAGGGCTGTAGTTGATGTTTGCTTTGAATAATAATGGTTGTAAATTAATTTTTTTAAAATGTTGGGCATTGGTATGCTAATAAATGAACTTAAGTAGTGTAACTCTGCAGTTTTCATAGATTGCGGGACATGTCAACACAGTTAGACACTGGATCCTATAACTAAAATAAATAGAGATGGAGCCTTAAACCCATACCTTATTGATTGTGACAAGACTAGATGACAAACTGTTGCTAAAAGGCCAATGAATATCTTGGTGATGTTTCCATTTTTCTGAACTTGGTCTCTGTTTGTGTTATCCAGATCAGTGCGTGGGCACTCTTCCATCAAATACAGTATTTCTCACAGGCTCCTGTGGTTATTCAAGCATGTGGGTCAGTGTTGCCTTGTTTCCTTTTGACTCTAAATTGCTAGACTTCAAAGCAAGAGTAAATGGAGCTAATTGAACACACTTATCTTTTGCTTTGAGGGGGAGAGGTTCACTACTACAAGGTTTATAAGCCACTGTTTTTTATATATACCAAATTTGCACATTGCAGTATTTCACTAGAAATAAGGGATGTGGTCTTAAAAGTTGGGTGGTCCTGCACTTGGAATTGCATTCCAATATATGATGGGAAAATTTGAGTTTTCATTTTAATTTTTCATCTTTATTAGGAGACTTAATATTTGGACTATTGCTTATTTTTCATGCAGTATTGCATTTAAGATAAGCTTTATTAATACTGATACTCTACTAGCAGTAAGGATACACTTAATAAATGCAGAAGGTTTCAAGTGAGACATACTTGGAGTACAATAAATCCCTGCTTGCTTCCTTCTTCATTTTCCTTCTATTCATGACATATTGGATAGAATTATCTTTATTGAAATCCAGTGTTGGCCTGATCTTGGCAGGCTGGACCTGCATGATTTGGCCTGGAAGTTTAATGCAATTGTAATGTATGTCTAGTATTTGGGTTTTTACTTCTGTAAGAAGGATGGGATTTAAAGAGTATGTTGATGAAAGAAGATGTGCTAAGCAGAAGTTAAACTATTCCAAAGGGAACAACTTTAATTTGATGCAAACAACTTGGAAAGGAACATTTTCAAAGTATCTTCATTTCAGTTGTATCTCTGGCACTGCTTTGTGCTAGAAAAACTTTTCAGTTAGCATTGCTGCTAGTTGGCTTGAGGATTATGAGTATATAATGATGCTATGGAGGTGAGTTAAAAGTTATGCACATGAGAGAAAATATTAGTGGCCTGCAGTACAGCCGGTAGGCTTTCCTCTCTAGTTTCATAGAGGACATTTAAAGAGTTGATATTGCTCAATTGGTCTCCAGCAATATTACTTATAAATTAAGCACATGTTTCTAAAGTTAGAGTTTGAAAAGAGATACTATTTTGAGGATACTTGTGTAATCCATTAATCACTTACCCAATACTTTTCCCCCCTATAGAAAGTATATCTACGTTATTGCACAAACATTCAACTGTTTTGCTTTCAATAGCATATTGTATGGTTTTAATTTAAAGCATGAATGCAATTAGATTTAAGGTCACAGCTGCATGTTTCTACTTTTCTGCTCTTGATGTGGGCAGGAGGCAATGTTTCTTGTCATTGAATCACTACTGCTAACTCTAGCAACCAGGGCAGCCTTTTGCATCAGTTAAATTGACCGTCCGCGTAGCCTTGCCAAGTAGCGAATGAGCCTGAGGACTGTCTCTGAACATTGCGCTTAGACAATAGCATCTAGTGACTTGTACTCTGAAAACATCTCAATCATTCAGTTTTCCATTTCATCAGATTGAACTTCTTGGTATGTGAATTTCCTTTTGGGCTCTTCTTTTTCCTCTTCTTTGGAAATGTACAGTGAATAGGATGTTGCACTGGTGGCAAATCATCATAAAGCATAATAAAATTAATTTGTCTCAGTATAATAGTATGGTGTGACTTTTATGACTTCACTTAAGGTTGATTTGAAATCTGTTGTGTTGCTCAAAAATTGTTCCAGATATTTCTTTAAATTGGCTTCAACAAATAACTTACATATGTCTATAGCATTATAATGGGCTAATTAAGATGACTGAAAATATATAAATGTTCCGACACTTCTTCCTAATGTTTCCCAAGGGAAAACAAGTAAACACTTTTTCAGTAGGACACTTCTGCTCCCCATTCTCACCCTAGGACCATTGCCATTGGATGCCCGATAAGAGGACCTTTATTGTCATTTTTTTCTGTGAACATACTGGCACTCTTTAAAAAAAATGAAATTCTGTAGAAAGGATCTTAATTACTTTGTTTCATAGTAAATAAATAACCAGCAAATATTTTAAGACAATTGTTCATTTTGCTTATAGCATGCCAGGGGAATAATTATAATACTAATCAATGAATAATGGTAATGACAATAGAAATGCCAGATTATTGGACTAGAATTCTGACTGAAGGGGTTTTAGCTTTTAATATTGTTTTAATTGTTGGGCTTATGTAATTTAATCTATTTTAATTTATACTATTTTTATATCATATTTTATGTTGCCCTGTAAACCACCCTGAGTCCTTCGGGAATAGGGCGGTATAAAAATTTAAATAAATAAATAAATAAATAAATAAATAAATAAATAAATAAATAAATTCTCAGAATCTTAAATTAGTCATACTGATTTAGAATTCTGGAGGCTGAAAGCCAATGCATACAAAGTGCTATCAGTTGAAGACTGTGAGCCTGAAACCAGTGATTCTTAAATGGAGGGGGGGATAATTAGAGTGAGATACAGGGGTCCCACTCTCCCTTCACCACTTTTCTGAACAACAGCAGAACAGAGGCCATCAAGATATTTGGAGGGGGGGGGCTTCATTCCAAACAGTAAAGTTTGGAATCTAACTGAATATTTCTTCCAAATATGCCACTGCAATCTGCAATTACTATAATTAATAGGCAGTTTTTTTCAAGAGTAGAATGATCAGCTGAAATAGGATTAAAAAGAATTACATGCTGCAGAGCTCCGCTAAGACTGATTAAATTCAAATCCTAAGAAATAGAAATATTTAAAGAGTTTCAAAATCTGTTATCCTTAATATAGTTCAGTATACAGTATTGAAATTATTTGCTTGTAATGACTTGTGTGCCAGTTGTGCCCGTTTTTGGATCAGCGGGTCCTGCCTACAGTCACTCATATCCTAATACCTTTAGATTTGGACTGCTGCAATATATTCTACATGGGGTAGTCCGGGCAGTTATGTGTGCTCCCAGAACAGCCCTTGTTACACTTCTGCTCCATGAGCTGCACTGGTTGCCAGTTTGCTTCTGGGTCCAATTCATGGTGCTGGTTTTAACCTTTAAAGCTTTTTATGGGATGCGGCTAGGGTACTAAGGAACCATCTCTCCCGATTTACCTCAACCTGCCCAATTAGAAAAGGCATGCTGCAAGTACCATCAGCTAATAATCTACATTTGGTGAGTCGCAGTGCCTTTTCTGCTTTAGCCCCACCTTATAGAACATCCTTCCCCTCACAATTACATCGGTCCCATCCCTTTTGATATTCAGAAAAGCCATGAAGACCTGGATATATGACTAAGCCTGGCGCTCCAGGAACTGGAAACTTGTCTAGTTTGCTTCGTTGTTAAGGGACCGTTTTATTCTCCCTTCACCTGTGGTTTGTATTTTTGGTTTTTATATTATTATGGTTTTTATATTTGTATTTGTTGTTTATATTTTCTATTTATTATACACCACCCAAAGTCATCTTTGGTGAGATAGGCAGCCATAGAAATTTAATAAACTTTGAGTGGAAAAAATATTTTTTCCCCTTGGCCCTCTTCACTGTGATCTACAAACAGCACATACTGCAGAAGTTTTGAGTCAAACCAGCATTGACTCCATGAAGAATACATGGGCATGTATGCAGATAGTCCTTATTTTGGATCACAATTTGGACAAGAATTTCTGTTGTAAACCAAGGTAATTATTGAGTTGCACCTGATTTTTTAATCTTTTATGTCATGGTTTTTAAGCAAATCATATGGTCATTAAATGAATCCAGCTTCCTCCATTGACTTTGCTGGAAGCTAGCTGGGAAAGTTGCAAATGATGATCACATGACCTTGGGACGCTGCATCCTTCATAAACATAGTTGCCAAGTGTCCAAATTTTGATGAGAGGACTGATTATAAGTCCCTTTTTTCAATAACTATTGTAACTTCAAATGGTTGTTAAATGAATGGTTGTAAGTCAGTAACTACCTGTATATCTCGTATTTTTCATGCCACAGCAAACAACTTGGGGAATGATTTGACAACACATTATCTTGCTTAATATCAACTTTTAGAAGTACAGTATTTATTTCAAAAGAACATTGGAATGGTAAATAGAAGGAAATGTAGGAAAAATAATAAAAAGTTCCTTATGGTGTCCTTCATTTTAAACTTGAGGAACTGCAAGAATTCTGCAGTGTTCCTTTTATTTCTGTAAATGAAAGTAGTAATTGTGTCTGTTTCTTCACTGCAGGTAACATGAACAACTTACAGAATGCTGCGTAGAGTTGCTTATTTTCTATTCCTTTTTCTTTAGAATGGACTTCTGGGGACTACCTTAACTTTGTATTGATTAATGGACTACTTTGGGAGTCATTCCAGTTGGAAAAGTACAGAAAAAAGCTGTAAAGCTAATGTATTAGAAGTCAAAATGAATTGATGTCCTGGCCTGCCTGTTGATGTTTTCTGTAAAATGAATACAATAATTATTTGGAATGTAAAAAATGCTGATCTGCAAGTTACTGATAGTTTGCAAGATTTGGTTATAGTTTATTTTCTAGTGTTATTGCCATATACTGTGAAATCCACGTAGGCATCAAGAAGTGCATCTGGCCAGTAAACTCTCAGTTCTATCCATTAATTAAACTTTTATCCATCAAATTCAGTGACTACAGGGTCATATAAAGAAAAACCTCTAGAGTAAAGTAAACGTAGTGTAATTATTTTAAGTATCATCATCTAATTTTAATTTATTGAATTAAATCTAGCCATTGTCTATACACTGCAGGATGTTTCCAACTATATAGTTCTGAGCTTTTTTTTTTTTTTACCAATTTGGCCTGCAATACTTGCTGATATTGTCAATCCATCTTGTTTTAGGTGTCTTTGGTGGACGCTTTTTATCCAGTTGGATCCATTCTATGACTGCCTTGGTCCACCTGCTACCAGTTCTTCCTATGTGACCAACCCATTTCCATTTCAATTCTTTTACTCTCTTGATAATATTATATACTTTCTTTTTTTTTCTCTAATTCATGTGCAGGTCTTTCTATCTTGTCTTGTAATGCCGAGCATGTATCTTTCTGTGGTTCTGTGTGCCACTCATAACTTTTGTATTGATTGTGAGGTTAGTGTCCATGTTTCACCAGTATGTGTTAGAGCAGGTAGCACACACTGATAGAAAACGTCTTAGGCATAGGGGGAGGTTTTTTAAATTTACGTTTAGCTTGCAGAATGCCTGACAACCCCATTTAATATTCAATTTCCTTTATTGTATCATTTTCCATTGGGATCCATTGAATTTATTAAACATAACCTGGCTTTTTTTCAGGTTTATTTTTAAGCCAAATGGTTCTGCTTTGTGCAGCTCTTACATGTGTCTTTGTAGCTCTTCTGGCTCTTGTGAGAAGAGCTACGTCTGCAAATTTTAAGTGATTTAAATAGGAGCCATTGATTTTTATTCCATCTTTTGCCCAGTCTAGTTTGCAAAATACTTCTTCAAGGCAGGCTGAGAAAAGGGTAGGTGATAGTGTATCGCTTTGCATACCCCTCTTTCTATGTTGATTTTCACTTTTAAGATCATTAAGGCAAATTGTCGCCTTTGTTTTTCATATATTGATCGTAGCAAGTTTAGGTAAACAGTGTCTATGCCTTGGCTGAGCAATGCATTAATTATTGCTTGCTGGAATGCTGAGTCAAATGCCTTTTCGTAGTCAATGGAAGCCATGCACAGAGGCATGGTGTACTCGTGCCTTTCAATGACTTGCTGAACAACCTGGATGTGATCCATTGTACTATAGCCACTTCTGAGCCCTGCTTGCTCCTTTGGTTGTGCATCATTTAATGTTCTCAATATTCTTTTTGCTGCTATTTGGTGAAAACCTTGTAGATGACTGAAAGAAGGCTTATTGGATGATAATTCTTTAAAACATTTTGGGTCCGTTTCTTGTGAATAAGAATCACTTTAGCATTTTTCCATGCATTTTTCTTCTCTGAGGCATCTTGAGTATAGTTTTGCCAGTATCTTGTGCAAACTGATCACCAGCTTTCAGCATTTCAACTGTAACAGTCATTTCCTGAAGCTTTGCCATTTTTCATTGATTTTATGGCACTTGATGCTTCCTCCACTAGGTTATCTGGCAGTTCCTTTTTTTAGTGTTACTTTTGAATGATCTTGATCTTTGTATAGGTCTGGAATAGAATTTCCCAATTTCCTGTCTTGTTCTATGCACAGAGCCATCTTCACATTTTAATGCAAAAACCTTTCTTGTATTTGTAAACTTGCATTTTGCTCTGTTAATCCCTTTGTTTTCTTCAATTGCCTTTTCACAAGCTTCATGTTAAACTGACATTTCTTCTTGGATACATTTTCTTATGGTCTTGCAAAGTTCAACATACTCCAGTTTATTAGTGAAGCTTCCAGTATTCTTCATTGTTCATCATTTTTTCATTAAATCAATAGTTTCATCAGAGTTTTTAAAAATATTTTAACCAAAGCTTTTCTGTTATAAATTCTGGGGCTATGACAACATGCTGTTCCTCATCTTGCCAGGTTTCTGCTGTAACCCAAGTCTGCTATTCTCACTCCCTGTGGCAACAGATTAGGCAGGAAAGCCAGGGTGATAATGCCAGCTACCAGCAAGAGACTAGCTCAGATGTGGAGGATTCAATGACACTAATTTACTAGAGGGATTGATGTGACCATCATTTAATATTCCCTGCAGACTTCTCCAAAAAGAGGTACCAAATTTTAATCCAGGGCAGCTGGTGACAACCTAACCTTATTGGTTGTCTGGTAGTCCCTATTTTTCTACTTGCATTTTTACGTGCTTTCGAACTGCTAGGTTGGCAGAAGCTGGGACGAGTAACAGGCGCTCACTGTTATGCGACACTCGGGATTCGACCCGCCAAACTGCCGACCTTCTGATCGACAAGCTCAGCGTCCTAACCCACCGCGTCCCTCTAACCCTTACATACTTAGCAATAAAAATGGAGTATTACAGCACAAAGTAATGCTTATTCTGAAGTCAGTCCCACACTGAGGGTTAATCTCCTTCTCTGGTGTGTCTAAACTGCCCCCCCCCCCAAATCCTACCCAGGATTATGTTGTAGTGCTGTGGATATGAGATTTTATCCAATGGGGTGAGCAAAAAGAACATAAGATCCCCATTATAACCCTTATTACGTTGTCGAATCAATTTTAATCTCTGCCAGGGTGTGCTTGAACTGTAGCCAGGTTGTCACAGCAGCTGTTATTTGATCATTGCTACAAGTATGACAACTAGCAGCACTGCATAGTCCAAGAACTAGATACAGAATTTAGTAATCTTTGTGCACAATTTTCTATGAACAGCTGTGCTGTCATTTTAGAGGCTAGGAGTTCTTCCAAGAAACACAAGGACAACTCTTCAGATACTACCTTTCGTTTTCATTCTACTCTTGCTAAGGTTCTAATTTTGTGCTATCTATTTTACATCATTGAAAAGAAGAGGAAAAAAGAATACTTCATTGCAGTCCTAATGATATAATGCCTTTATCAATCTGGAAACTTTCCCTGTGTTTGAGTTAAAAAGTGGCCAGGAGGATGAACAACAAAGGGACTTGAACTGTCAAATACTTCTGATCTTAGGAGGGTCCCAAGCTCTGAGTGCAAATGAAACTGGAACAGCAGCTGAGAGTTCTTCACTGTGCATCATATCTCACGTTCTCATACCACACAGTATTAGCAACCAAAATAAATATGAAGTAATATTTATTCAATATATATAGCTACCCATCTCACATTCATGACTCAAAACTAATAGTCTATCTAGTTAACAAAGAATATGTTGAACCAATTGGGAGGTAGATTACCAGGTTAGAGGTAGTCCTCAACTTAGGATCAAAATTAGGATCAGAATTTCCATTGCTAAGCAATGAGGTCACTGAGTTGTATCCAAATTTTATGACCTTTTTCCCCATAGTTATTAAGCAAATCACCATGTTCCTAATTGAATCACATAGCTGGTAAGTGAATTTGGCTTCCCCCACTGACTTTGCTTGTTGGAAGTCCTCTGGGAAGGTTGCAAATGGTGATCCCATGACTGGAGGACATTGCAGCTGAATTACTGGAATTTTGTGAATCACGTGACCACAGGGATGCTGCAAAAATTAAGTGTGAGGATTTGTCCTTAATCACTTTTTCCAGTGCTGCTGTAACTTTGAATTGTCATTAAACAAATGGTTATAGTTCAAGTATTCTGAATATTACTACATAAATTACTTTTATGTAGTAGATTTCAAGCATAGAAGGACTTGCAGATCAATAAAACAAAGGTAGCAAATGGCAGCTAACCTTGGTGGAACTTGCAAAAAGTTAAGCAGGATTGGATCTCATCAGCATTTGGATTAGACACCATCCGAGAGGGCTTACCCTTAAAAAAATACTTCTGAAGAAGACAATGGCAAACTCCTTCCATATGGCTGCCAAAAAAATCTGCATGAACATGTTAAATTCAACTTAAGGAAAACTTACTTTTGCTAAAGGAAGACTGACTAAGCTTCATTGCCCTGATAGTCAAAATCATTAGCTTGACAAATCACATTAGAAATTTTATTAAAGCATTTAAAAATAGACTTTATGTTAGAACAGTACGACTTTTAATCTGTGACTCTACAAGTATAGTCCTTAACAATTTTATTAAAATTTAGTATCTAAAGTACAATACTTTGCATAAGGATGGTTAGTAAGATATTTCATGCACATCATATTAATTAAAATTAGATTATGACTTTGTGTGGTGAAAAACGCTCATCTTTTCAGGCTGTCTTTTCAGGCTGATGTATCTTCTCAGCTGGGACTGTATTTTCTATATAAAATGGGAATTATGACTTATCCAAAGCAACCTGCTGTGTCATGTGGCACAAGAATATTTTTTCTAAGATAATTACAAATAGTCCTCACTTACAGACCACAATAGGAACTAGTAATTCCATCACTAAGCAGTGCAGTTATTAAGCATGATATCATATGACAGAGTTTTGCAACTTCCTGCTGGCTTAGTCATTGACTTTGCTAGGTGGAAGCTGCTTTGAAGGTTGTGAATGGTAAACGTGATGATAGGACACTGAGTCAGTTGACAAGAACGTGACTGTGGGGACGCTGTGACAGTTACAACTTCAAGAGCCATAAATAAATCCCTATTTTCATTGCTAAGTACAAACAATCACTGAACAAGTATTGCATTGATCCACTATGGTAAGCAGTAAATTCCTCTGAATACACTTGGACTTAAATGTATAAATAATGTAGGATCAAGCTGATGCTACTATTTTTTTTTTTTTTGCTTAATCCTGTATCGATAATGCAATCTAGATAACTATCTGCACTGGATTGATAGAAGAATGAAAGAAAACATAAAAGTGTATTGTAACACGGTATTCTTTAGAAGTTCATATCTTTAAAAACAGAAATGTTTTCAATGTGCTAAATCTTCTAATTGTATGGTACCAACATGCATTTTGTGATTTTTTTCTACAAATCATACTGAATTTTCTGTGTGTTTGAGGGTAGAGGCAGGAAATTTTTTGCTGTAGCTTTATAGGTCACAAATATGGAAAGAAAAAAAGAGATTTAGGGGCTTTTGTTGAATTTACAAACACCCTTTTTAGCTTCCTATAATTTTCTCCTGCTCATAGGAATGACTCAAAGAATAATAAGAGGCAGCAGGAGCACCTCTGAAATGTTTCCTCCAACCTCATTTGTTTCCAAACTATTGATCACAGAAAAAGTACAGTGAAAGCACATACTTTTGCAGCCTCTATGCATTTTCCAAATTAGTTTTTCTATAATTGCCTGTTACGTGCTTAGTTACATACTTGTTTCCACCTCTCCTGAAGATAAAAAACGAAAGAATTCAATCTAAATAGTTCTCCTGTTATGACAGCAATTGGTACTGCAGTTTCTGTCATTAAGCAATGCAGTCTTAAAGCATAATGGCATATGACTGCCTTGCTTCACAATGGCAATCCCAATATTTATTTTTATTTATTTTATTTATTTATTTATTTATTTATTTTTATTACATTTATATCCCGCCCTTCTCCGAAGACTCAGGGCGGCTTACAAGCTTAGCAGTAGCCTTCATTCTATGTATATGCCTGCTTGTTAGGGCTTTCACACCCCCCCAAGCGGCATTATTACAAAGTCAGCTTAATTGCCCCCAACAATCTGGGTCCTCATTTTACCTACCTCGGAAGGATGGAAGGCTGAGTCAACCTTGAGCCTGGTGGGATGCGAACCTGCACTAATTGCAGGCAGCTGGTGTTACTTAAGGAGGCATTAGCCCACTGCTCCACCAAGGCTCTTGTGAATAATCCTGGTTGCCATCGTAACTCAAAGATTGTGCTGGTCCTTAAGAGAGAATCTCCTGTGACTGGAGTCAAGCAGCCTGTGGGAAGAGTTTTGAAGAGTTGTGGGAGTGCTGCAGGCTGGTGATTCTGTCTGCAAGTGAACAGAGAGGTTGTATGGAATGTCAGATGCCTGTGTTCTTGTACTTCATAGTGAAGCTCGGGTGGGTGGGGGGGGGGAAAGCAGTGGGAACAACTTAGTGAAGCAACTTGCAACCTTTCCCTCTGCTTTCCTCATTGACTTTGCTTGTGGGAAGCCAGCAGGGAAAATCACAAATGACTTGCTGAAATGTCATAATCACAAGCCAGGCACCAGAGCACCCAGATCATGATCAAATGACCACAGCTACATTGGGATGACTGGTAGTCTGAGACCTGGTTGTTAGTGCCCCTCGTTCAGCTGCATTGTAACTTTGAATGGCTGCTGAATGAATGGTTGTAACCCAAGGACCTGTAGTCTTGAAAAATTGAAATTAAGGAAAGTTTTACTAAGTGTTCAAGGATGGAATCATTTGCTAGCTTTTGCAATCTGCACATGTAGCTTCGGCATTAAACAGCAATGTTTTTAATAGCAAGCATGCTTTGAATGGCAACATTGGTTTTTTTTTACATTTTTAGTGATGCCTCCTTAACTATGGTCTTCCACCATATATGTATTATTTTATGGATAGCAAATTCACCTTAAATATCTATTTCTCCATCTGCATTGCATGGATTACAATAATTGAGAGTTGGGCAACATAAAAATTTAATATCATCATCAATTATCATCATCATTTCTGGCAGCCTTCCAGAGTAGCATTCAATAAACATGGTATATTTGTTGGGTATAATGTTATTTCTTCTTCAAGGTCTTAATAATGCAGTACTGTATAGTCATAGTTATATTGGTTTGATTGTTTATTTACTTATATTCTTGGTTTCTCCCCAAGGCCTCTCCAACCAAAAATGACTGAGCAGATCAAACTCCTCATTATAATATTGCTTAAAATACAATATGAGGCTGACCTTATCTCCAGCAGTATACCACCCCAGAGAAGGGACATCACAGAAAAGAGTTATCCTTGAGATTTATGATGGCAACTTTTCTATAAGGATTGAGATCTACAGCAAGCTAGCCTATTGGCTCTCTGGATGGATAAATTCCACTTGGAGAAGGCATTCCTGTGGATGCTTAGGTCCTTGAATCTTGCCAGCATCTTGAACTGCACCCAGAAACCAACTATCTGAAAATGCAGTTCCCAAAGTAATGGCAATAGCTGGGAAAAACATAGCACACCTGTTGCTAATCAAGCCACTGCATTCCAAACCAGTTTTCTCTTTCAAACAGAATTTAAGTACAATGACAGGTAAAGTGAATTTCAATAGTTCAGGTGTGAGAGGACAAAGGCAATCATGGGTAATCATCAGCAAAGCATGCTGTCCCAAGAAAGGCAACAGGTGAAGCACAATATGAGATTTTCAAAGGACTTTCTGGCCATGGCTCCACTTGATCTTCCAAGCTGTGAGTCCAAGGTAACCTGCCCTGCATAGGAGCCCATCCATCAAAGATGGGATTCTATTGTGATCCAATGACTTCTATAATCAAGATCTTGCTAGAATTGAGTATAAGCCTCACCCATCAAGGTTGGTTCTCACAATCTCCTGTTCATGTCTCCTGGAGTGGACATGCATAGTATAACCTGATATTATTGGCATATATCCTGTGAGTATACTGGATACTCATCTCATCTTAATGGATGTTCTTTGTCAGTGGCCTCATATAAATATTAACCTGGAGAGGGGAAACTGCCAAGCGCTGTCCAACACGTCATAATGGATAGGCGAAGGAGAACCATTGCAAGCATTATGTCTCATAAGCAATCCTCCTAGGCAGCCCAGAAGAGACAATGATTTGAAAGGCCACTAAAATCTCATAATTTTCTCTAGGTCAAAGAGAAATAGAAAAATGGTAATATTAGCTTGCTAGTGCAATTTTATCTAGCACAGTCTACAAAAAAAATCACTGGAATGTTTCATCTATGTGTCATCAGTTACTAGATATCCACGATATTCAATCATTGATCTTGTTAATACCTCTTGTGAAATGAAATTATTCTTCTTATGCTTGTGAAACCTGTGCTAATATGATACACTATAATAAGGCTCCACCTGATTGGGGAAATCAGCTGCTACCATGCACACAGAGCATGGCACCAAGCATTTCTAGCCTTTTTCATGTAATGATCATACCACCACAGAAATCCTCACCAAATCTTCAGCATAGAAAGATTCTTCTCAGACCATCACTTAGTACTCCTTAGCCCATAATACTTTTCACAACAATCCAGGACTAAAATGGGTTTTTTCCACTTGGAAACTCAAAACACATTTATTGCAAATGTATGATTCAGGCAAAGAAACACAGGGAACTGAACAGGTTTTTTTATAGAAAGGATATGTTCCATGAAGTGCTACTTGATATCAACATAAATAACTATTTCTTCTGAGAAATCTTATTAAATTAAAAAAGTACTCTCCATATTTACAAAACCACTGTTGAATTCTTTGACGTATTGCTTGAAGTTTCATAGGCTTTTTTATTTATATCTTAGATCTAAGAATGCACTTTTGAAGCCATTTACATCAGTCCATTTTTATCACTGTAGAATGATTGTGTACCTCTCTTTGAGAATTTGTACAAATCTTCATTTCATTGTGCTGGCTGACTTTTACCGCAGAGCTTCTGGAATTTCCACCTAAAAAGAAGGGTGTTTTACTTAAATTAGCAATACGAACTGAAATTAAAAGAATAAAGCATTTAAGTAGAGAAAAACCCACAGGTTTCAATGTTCTATTGTACTGTGTATTGTAATAGTGAAGACTAGAATACATATTGGGCTTGATGGCAAGAATATAAAGCAGTGTGATCTCAGAGGATATGTGATCAAAAATTAGATTCCCTATTGAGAGATAAAGAGAAGAAGCAAAATGTGTGTCTTAAGTTACATAGATTCACTCCTTAAACCTCATCAAGTCCTTTCTTAAATTGAGGGTTTTTCCATCCATTATTGCAGGGGTCTCCAAACTTGGCATCTTTAAAACTTGTGGACTTCAACTCTCACAATTTATCAGCTAGCAGGGTTGGCTGAGGAATTCTGGGACTTGAACTCCACAAGACTTAAAGTTGCCAAGTTTGGAGCCTCCTGCACTATTGGAACCGAATGGCCTTTCTGATCTGCAAAAATCACAGTAGCTATGTCATTCTGAATAACAGAATTCTGTTTCTCTTTATTCTTTCCAAAAGTAGGTCGCAAATTATGGGCCATAGGTACACATTGTTGCTTATCTTGTATGAGTACAAACAACAAAGCATTGTTGTTTACTTTGTTAGACAATTGGCAGAATATTATCTATTCTAGATCAACCAATGCTACAATAGACCTGACTTCTGAGCTGATTCTTTTAATGATTATATTTCCCTTAAAAGGGTAAGCAGACACATCATAAAAATCAGATCTTAATTTTGTATTACCTTTCTGGATATCTATCAATTACTTTAGCACATTAAACAAGAATACCTATACTTGTAGAACTCTCATGGTCGTATAAGTGTCCTCTTGATAGAATTGATCACACATAAGAAGATGATATTTGGCTTTCATATCCTGCTGCTTTAACATTACCTTTCCAATTAGAGAAGCTGGCATACATGATGTGTGAGGCAGTTTCCCAAATCCATTGTGGGAGTGCTCTTACAACTGCCAAATTCTATCATCCCTAATGTGGGATGAACTGCTAATATAAGAGAACTATGGCTGAACAAACATGATTTTCCACTGTACAATTTCAAAAATGGAAATAGCTTTTGAACCATAATAAAGATTACAGATTACTAATTATATTAGAAATTCAGGTCCTTCAGTAAAGATTGTTTGATTGGTTATACACCATGAAGTCATTCTGAAGCTCAACTATCACATATTAGATTTGTTCTTGTTACTGTACAAGATGAATGCCATTAGAACTCTGTGAAATAGGTGGAATGATCAACTCCATAGCAGTTTAAAACACCAAAATACAGACTTTAGGTTGTGAAATTCCTCCCTTTGTATGATTCAGGGGAAAAAAAGACTGCATTTCCTTTCCACTGAACAGTTATCAGAAAAATCACTTGACCTCAGTGGTGGGATTCAAATATGTGAACAATCAGTTCTCTGCGTGGATGCCGCTTCTGGAAGTTCATTCTGGGTCTGGGCAACAAAAAATTAGCTACCGGTTCTGCTGAACTGGTGTGAACTGGCTGGATCCCACCACTGCTTAACCTTCACCACTGCGGGAGGAGAAATGGTTTGCCTCCAATTCATTTTGAACACAGAGGTTCCCTCCTATCTTTAAATCAAATGAGGGTGCCTCCCACTTGATATGACACAAGATTAAATAAGCCTTGAATATCTGGCTGTAATTATGATTTCTCTTTTGTGAACCAAATTATTTATCCTGTCTTTAAATGCTAGTTTATTTTAAGACACAAAATTGGATCAAATAATAAAGTAGGATGGAAATGGGAATCGGGAATGAATCTAAAAATGAGCATACCTCTTATTTTGCAGAAAAGTTATTTTTTAGCGCAAAGGAGAAATGTGAAAGAACAGCAATGAGAAATCATTGATTTGTAGGAGCAGTGTACTTTTGTTTCATACCCAAAAATGCCAGTTGAGGCAGCTTGAGGTTTGAGAGGCTGTTTAGTGAGGAGCTTTTTCCATGAAGTTCCATCTTGAGGGCTGTAATCTGTCAAGGTGACCTCACTATCAGCGCTCAATTCCTACCAGTTCTCAGAGGCAAGTTAAGGAAGTACTTTCTCTTTTTCAACAAAGTGATAAAAAAATTTATCACCCTATAGATCAGACATGTCAAACACAAGGCCCGGGGACCAGATCCGGCCCGTGAAGTGGTTTCATGCGGCCCGTGAAGCCATCCTAGAAACAGTGAGGTAACGGCCCCCACTGCCTTGGCCCTGGCCCAGAGACCCTCCTTCTGCCAGAGATCTGTCCCACTCCTGCCCAGGCCCCCATAGGCACCCTTGATGCGAACAATGTAGAGCTGGCCATGCCCACCCAGTAGACCATACACACTTTAGCCACGCCCACCCAGTAGGCCACACCCACCCAGGCCACACCCACCCAGCCCCCTGAGGGCAACCGCAATGCTGATGCGGCCCTCAATGAAATTGAGTTTGACACCCCTGCTATAGATTATCCTTTGGGGGGGAAGTGTGATTATCTTGTCATGCCCAACTCACCTAAATCAACTCTAAATCAACTCCTGAAATTACAATTACTTACCCGCCTTAGCTGCTTTATGCTACTTCCACGAATTGCCTCCATAAGATCAGTGTGGAGTGATCTTACTGGGGTAGAAGGTCGGCTTGAAGGACGTGACCCTTCTTCTGATACATTGTCTGGGATGGATTTTAATGAATTTTTAATTTCTTTGAATATTGCATTCTCATATTGTTTATTTTTCTTGCTTTTTTTCTTCTTCTGGTTATTTTGTAGACCCCTTTTAGCACTTTCCTGCTGTTTTATAACCTCAGCAATATTCCTGGTGGGTGCTTTTTTTTCTACAACTATTTGAGGAGGAGGAGGAGGAGGTGGTGGTGGTGGTAGCAGAAGAAGAGGAGGAGGAGGTGGTGGTGGTGGAGGAGGAGGAGGTGGTGCAGTTGGTGATGGGGGTGGTGTTTGTGGTGGGGGGGAGGGAGATTGGTTTTTAATAGCAGTGGCTTTCTTTAAAAACTTTGGAGAAGGCATAGGTGAACTTTTGGGAGGTGAAAGTTGGTTTTGAGGAGGTGAAATTTTCTTAGAAATCTTTGGAGAAGACCAAGGTGAACCTCTAGGAGATGAATAAGGTGAAGAACCAGGAGTTCCCTTCTGCAATGATTTGGTCTTTGGACTCAGTGCTCCATCCCAACTGGACTGTTGCTGTTTCTGTTCTTGCATCCGTTTCTGCCTTTGTTTATCCATGTTTCTTGTCAGAATGCTTGTCATACTCATTCTTGGTCCAGCAAGCTCAAAGTGATAGCCTAGTTTCACAATAGTAGTATTGTCCCTTAGAAGTTTAACCATGTCCATTTCAGCCTGACTGCCCATTATGTGCCTTTGGTTATGGAATCGTAATTCTGTTAAAACTTTATTGTTCTGTAAAGCCCTCATGACAGCAAGAATTCCTTTACCTGTGATAAAATTAGAATCTAGATTCAGACTCACAATATGTTCATTGACCTTTAGCATACCTGCAATAGCCATTGCAACATTGTCGTCAGCATGAGTGTTAGCCAGATTAAAAGTCTTCACTGAAGTGTTATTCCGCAGGGCCTGAGCAAAATGTGTTAGCATCTGTGGTGTGATATTTTCAATATTGTTTAAATTGACTTCAGTAGTTTCGGCATCATCACTCCTAACTTTTTCTAATGCATCTTCAATCACTGTTGGATTTCCACATGGATGCATGGCTCCCATTCTGTAGTTCAAATATTCCGCTTCCTTTTCACTTTGACCATTGGT
Source organism: Vipera berus (assembly GCF_964194415.1). NCBI lineage: Eukaryota > Metazoa > Chordata > Lepidosauria > Squamata > Viperidae > Vipera > Vipera berus. Next base: position 23,049,364 of record NC_138208.1, read on the forward strand.
AACAATTTCATTTTCATTGTGGTTTTTAAGTTTAATGTTGAGTGAAGTTTGCTTCCTAGTATTTGGAAGTTTTTCACACTCTTCAACAGATTCCTCTTCCTCATCTGTACTACTTGCTTCTTCTTCTCCGTCATCTTCTTCATCCTCTTCCTCTTCCTCATATTCCTCATTGTTCTTTTCATCCTCTTTATTCTCATCGTCTCTGTCCTCTTCGTCATCTTCATTGGGAGCCTCTTCAGAAAGTTCGCTGTTACTTCCTGTAAAATATTCTTCTTTAATTTCGTATGACCCATCACCATCGTCATCATCATCATCACCACCACCTTCTTCTTCTTGCTTATAATCCTACAAGGGAATTATGATCAAAAGGAAATGATAAAAATGCATTTTATCAGTAAAGGTCCTCAAATTTTATTCAGTGAGCTTTCCTGATGATCTTTTCCAGATAATTATTATAGAAAGATTATGCACCATGATTTTGCATTTGATTTTTGAGAAGCAGTACTCTCAAATTCAGTTTTGCATAAAAATACCCCATTTATTTAAGCATCTGATCAAAATTTATTGAAGATGTTTGAATTTAAGAATGTTGTGATTGTGTGTCATAACATCTATTAGAAAGTGTTCACAATATTACTGAGGGTTAACAGCATGAGTGCTACTCTAACCTTATTTGTCTTCAATTGAATATTGAATATTTTCAGAGAATGGCACCCTGGGAAGTGGCAGCTGCAGGTTGCAATTTTAAAAACCCCCAAAGAGAGGAAGTTATCTTCTACCAGGTCCACCTGTTTCTGATCTTGAGTGAGGAAAACAAGAAATGATTGGTAACTGAGTAATTTCTAAAATGTTTTACTTAGCATAATGTGTAATTCATTTATTCTTCTAATCCAAAAGGGGATAGCCCAAAATTTCATCCTGCAGAAGATCCCTGTAAGCACTGCAGAAAATCCCCAGAGAGCTAGCTCAGTGTTTATTTAATTTGGCCCTTTCAAATCAGTCTTGATAGCTGATGACTACATGGAGAAGCCTTTGTGGTTTTCTTGGCAACTTTTGCAGAAATGGTTTGCCATTCCTTCCTTACTAGGACTAAGAAAGAGTGACTGGCCCAGGATCACGGAGTCCCATTTTCTAGTCTAGACCTTTAAGCCATTATGTTGGCTCTGGCTGGTTTTGTTGCCAGACTGTAATTTTTAACAAGAGTGAATTTATAGAAGGCAATTAATTGTAAATAAATATGAATGTAAATACATTTTCTTTTATTTGTGTATATGCCCTATTTCTGGATTTTTAGCATGCCACTCAAAGTCCAAGTCAGATATTGGGACCAGAAAAAGTTGCTCATCCTATTCTAATCTGTCTAGCTGTATTCTACACTACTAGAACAGGACAAAATCAGTACGCACAATTTCAGTGTTGACATCTCACATAGAGATATGTCAATGTAGAAAAAAAACAGTTGATGCTGTCAGTTTTGTTTCTTCAGTGAGTGCTTCCTAATTATGTTATTTGGATCCCTTCTTCTCTAAACTTGTATTAACCACAATATACACTTATGTAACCTTTTTTTTTTTGCTTGAATGTCACTGAAATGCTCATCATTACCTCCCTCGCCCTCAAAAAACTGTTAGGATTCTTATCCAGCCCTCTTAATTGTATAAGCAGTTTTATGCATTTTCTGTCCCAACTACTAGCCATAGCCTCACTTTATCAGTTCTAGAACTGAAATGAGTAGAAAATCTTGGAAGAATACAAATATTGTAACTATTTCAATAAGCAAGGTCATGAAAAAACCCTGCTATTCAAATTCTGTATCCATCAATTAAGCATGGACAATTTAGATCTCCCATTATTGCATATTCCTGTTTCAAGCTGCTACAATGGTTTCCTTTCAACCATGCAAAGTTCCCAGATGAAAAATGGAATATCAACAATATACCCAAGACCATTAATTAATAACAATTAACCTGTTATTGTTTTCCTTTTACTGTTACACAGACAGACACCCACAGAGTTGTGTGTGTGTGTGCGTGCCATGAGCGTGTGTATGTGTGTGTGTGTGTATGTGTTTGTGTGTGTTGAGATCGGGAGCTAGAACACCATTGAACTGTAGAGGAATATTATCCATGCAGACTCCATGCCTGCAGTGTAAGTGCTTTGTCTTTAAAAAAGTTTGAAGCTTGAATTACAACCATTGGGCTTGAAACACAGAACAATTCCAGAGGAGTGCCAAGCAGTGTCAAGTGTAGGTTGAAATTAAGTCTAGAATTAACTGTGCTTGTACATTCCCAGTTCCAGACATAATGACTGTTGTTGCTATTTGGGTATACCGTTGAATTACATAACTCTAAATCCTGCTCTTTTCATCATTACTTTTTTCTGATTTGGATTATAACTGTTTGTTATTGCTTGTTACTATTATTTCGTTCTGCCCTTGAAAAGTCAGGATGACCAGTAGCTATTAGTACTTGGACTGCATACCAACACCCTGGCTTCAAGCACCAGGATAAATTCCTTCAGACTGGTTCTGATAAGAATGAAACATGACTCTATCTGTTCAGAGTTAAATAAAACCCTGTAAACTGGATGCTGCTAGGAGTGCTATTCTCTCGTTACTAGTTGTTATGCTTTATTCCAATTTTCTGCTCTAGAAAAACAATGTTATGTTATAAAAGAAACATAAATACATGTGGGAAAAATCAGTACTATTTGACTAGCTAGAGAGACCACCTCACTTGTAGTTATTTAGAAATCTTTTTCTTCTAGTTTAATATTAAACTCATTATTGTTCAAACAAGTATTTCTAATTTTCCTTAAATTTTGCCTCATCCCAATCTTTTGAAAGATATAGGTCACTTTCTCTTTTTTTATTATGGCTGTTATGGTCAGCATAGTGCTGTTATAATGATATTACTGATAGAGACTGGGCTGAAATTTGAAATGTATGGCCTTTGTTTAGGAGATTAAAATAGGAAGGGGTGACTTTATGTTTGTATTTCTTCCTAAAACCACAGTTTAAAAAGTCCACTGAAAGGTAGATTTTCTAATTAATTAAGATCTCTAGATAGATAGATAGATAGATAGATAGATAGATAGATAGATAGATAGATAGATAGATAGATAGATAGATAGATAGATGATAGATGATAGATAGATAGATATAGATATTGCTTGCTCATTATCCACTATCTGTAGTCCTCACTTTATGACTGGTGACTTAGTGACAGTTCAAAATTGCAACATTCTCTGCAGTTCCCAAATTCTAGTGGCTGTACACACACACTGTGATCACATTTTGGGCAGTTGGCAACTGGCTTGCATTTATTTATTTATGGCTATTTGCAGTGATCTGCAGTCATGTGACCATGATTTTTGCTGGTTTCCAGTATTTACCTCAGGTTTCTGGCAAAAAAAATAGCATTAGATAAAATGAATTTGTTTAACAACTGTGACATTTGCTTAACAAGTTTGCTTAACGACCACTGCAGAAAAGGTTGTAAAATTGAGCATAGAGACATAGTGACCCACTTAACAATTTACAGCACTGATTCTGGGCTCAGTTATGGTCATAAGTTGAAGATTACCTCTAAGTATCTCTTTATCATTCTCTCTATCTTTTATTTACTCTATCTATCTATCTATCTATCTATCTATCTATCTATCTATCTATCTATCTATCTATCTATCTATCTATTTATCTATCTCATCTATCATCAATATGAAATAGTCATTTGGATGATTTTTATTTATTATTTATTTGATTGCTATAGTTGCCCATCTCAACAACATGTTTTGATTACAATACTTTTTAGCATGTTAGAAGCTTCAGTGCTCCTTCTCACCTCATTTTAACAAATTGCTCTGAACCTTTTTCTGACTTTATAAAGCTTATATTATAGAGTTTCTTTAAGAACTTTGGAATTGGGGAGTTGGAGACAGAATGGGAAGAATAAGAGAAGGGGAAGAAGAAGGAAAAGAGATGGACAGAAAGTTGATAGAGACTTGTTGATACAACAAAAAACAATTTTCAACAGATTAGTAAAGAGTTCAATTACCACGATTTGTAATACCAGTGATAAGATTTATGCCTGGCCTTATTCAGAAAATAAATTTATTCTGATGATAAAAGAAGAAGGAAGTATACTTGCATTGTCCTCACTTTGCTATACATTCAATATGCCAGAAGCAAATATTTGAAGTGCAAACTTATGCATGCCAGTTTCTTAACTTCTACCACTTTTCTATAATTTGAAATCCTGGAAAATATGATATACAAAATAATAGAAAGAAGTAGATTGAAGTTAGCGTGCATATCGCCACAGGCCCTCATCACATGACTTATTTTAAAATCTGAATAAGACTCTTAAATATTCAGGTCCTCTCTGTGTATATAATAACACATGAAAGGCAGCCAATAATTAGCATCTTCCCTTGTGTCATCATTTTATACTAGCTTTTGTTGCTGGAATTCAGGGTTTTCCCTAAAGCAGATTAAATGCTACGAGTCTGAAATGTGGTAGGCCACATCTGTTGTAACACAATGTTAAACAGAATTTGATATTAGATGTGTAACTGAAGCTGAGATATGAGTGATACATTTAGCAAAAATACATAATCAATCCAACTGTGGCCATGTCAGTTCTTCTCAGCTTGTGCTTTGATGATTTTTTGGATGTTCCTTCATGTAAAAAGAATATTTGTATATAAAAAAGATCTTCATAGTGTAAACTAACATCCTGGGAAGCAGGGTTCTGAAGCAATGAACTCACTGGGATGATAATTTAATAACACAGAGGAAGAAAATGTATATTACTCTACAGCGTCTACTCGTTAATAAAGTTTCTACTCATGATCAATTGACTTTTTAGTTTGATGGAAAATACAGAGCAGGAAAACCATTCTACTGACTAAGAGTTATTTCTGGGGCCAAATTAATGCAATTATTCTCCTACCTGTTCACATGCCCCGATCCTCTCTTTTTCCAGAAGTTTCCTGGTCTCCCTTTCCCAGTAGGCCATCAGTGCTTCCCGGCTAAAAGTTCCTGTAGGAGTTTTTTCCGTTAGACTCTTTTGCCTATGCCCCACAGGAAGGCTCCGGTCAGGCTCAATATCCTCCAACTCCTTCTCCAGCTCCTTCAGCTCCTCATCAGTAAGAGAAGCAAGGAGTTCATCTTCATCCAGGTCTTCATATTTACTAAGCTCTCTCCTGTAGCCAAAGTTAGACATGGTCCCTTCTGTTATCAGGCTGATGTAAAGTTGAAACTACAATGCAGCTTCACAGAGACTGAAACCAAGGCGTCTTCATCTGCTTTGGTTGGCAAATGTTTCCCCCCTCAGTAACTGCAGCACCTTTTAAAAATATTCCTAGGGGGTTGCAACAATGCACAGAAGGATGAAAGCATGCTCTGTTTTAAGTATCAGACGTCAGCAAGAGTTGAGCGGTAAAGAATGTCCCAATGCACCAGTGTCTTATGTCTCTGAAACACAGAGATTATTGACACACTGACAAGAACCATATTTAGAGTGGCTTAATAAAAGGAAAATGAATACTCATCTGTAGATTCAGAAGCCCAGGAAGATAGTTGTTCATAAAGCAACAAGTACACTTACTTTGACACACAAGACTGTGTCTATCCAAGCAACAAAGATCAGGTAACGAAAGGGGTGCTTTGTTCAGCATGATAGGGTCATTCCAAAGTGGGACAACTCGTATATGAAAGGATATGATATGCATTTTCCTGCATTAATCTGAACATTAAAAATAAGGGGGTGGAGGTGGAAATGCTTGCATTTCTGTGAATATTTTGTTGTTCTTAGAATGTAAGCATTATCAGTAGAATAATCGAATACAAGTTTTGAGAAAAATACGTATGGTTTAATTATTTCAATTGGTTTCATTCATGCTTGATTTTCAAGTGGGCTGTGTTCTAAGTCTGTCTGTCTTTTTCATACAAATATATGTATGAATAATTGCAGATTCTCTAAATAACACAGAGGGGTTGCATACATTTAATTAGATTAAGCAAATATCTGCAGCAGCAGTATTAAATGGTAGTTGAGTATACTTGATTTATTAATAAAGAGTTTCATCTTTCCTCTTTAAAACATACGACAATCTAGATTATCTTTACAGATGAGGTAACCCCAGGGGTCACATACATTACTGAGTCATTTTTCTGACAGCTGACTATCACAATCCTTTATTTGTATTACTTCCATCATTTTCTGTGAAGTTTGATTAAAGCCTCATTTTGCTCTGGGCATATTGCTTTGGTCACAGACAAGCTTAATTTTTAATCTGTTATTTTGTGTAGGTATCTGGATGCCTACAATTGCAGAGTAAAATTCTAGAGAAACAAGATATTAGCAGTGTATAAAAGAAAAGGCAATGAGATGTAATAAAATCATGATTGAAGCAATGCAATGACTTTTAAATGACAATAAATATATTAATGTGCTTCAGGTAGAAGAATGCTAATAATAGTAAAGTTCCTCTGTTTATGGATAAGTTCTTTGAAATGTACAGGCTTGTTGGCATCATTCAAACTGAAGTTGTTTGGCATAACAGTTACCTAAGGTGGTGATGTCTTAAAGTACTAAACATAGGTAAAGGTAAAGGTTCCCCCGCACATGCGTGCTAGTCGTTTCCAACTCTAGGGGCCAGTGCTCATCTCCGTTTCAAAGCCGAAGAGCCAGCGCTTGTACGAGGACTTCTCCGTGGTCATGTGGCCAGCATGGCTAGATGCCAAAGGCACACGGAACGCTGTTACCTTCCCACCGTAGTGGTCCCTATTTTTATACTTGCATTTTTATGTGCTTTCGAACTGCTAGGTTGGCAGAAGCTGGGACGAGTAACAGGCACTCACTCTGTTACACGGCACTTGGGATTTGACCCGCCAAACTGCCGACCCTCTGATCGACAAGCTCAGCGTCCTAACCCACTGATCCACCGCGTCCCTTATACTAAACATAAGCCTAGTCCAAAATTGTAAAAAAAAAAAAAGAAGAAGAAGAAGAAGAAGAAGAAGCTATTTCTATGTTGACAGATGGTGTTCTGGAGAAAGCTATTTTTGTGTTGGAACAATGAGTGTGGCTCCTTTGTGCCTTCCTGGTACAGACTTCCCTTAAGTTGGCAGAGTGATCTGGCTTCAAAAGATGAATGCAATTTTAAGATACATTCAAAGTTCCATCCCAAAAACATCAAAGGAAGCAATTATCACATAACATTCATTGCTTTCCTCTGCTTCACATAGACCCCATTTGGAGTTTTAAGCACAATTTTCTGCATCATAACTTTCATAAAGCTAAACACAAAAAGGCATATATTTGGAGAAAGGGTGACAGAGAACAGGTCATATGGGGTAAAATTGGGGGAAGAGGTTATGTTTAACATGTAGAAGAAAAAGCTGAAAAAGCTTCGATAAACTGTCCAACATTGATTTTGCTTGGTGCTGGCAATGAGTGAAAAGTAGATCTAATAGACATATATTTTCTGAGGGTAATTTTCATTTAAAATGTTAGAAGAAAAAAGGCTAATGGCTGACTCAATAATTTCAAAAAAGGGTGGGCTCATTCTTTAAATTAAAAATCTTAATTTTAAAATTAAAATGAGCAACCAGGCAAAAATGAGCAACCTGCCTCACACTCAACCTAGAATTTGGTTAGGTCATTGAAAATCAGCTGTTATGGTGAAGAAATATGGTGCTTGGTGTTAGAAGAAAACTTCACAGTAACAGGTTTTACAGAGATCTAGTGGAATGGAATATGGTTATCTCTTAATGTAAGATCTACAGAGAAGATAGGGCAGGATGCATTAATGATAGTTACTGGAATCCCACAAAGGAGAATCCAAAACTGGAGCAAATTCTCACCTGGTCATTGTGGTCAGATCAGTTCCCCAAATCAAGTAGGAACATGCCCTCTTGATTTAGAAGTTAAAGTTGACCTTCAGATGAAAAACAAAATTAGACAGGCTTCTGAAAAAGAAATAATAATAGCAATGAATGCCTTCAATTATCTTCACATAGATTAAGAAAATGCAGGTCCTTGACTTGATATAGAAACCTAATTTATAGACATCCTTAATGATTATGCTCTGAAATATCTAGCCTGGATCCAACACCAGACGGATCATAAATAGTGCCCTGTAAGGACTCCTCTGGATGCTTCCCCAGATACGTCTCCAGATGTCAGTTCAGAGGAGGATGAACCAGTCCTGGGCACATCAGGAGGGGAATTGATCAGTGGCTCCAAGCAGCCATCTGAGAGGGATTTGACTGAAGCACAGCTGCAGCAGGACAGCCCTGAGGCTTCAGATGGGGAAAACATTTTGCTGCAGCCGATCAGCAATGAGGAAGAGGAACTGCCTTCTGCACCTGATCCTAGAACATGTAGGGCTGAGAAAAGGCAGGAGCAGCAAAGGTTAGCCTAATTGCTTATGAGGAGGCAGCCATGCCCCTCTTGATGCACCGGAAGCTGAGTATTTAGCACATCAGACAGATGGAGATGATGCTGAGAATAACATGTTCATTTCCTAGCTGTGTGTTTTCTGTTCATGTGATTCCTGTCTCGCTTTGGATTGACACCGTCCCTTGACTTGGATCGTGCCTTGTAAACTCTGGACTTTTTTTGCCTCATGAACCCTCTTATTTTGTGGATTTTGCCTGGTAGGTTTATCTTGTTTGGGAAACTTTCAAGTGCCTTGTGGACTCATTGCCCATTACTCTGTGGACTAGCATTGGTCTGCTTTTGGCTGAACTTAATTGGAACAGTTCTGGGATTTTAGTGAAGGGAATTGCTAGGGAATATTAATAAACCCACTAAACCACCATTACATTGTGAGTGAGTGGGACAGCACATGCCCAGAATCATTTTAGGACTTGAAAAACTGTGCAGATAAATGCAGTGGTAGGATTCAAATATGTGAACAACTGGTTCTCTGTGTGGATGCCGCTTCTGGAAGTCCATTTTGGGCCTAGGCAACAAAAAATTAGCTAACGGTTCTGCCAAAGTGGTGTGAACAGGCTGAATCCCACCACTGGATAAATGGGAACATTAATCACCATGCTATGATCCACATGTATATAAATGGGTGCTTCAAAGAAAGTTCAAACCAATCAAGTTTTACATAAAATCCTGAAACTTTCAAAAAATGAGGGGACTGATAAAAAAAAGTTGAAAGAGAGAGTTAAGAAGTAAATTCTGTAGGCAATTCATGGAGATTATTTGAGCTGCTATATTAGACTCACAGCTAGAATGTAGGACTGAAATCAGAAAAAGTGTTCATGAAATCCAAAATAACATCCCAATGGTTAATAAGCAGTTGAGGAATGCTATTAAAGACAAGAAGTCCTGCTGAAAGAACAGAAAATAAAATTAGTTCTGACAAAAAAAATGCATCAGTTGATCAAAAATACAAAAGGGAAAAAAAGATTAACACATGACAAACAAAACAATATTCAAATGTATCCAGAATAGAAAATCAACTGCACCACCCACAAAAGGGCCACTAGAGTCCAGATTCATCTATCTCCTTTCTACAGGTATCCAGGTTCTTCTCTGCTACACAGTCACTCACCAGGTGTCTCAATGTCCATCATTCAGGACGTCAGTCTGCTCTGATCCCTCACCCAGTCACCTCCACTCGCCTAGCTCGGGGTCACCCCTCTGGTCACTCGCCCACTTGTCTGGGTCAGTTTGCCTCTGCTATCTCCTCTCTTTTTTCCAGATTCCAGCCAGTTGGTTGACCAATGAAGGACCCGTTTGTTGAGGGTACCAAATTTTCAAAGTAGTAAAATCAAAAAGGTATTGTGAAAAACTCCAAAATACATCTCCAAACTGGTAAACTCAACTTCATGATGGCAAATCTAGTTTAGTGTGAACCAGTATAGTTGCCTAGTGGTGAAGATGCTCACCTTCCATTCAGAAGGTTGAGATTTCGATCCTAGATAGCAGCAAATGTTTCTCTCCTAGGGCGCAAAGAAAAATATATCTGTTGCGAACTCTGCATGGGATCAAGAAGTGTATCCTGCCATTAAAATTTCATACAGTTGCCATGATTACCCTGAATTAAGGTATTACAAAGCCATAAAAAGGGAGTTTAGTATACTGTATGTATGTATGTGTCCACTGTATGTATGTATAAATAAATGAAATCCATCAAACCAGAATGCTAATCTGGGAGTCATCGTCAGCACTTCCATAAAAATGTTAAGAGAGTATACAGTTACTGTTAACCAGCAATTTCTATGCTTGCAACTCTTTAGGAAGGGAATTGAAAACAGCTATTGGTGCAATAATGCAACAATCCTCTTTAGAACAACCCTTATATAAGGCATGATGCAACTACACTTGGAGGGCTAAGTTCAGTTCTGGGCATGACAATTTTAAAAAGATATTATTATAATGGGAGATTTGGGATCGGAACATACCTCTCATAAAGAAAGATAACAGCAGTTAGGGCACTCTAGCCCAAAGTAGGAGATTAACAAGAAATATACAGTAATTAAGGAAAATAAAATAATTTATAGCATAAGTAAGATAGTTTCTCTATATCTCAATACTTTTTCACACATAGTTAAACTGAGGAATTTGCTGCCAGCAGTTGTAACTGATCTTAAAAGGGGACTAGAGAGGTTTATGGGAGGGTCACACTTCCATGGCTACTAATATTGATAGCTGTTTACTGCCTCTTAAGCATGCTCAGTATGCCTTAAATGCTGTTTGGTGGGATCCAACAGTGAAAAAAAACTATTAAGTGAGACAGCTGTTAAGTGGTTAAGGGTTTTGCCCCATTTTACAACCTTTCTTGCCACAGTTGTTAAGCAAATCTCTGCACTTGTTAAGTTTCAGTTGTAAAGTGAATCTGGCTTTTCCATTGACTTTGCTTGTCAGAAGTTTGCAAAAGGTGATCACATCACTCCAGGACCCTGCAACAGTCATAAATATGAGTCAGTTGCCAAGCATCCAAATTTTAGTTACTGATTGTAGGGATGCTACAACAGCTTTAAGTATAAAAAATGGCCATAGGTCACTTTTTTCAGGGCCATTGTAACTTTCAAGAGTCACTAAATGAAAGGACTACTTGTACCAGATTGAACCAGATGGGTCCACGGTCCAATCCAGGAGAGCTTTTCTTATGTTCATTTGTTCTTAATCTCAAGAGCAGGTTAGTGTTTTGTTGATTACTGACCTACATATGACATGGTTTTTACATGTATTTTTTCAGTCCACAGAAGTCTCAAGATCCAGAGATCTGGAAGTTGAAGTTCACAAGTCTTAAAGTTACCAAGGTCAGATACCTAGATTTAGAATAATGTAGTCATTATATTTCTCCACTTCATGGACTAACACATGCAGTCTTTGTTTCAGAGCACTTTGACAACTCTCAAGAGTTACACATATCTTTCTAGAATCATGGATAAAATGCTTGAATGGGACTGGGAGACTCATATTCAGATCCCCTCTCTTGTTTAGTAAATCATTGGGTTATTTTTGGCTTGTCATGCTCTCTCATAATCTACAAAGTAGTGTTACAAGAATAAAAATGAAGAGAAATCCCATATAATCTGTCTTGAGTTCCTAGAGACAATCATTTTCTGACATATAAGTATGGTCACCATATTTAGGCAGATGGAACAAATTATACAGAATTTTGGTTTTAGTCAACATGAACTCCAAACATTATGCATACTGGATTGTCTTTGAAACCAGTGTGTCACTACCTACATTTAACACTCACATCAGTAAACCAAATTGGATAAAAAAGCACAATGAAAGTATGTTGTGGAATAACTTTTCAGTCAGGATACTTTGTCAAGTGATTCCATTCTTTGGGTCATCTACAGCAGTGACTTTGTAAACTCAAAGTCCGGTAAGAATACTGGCCTTTTCTCTTCTGCAATAAAAACAAATGGAAATTAGCCAGTAATTCTATACTTGCTTACTTTGGAGAAAAGCGCATTGAATTCAGTTGGTTCCCTTATGAATAGACAAAAGCAGCTGTTAGGTACAAAGTACTCCTTGTGTAATGCCTAGTTTTCCCCCCAGAAATTCTAGAATTTTAGATGCAAAATTAAGAGCATGGCCAAATGAACTCTAAGTAGGACAACTGGGCTCAATTCACACAGCAGATTCTGGTATATCATGAAAGAAGAGCAAAGTCTTAATCACTGTATTCACTGTTAGATCCATAAAAATATAGCTTATGCTTCTGGAAGTTCATAAAGCCATTATGTAAATGATCAGCAATAACTTTACAGTGAGATTATTTCATTGTGTTTGATTAAGCATAAAGAAGATAAAAAATACCAAATACACTCAAATTTCATGTTAAAACCAGGGCTTTTTTTGTCATAGAATGCTCAGAACGGAGTTCTGGCACCTTTTTTGGATGGAAACTTGTAGGGTAGGGCAAGGCAAGTTGTATGACATGTGTGAGTTCCGGCACCTTTTTCTTTTACAAAAAAAGCACTGGTTAAAATCCACCCACATAGCCATATTTTGGTGTAAATCCAATTTTGTGGAATATGGAAATAAGGGTATTGTGATAAACTGCATATTTTGTCATCCTAGAATGGTTAAATGAGCTCTTTCTCTTGCCTATAGGACCCCAGGTCTGTATAGAGAGGCTGATACTTGTCAGGAATCCTGACTTTGCAATGTTATGTTGGGGACGAAGGTTTCAATAGCAACCTGGCCGATGCTTCACTACAAAGTGTCTTTGGCAGGAAATATAAACAAACAGCCCTTTCTGTATGTCAGCCAAAACTCAGAAATATCATATCAGAAATCATGTTACCATCCTTTGTCTCTCTCCAGGGCAGAGAATCAAGTGCCAATTTCAACTAGTTTTAGGTTTATCCCTCGTCCTATTGAATAATGTTATGTTTGCCCCAAACAACCTTGGAGCTGGGTACTTTGGCCTTCTCCACCAGCCAAATTCACTCCAAAACAGGCAACAAGTCAACAAGAGATTATATCCACATGCTTCCTCTGTGGATCATCCAGCTAGATTGCTTCTGTGGCTGTCAGTAAGGATAATTTAAGCACATGCCAACGAGAAAGGGCCAACATAAAACCTACAATATATACTGGGTATTTCAATTTTTTTACTTAGGATGCCCCAGAAATACCTTACTGAGAAGCATATAATATAAACTGCTTTCCTTAGTTTCCAGGCACATTTATATAACAGCAGTGTTATTATGGTTAGTTGAACATCTAATTCCTTTTAGTGTACAATTTACAATCAGCATGAGTTCTTTTTTCTTTTGAAATGTGTTTCAATAATTTGTGTTTCTTTCACTGAGCTAGAATGTTTGCAGGCTCTGGTAAAAAAAGTCAAGATGCTGCTGCAACCATGTAATCAAAACTCTGACATAACAAATAAGAGTTTTGATTGCACTGATTTTTGGGGCCACACATGCTTCCGTGTGTGCGCACACACACAAACAGCAAACATTTTGCAGTCAGGAAACAACAAATTGGAAAAGTAGTCACTTGAAGCCTCAATATATTTTGTCAGGTTAAATACTTTACATGGTATTTTCTGATATCAGCATGGCAAATTCAACAATATGTTAGTACCCAAGTTGTAGTCTTTAATTCTATATAGGTTCCCTTCAATTGGAATACTAAGGATTGCAAATACCATGAAAAGACAGAAGAACTAAACATGTCTTCAGTAAAATTCTTAAACGTATCTATGAAATATTGCATGGACAATCCAATTATTGGACCAGTTTTACATTGTCCCATTTCATGTGAATGAATCCAAAGCTGGTTCTGCAGGATCTTGTCTACACAATAATCATAAGCAATTAGATCTGCCCCTTATATAGGGGAGGGCAGCCAGTGACAATTTAACCAACCAGAAACTGCATTTATTTTTCTAGACCATTATTAACCTTTGAATGGTAGAAATACACCCCCAAATTAAGAAAAAACTAAAGTTAAGTTCATTTATATTCAATAAGAATTCAGTATACTATACAGTATACAGAAAGAGCGGTGACTACCCAGGGGCATTTTAAACGTTGAAAAACTAACTGAATCCCAAATGGAACTTTATTTCTCAAAGCATGTGGATTGAAAGATTTTTTATTTTTATTTTATTTTATTTCATTATCTACTTCTGTTGGAAATCTGGATTCTTTCTTATGAAAAAAAGAAAGAAAAACTGAAAAGATTAAGACAACTTTGGGACTCAAAGGGAAACTTTAAAAGGGGCCTGGCTGACTGCCCATACATAACCTTGAGAACTTTGAAACAACAGCTGTGAAATGCTTTGTGTTGCCTATCTAGAAAAAACAATTCTTTTGTTTGGATTTTCTAAGTGTAAAGCCTTTAGTTTAAAATACCAATGTGGAAGAAGACCAGGAACAAAATTTACTTATAGATGAAGATCAACAAACTCTTGCTATGTTAAAAACACTAATCCAAATTCTTACCACAACCAATGAAATACTAAGAGGCTATGTGAAGGAACAAGAAGACAGCCCAGATATGAAAGCCCAAACTTTGACCACAATTTAAGAAGCATCTATACAAAATACAATAGAAAAAATGAAGCATTCAAGTACTATGACAGAAGAATCTACTATTAAACAAATATTGATATTTGAAAATCCAGAAAATACATTGACAACCTGAAAAAAGGAAAAGGTTTCTTATACAACTCAGAAGGAACTAGAGGATCTAGAAAAAGAACAGTTGGATGGGAAGACAAACAATTCAGAACAACTACGCCGATATGGAAGAATAAAGAGACGACCCACTAGACCTACAAGTGCTCTCAAAAAAATGGTGATTGGATGGTTTTGTCAATATCAATTAATATACATGATATTACAAGGAGATTGGTTCGATGACCCAAAAACAAGGACATGGAAGATGATTTGGCAAAGGAAAAAAGCTAGAATAAGACTCAAGAAGAATGGAGTTTCGACCATCTTACTGAAATGTGAAACAGAATGTACTTAAATAGATAAGATGTGTATGTTGAACACAAGACATTATGTACTGAGATAAAGAAAATTTTTGGTCATTAAAATTTAGCAGTATAAATACTAATAGCTAATTTGAATATTGACTTGTGCATAAAGGTCATGTAAAGGTGAATAATGTAGATAAGCTAAAAACTTATTGTTGAAAGTAATAAATAGGTCTATATGGAATGTTAAAAATGAAAATTATCAGTTTAAGCAAGAGATAGCAGATATAAAGAGGAAGAGAGGAAGCATTAAATATTGAAATAAAAAGAAATTTTGATTACTACTTAAAAAACAACTGAAAATTAGCAAAAAGGAAGGATATCATATTGTATCCTTAACTTGTTGACATAGAGGGTGAGAAGTTAAGTAAATGGGATGTGTATTTTGAATATTAGATTTTGTGAGGAATGGTGATAGATGAATTGGGAGTATACTGAAAATCTTGGGAATGATAAATATCAAACGTTAAATCTAAATGTTAGTGGAAATTAAAATTGAAAAATCTATTAGGTCATTGATTGTCTAAAAGATTGTGTGTTAAAAAAATTAGAATATGCATAAACTAAAAACTATGGATATATGTAAGAAAGTTATTTTCTATGTGATGGATAGGATAAAACTTGTCTTTTAATTTACAAATAGACAGTATATATGAAGGGAAGAAGAGAGGAAATATTTATGGTAGCAATTTGAAATCTGTACTAATGATATCTGTATGTAATTGAATTACTACTACCCAGCAACCACGTTGCTTTTCAAATATGTGAATGTAATATCAGAAAGTCAATAAAATTTGTATATATAAAAAAAGAATTCAGTATAGTTATTATGTAATGAATATTACAACTCTCTTGTCACTGAATTTTTTTTGTCTCATTAAATATAACTGTTTGATAATTTTAGGAAATTGTTCAGGGTGTGCCTGAAGCTTTTATACGGATGAAAATCCAGCAGGTGTCCATGCCAGAATTTCAAAAAGTTCAGAATGCATGTTGAAATTAGCATTGTCTGTTTAGAACAAACATTTTGTATGTTCAGTGATAATCTACATGTGAACAAACAGGCTTTGTATAAGAACAGTTTGTACATATGTATGTTTGTGTGCATCTTCACATATTTATGTTGTTGTTGTTAGTTGCGAAGTTGTATCCGACCCATCGCAACCCCATGGACAACATTCCTCCAGGCCTTCCTGTCCTCTACAATCTTCTGGAGTCCGTTTAAGCTCACGCCTACTGCTTCAGTGACTCCATCCAGCCACCTCATTTTCTGTCATCCCCTTCTTCTCTTGCCCTCAACCTTTCCCAGCATTAGGCTCTTGTCCTTCCTTCACATTAGGTGGCCAAAGTATCTGAGTTTCAACTTCAGGATCTGGCTGTTCTGTTCCAATACGACCGGCCCTGTTTGTGTGTCAGGGACAACCCCTTTTTCCTTTTTACAGTCAATAGGCTGGAAAAACCCAACCCAAATTTATTTACAGTTCAAACAAAAAAGCAACAGAATACTTCCTTCAATAAATGAATCAAAATATCAAACAAGAGTCAACAAACAAGAGTTAAACATAAGTAGCAAGAACAGACCAGGATTCTCTTAGAATGTCTCCAAACGGTTGCCTTCAGCAACCAGCCCCGCCCACACCTTCCCCTTTTATTATCAGTCCCAAGGCGTGGCTTCTCACTGTCTTCTCCTCCTCTCACTGAGTTGCCTCATTGATTTCCTCTGCTCTGCTCTGCTGGATTGCCTTCTGCTTCTAGCATCTCTGAACAGATTAAGCTGTGACTCTTCTGAGTCTGACACCTCGTACTCACACAGCTGAGCCTCATGAGGAACATGACTGGAGGGGCCAGGCTGAGAGTCCTGCAGTGCATCAGAGCCTCTGACACCAAAGGCTCTCCAAACCCCTCCTCCTCCTCAGATTCATCGAACTCAGCTGCTGGGAGCACAGGCTGACACTGAATCACAGCACTGGCCTTCTAAAGAGCAGTCAGGGTTGATCTCCTCTAGGACTGACCGGTTTGAACGCCTTGCAGTCCAAGGGACTCGCAGGAGTCTTCTCCAGCACCATAGTTCAAAGGCCTCAATTCTTTGGCGCTCAGCCTTTCTTATGGTCCAACTTTCACAGCCATACATTGCAACTGGGAAGACCATAGCCTTGACTATACACACTTTTGTTGGCACATATTTATATATGTATATAAAAGAGAAACTAAGATGTGAACATCAAATAAATAGAAATATATCTTTGTCTTATTTGACCATTGATGATATAGTGAGTTGCCCTGCAAAATAATCCTAAAACAAAATTAATTATGAGTGCTAAGCTTCTAATCTGCAAGCTGTGAAAAATAGGGAAAAATCCAAAATGCAAAAGAAGATTGTTTAAATACAATCCACATAATATTTAACATGTTTTTTTTAACTCTTAACAATTTAGAATTACAAGTTATATTGCATAAGAAATTTCTATTAGAATATTTCCAGGATTTAATTATGATATGCACTAAGAAAAAACACAATTTTTTAACAAATGAACAAACTTTATTTCTTACAGAAATGGAGAAGATGGTAATGAAACACACTAAAATCAAAATGCATAGGCAGGAGGGAAAACTAGCACAATTCTACAAGTACTGTATGTAAGTATAAAGTTAATATAAGAGTTCACACATGTAAAGTTGACAGCCATTTTCTGCTTCTATGACGCAAATGGAAATGAAGCAGTGAAGCTGGTGCCATTCCCCCCCCCAAAAAAAATCAAGTGTAAGGTATAAAAAAACCTTTTTCATGGGCCTAAGGAAATCATTAGAAGCAATCTCCTATTTTGCAATTTAGGTATTTTGATCCAAAGCTTTGTTAACTTTAATACGTAAGGGAATGTGTCTAGGATCCTAATCATTCCAAATGTAATTCTCTTCCATAAAGATCATATTCTTTGAAGAGGATAAATTTTGTTAAAATTGGGGGGAGAGGAAGATTCTTCACAGATAGAGTCTTCTCTCTTCTCACTAATCCTATAGATTTACGTATTTTCAGACGGCACAAATGCTTTAGTGAACGAGGATTCTCTGAAAGACAAAAAGAAAAGAAATGGAATGGAAAACATGTCTGATTAATTTAGCACTGAAGAATCATGTGGGCAGTAACCTTAGAGATAATTTGGTCTAACCCCATACTCAGTGTGAAATACATTAGAGCATGACCTCCACTGAAGCCAAACTGATCATATCATATGGCAACCTGTTTTTGTGGCTTACAGCTCATACAATCAGGAAGCTTCTCCTGTTGTCTATCTGAATCCACTTTTTGAATTCACTGATTCAAGTCTTGATCACTGGAGTGAGAGAGAATATTTTACATTTCTCCTTCTATGTCACTTCATATAGTTGCTGCTATCATATCTCCCTTCAGTTGTCTTTCTTATAATCACACCTGATTTCCAGAACTTGGTAGCTCCGCTTCACTCCAATTTTCAGAATTCTTTTTGAACTGTGATGCCCAGAACTAGACACAGCACTCCAAATAAAATCTGAAGAATGCAATGTAGAATGGAATATAAATTCCCATGATCTGAGCTCTTTGCTCCTATTAATGCACCCCCAAGATAGCATTTGCTGCTATTAACGCATCCCCAAGATAGTTTTTACAGTTGCATCACATTCCTAGTTCATGTTTAATTTGTGATCAATGGCAGTATCCATATCCCTTTCACATGTACTACAGCCTTTTTATCCTAGTGCCTTTCTTGTTTTCAACCTAAATGCAGAATGTTACATTTCTCCCTTTTGAATTTTACCAGCTATTTATGCCTCCTAGCTTTGTGTCATCTGCAAACTTAGTACCTAAGTTGTTGATAAAAGCTTCCTAGATAACAGGCATGGTAAAATCCAGAGAAGTCTATGGTGAAAACATCACATCATGTGATGTAAGTTGACCAAAATGAGACACACTGTTGCCAGCTGCCAATGCAGTCTAAAAAAATGCTTCTGTAGCACAAATGAGTAGCATTTGACTTTACCATACATTTCAAATTTTATTATTTCTTTGCTGGTATTAGACAAATGATATCGCTTAAACTACTCTTCCCTTATTGATCAAATCTAGTCTAGCTTTCAGATGCTAGAAATTCAAGTCAGTATTTCAAATATGTCAGTTTGGAAGGATAGCCATTTATTTATGATGCCAACTAAACTAATAATTATTTGAATTTCAAGACTTCCGATTTGCCAAGTCAGCCAACATAGACATCTGGAGGACGGCTCTCGTCTTCCACGTCCAGTTTTGCATCGCTGGGGGGTCCTAAAAGGGCCAAAGAGTCGCCCTGGAGGGGCGACCAGAAAGAAGTGGCTTTTGCTGAAATGCGGGGGAGCCGCAACCCCCCCGTTAGTGCCTGCATTCCCTTCGTACCGGCAGACAAAAGACTGGCCATAATAATATGGCCAGTTACTAGGCTGCAGACAGCTGAAGTCAAACTTACCATCAGGCAACATTAAAGCAGCGTGGAAGAGATGGGGGTAAGATTCCTCTCTTATACCTTAATCTTCTTCTTTTCACCTAAATAAGCTGCTAAGTACCTTCCCCCCTGTGGAGAGGGAGGGGGGAATTCAACCTTCCCTTCAAATAAGTGGCGAGCAAGCCCAGGGGTGTTATTTAAAAAAAGTTGAAAAAAGAAACGGACTAAAAGAAAAAAATGTTCAAAGTACTTGGGGGACACCTAGTGGCTAAACCTGAAATTGCAATCTGACTTTCTCTTTTAAAAAATCAAGAAAATATTTAAGAAAAACAAGATAAGATTAACCTTGAACACCAGATGTGAAACTTCACTATGGAAGAGTTTCAAAAACAAATCTATGCTATGTGGGAAATATCTTACCAAACTTATCAGTTCCTTTCTTTAGCTGGCGATGAAATAAGAGCTTTTGGAAAAGAACTAGAAAGCATCTCGAAGAAACAAACTCAAACTGTGACTACAACTAATATTTTATTGGGACAGAACTTAACAGAAGAAATTGAACAATCAAATACATTGGCAGAAGAATTAAATATTCAACAAATACAGACTTTTGAAGATTATAATGGAAAAAAGATGGAAAAAAATCTATTCAGACCAGGACAATTATATCAAGATGCGAAAATAATGAGAAGATTTGGTGCTGTTAACAGGCTCCTCAATCTTTCAAAAGTGGAGACTGGAGGGCCACTTCAATATGATATAAGAACACAAGAATGCTTTGATGATCCTGAGGCAAAGAAGCGAAAAATGACATGGCAAAGGAAGAAAGCAAGAATAAGATTGAAGAAATATGGACATTCTTAAGAGGCCTGAAATAAATAATATCAAAGTAGACAGGATTGTATTTGGATTACGAGAGATTGTTTTGATGAGTAGATAAAATACTGACTAATTAAAAAAAATAAAAATAAAACACAGATGTATGAATACTAACATTGAAATATTGAGTTCCTTAAATGATATGGGTTAAGATGTATATATGTTAAAAATGATAGAATGTAACTAATATACTTGAATATACTTTAATACATCCATGAGAGGATGTATTAAATATTGAAACGGAAGAAATTTGGTTAATTTTTAATATGTAGAAACTATAAATGAGAAACAAGAATATTATATTGTCCTTCTCCTCTTTCTCCTCCTTGCAATTGGTATTCTAATGACTACTATTCTAATATTGTACTACTAATATTGATATGGAAATGAGATAAATAAGAAGTGTATTACATTACTAGGTATTGGAGAAGATCGTGTAAAGGGAAAGGAGGTTATTTAGCAATATGAAAATGAGAAATTTTAAACATTTAATTTTAATATCAATGTAAAATTAAAGCTAGAAAAATATATAAGGTGTTTGATGTTTTAAAGATGGAATGTTAAAATATAAAATATACTGAAGTATTGATATATAAGAAAGCTATTAAATAACTGATGGATAGCAATGAGAAATATGTTAATTTAGATAAGAGATAGTATGTTTTAAAGGAAAAGAGAGAGAGGAAGTATTGGTTACAACAATTTGGAGATTTGTAATAATATGTATTTGTCTGAAATGGAACTATTGTAACCCAGACACCACGTTGCTTTTTAAAGATACTATTCTAATATTGGAAAACTAATAATAATAATAATAATAATAATAATAATAATAATAATAATAATAATAATAATAATAATAATAATAATAATAATAATAATAATAATAATAATAGAATTTCAAGATGTGGAGTTTTCACTTACAAGGAAAAGTGGTTTAGAAGTTCCAAATACACCCATTTGTACATTAGATCATAAATTATTGTTCTTTGCCATTGATTTTGTATTACACATTTGCTTTTCTGTAACTATAGTTCTGTAATAGGCTTCCTACCTATAGATTCTCTTGGATTCCAAGATCAATTGATTCCCAAGATCAATTTCTCCCCTCTATTGCTATAGCCTTTGTTCACCTAATCCTTATATATTCACAAGACTATAAGTACATCTGAAGATGGTATTGTTAAAAAGCAGGACACATTGTTATAACATAATAGCATCAAATTATTCAAAATCTTCAAACACAATACATTTTTCTTTTGTTTTCATAATTCCAAGCCAACAGTATTTATTTACCTAATATTTGCTGGATTTCTGGCCATTCTTTCTGTGTCTCCAAGACAAATTTAAGTTTAGTGCAGAGAGGTACATAATCCATATAATCTATCAAAATGCGGACAATGGGTCCAACTAAATGTTTCATCCAAGGAAGTGTAATAAAGTCGCAGAACTGAAAGGAAATATGACCAGTGTTATACTAAATTATTTTCTAAAATGTATTATTATAGTATTGTGCAGAATTCACAAACAGATCATATCATAAAACAAGATGCATTAATCCAAACATTTCTTTAAAAGGCAGGAGAAGCTTGTTAGAATTCTTAAAATATTACAGTGCCATTTCATTGTATTTGCAGTTCTCTATATCGCTTTGAATAGGGACGCGGTGGCTCAGTGGGTTAGGACGCTGAGCTTGTCAATCAGAAGGTCAGAAGTTTGGCGGGTCGAATCCCGAGTGCCGCGTAACAGCGCCTGTTACTCGTCCCAGCTTCTGCCAATCTAGCAGTTCGAAAGCACATAAAAATGCAAGTAGAAAAATAGGGACCACTACGGTGGGAAGGTAACAGCGTTCCGTGCGCCTTTGGTGTCTAGTCATGCCGGCCACATGACCACGGAGATGTCCTCGGAAAAGCGCTGGCTCTTCGGCTTTGAAACGGAGATGAGCACCGGCCCCTAGAGTCGGAAACAACTAGCACGCATGTGCGGGGGAACCTTTACCTTTTATATCTCTTTGGGAAGAAATTGGAAAGCTATGGTCTGAGCTTAAGTACCTGATCTTTACTGGTATATCTAATGACTTATAAAACGTTAAACATTAAGCTTGTTAACAAAATAGATCATAGAACTCTTCTTTACAATACAGCTGAAGTTCATATGATATCTTGTGTTTTAATAGATAGCCTAAAAGTACCTAAATAATGAAATGACTACATTTGATAGTTAAGATGTAGACTTGCAACATTTTTGTAGGGAATCTAAGAGTCCTCTGATACCACATAATTTAAGTTTTCCATTGGATTAACTTGTTCTTCCTTTCTTTCCATATAGCACTAGGCATATTGCTGGCACTGCTCTATCAACAGTTCTTCCCTTGGCTCCACCCTTTGGAAGAAGGGTACATCTAGCAATATAATGCCGGCATCTCTAAGCATGTTTATCAGTAGCAGAGACAAGGACATAAACATGTGTCAGTGTTTTCTTTTTACAACAGCTTTTATCCTCATGCTACACTTGGCCTTTGTCATTATACCTAAAAATAGAAGAAGGAATAAGCATTGTTCATACAGACCTTAGTCACAATTTTCTTTGGAGGAAGAGATACAATCAAAGTGAAATATCTGAGATCTTAAACCCAACAATAGACAAACCTAACACACTCTCCTTAACAAATGTTGATTAATAATAATATTAAATATAAAAAATATATTCTTACAGGGTTATCTTTAATTACACAAGATGTCCAGCCTGGTAATATCTCTTCATCTGTTGTTGGACACAAAAAAGAATTTCCGAAGATATTGCCATGCATGCAATCAAAACAGAGGTCCACGTTGTACCCATGGTTAAGCAGCAACCTTAGCATGACTTCATCATTCAAGGCATATTGAATGGCACTGGGAAAATGAGTGTCATTCACAAGGTTAAAATAACAGTTGACATTTGCTCCATAAGAAAGAAGCAACCTTACAATTTCATGGTTGTTTGCTCTCACGGCCACCAGAAGGCAATTGAGAGGATCTTTATTGGGGTCTGCGCCAGCTTGCAATAATATTTCAGTGGAAAGAATGTCATTGTTGGAAACTGCAAAATAAAGCGCCGTTTTCCTTTCATCATCATAACTTTGTGAAATGTGTTCTGCCAGAAGAACATTGACATCAAACCCATTTTCAATTAGGAGTTCCAGGCACTGTGGATTTTGGCCATTTGCTGCTGAATGGATGGGACTCTGCCCACTTTTCCGAATTGCAGTTCTGGATGTAACTGGAATCAGGAATTTCAAAGCCCTAAAAAATAGGGAACATGTATTTAATGTGGTGGCTAAAATACAGACAACAGATAAGTTACAAAGATAAAGCTTAACTCTGGACTGTATAATTAAGATAGCAGAATTTTGTGTATTTTTGTGTTCAGAAGACTCAGCTTCAGTTGCTGATGCCTGTAGATTACAAGAAAATCTCAGGACTAGGACATTATACAGATAGCTAAATACCCAATGAAATTAGACAGTATTAAATGGCAATATTTAGCCTACATTCATCTTTGCATCTTGGCTTGAATTGGTGTACAGGTTACTATGGAGACTGTAGGCAAATCTACCTGTCTCCCATATAACAGTTTTTCCTGCTCAGATACAGAAGTAACTGACATATTGCTGCCATGCCCATTATACCACTCATGGAGTCTGGCACTCATAAATCTGATTATCAGAAAGGTTAGTTCTCTTTCTGATCAATAAATTACAATCTTCCTTCTGCAAGACCTAACTTAGACAACTATTACAAAATTTTCCAACTTTCTCACAATAGCTATAACTCATTATTGTCTTAGGTTTCTTTTTTGATGTTCTATAAATTTTATTTATGTTTTATTAGTGTTTTCTGTGTTTTTAATTCTGTGATTGTGCTTTATTGGTCTAGAATTTACAGTCAAGATTTATTGAGTGTAAATAAATCTACTTCTTTCAACTTGGTTGATGTGATGTTTCTGTGATGAAAAATAACTCTATTTTGTAAAGAACCAATTTCCCCATAACAACATACTGCACTTGAAAGATGTATTTTGATGACAGTATCAATTTAGTGACAATCATCTGTGAGTCAAAACAATTTCACTCTTATAACTTGAAAGCAAGCATTTGCCTTTTCAGTGACTACTAAATACAATGGTCAGCAACTTAGCTACCTCAATCTTTTTGAGATTTATAGCATTATCACTACTGCTTAAGCATTTAGAATTTGCCCTTGATACTCATGCATTCAAGATCATGGAATCACTTGTAAGAAAGAGATCTAGGAACAAATTTTTGTCCACTAAATCTCTTTTCATTTCAAAATGTTCATTGCCGTGAAAGAGCTCAAAAGTAGGAACTAAATTTTGTCACATAACACTTGAACATTATTTCTTTCCCCTTCTAAATAAATCTGGGGAAATGTTTGATTAGCATTCTAAGAAGCAAGTCTGGACCCTTCCTTGAATGATGATGAAACCCAATTTTGGAGGTTTCTGATTTCAAAACTAGAGAGATATCCAATTCCCTATTAGGTTCATCTGAGGAGACAGCAAAACTGTCCTCCTTGTTTTAAAGAAGGAATTAATTTAAACCAGTATTTTTAGATTGAAAACCTAGTGGAAAAAAGTATGTACCCTGTGGAATGTAGCTGTTCCTAACATGCCTTTCTTCTTGACTGTTTCTTACTCTTCCCATCTTCACTGTTCTTAACTTCAGAAAGAACCAAACAACTGATAGGGAGAACAGTCAATTTTTTCAGCATTATTATTTTTTTTCTCCCTTAGCTCATTTGCCATGAATAATAAAGACCATAAACTACTACGCCTAGGGTATACAATTCTGTCTGATAATTAAACTAAACGTAAACTTAAAATTGAAGAAGAATGAATGACAGAAAACAAAATATATTCTTATATTTTTAAGACAGTTTCCAAAACCACTGCAGATGGCCTGTAAGTATTGTAGAAAACAATTAATCATCATTTAGAGCAGACATGTCAAACTCGCGACATCATGTGACGTCGCGCGACGTATCGGAGCTTTTTCCCCATTGCCGGCAATGGGGTGGGCGCGGTTTCGTTGTGACATGTCCGGCCCGCGGGCCGGCAGTTTGACACCCCTGATTTAGAGGCAAGATCATCTAAGATACAGCTTGAGGGAAGCAGAATTGGTGAAATTTGTCTTGGTTTGATTTTTAATTTTTTTTGTATACAAGACTACGCATGTTTAGATTTACGTAAATTCATAGACATCTTGGAGGAGAGCAAGGGGAGCAAATGACAAAGCCCACATATTTACATAAGGAGCAGAGCTTATGTAGCAATATCACAATGCAGGTTTCATCGTTCTGAAGAGGCCTATGGACCCAGCAGATGTTAAGATTTCTACAGATTTCTCCCTCTTGTTTTTATTTGTAAAGTAGCTGTAAAATCAGGAAAAGCTTTATTGTAATGGGAGGGAAATTTAAGAATCACCACCAGTTACAGAAAGATGCAAGCATGTATGATATTCCTAACCATTTAAAGCCACTACACTCTAGTGTTCAGCCCTGAAAAGCAAAATCCCATTTATTTCTTTAAAAAAAACCCATAGGATTCAGTGGAATGTATTCTTAGGAAAGTTTGTATAGAAATTCAGCCTCTGTTTGAAGGCACCTCTAGGAAAGTTCCCCCTTTTTATTTTTTTGCATATGCTGTTTTATAACCCTTGCATACACTGTCCGTTTACAGTGTAAATAAATAACAAAACTGTCATCATTCATTAGGTAAAGTTGTTGGAAGAAGAAATATAAAAGGAACACACTCACAAATAGTGTCCTTCATATGCTGCTCTGTGTATTGGAAGATGTCCTGCCTTATTAGGCAAATTGCCACTTCCCCCATATTCCAACAGCAAAGCTATACAGTCTGGATTACCACCACCAGCTGCTTCAAAAAGTATTGATGACCCATCATCAGCTGTTATGTTAATATCACCACCTAGTGGCACAAGAGAAAGTAGACCTAGGTCTCAATATTTACTTATTCATCACAATTTTTGAAATCTCTGTACAGTATCATCATGCTCCAATCAATTGCTTATTCTCCCAGTTACAGACTATCCAAGCATTTTGCCTTTGGTTTCCCTGTTTTGAAATATTTTATGAATTGCTACAGCCTTACTAAGAAAGGCAAGTGTCTACTCATTGAATTTGCTCACGTTATCAAGGCAGTATGAACAGTAACTACGAGTTACTAGTAAATCTATGCCAGAACTCTATGTACTAAATTCAATGGCTTCACGGTAGTTTGTTTATTTATTTATTTATTTATTTATTTATTTATTTATTTATTTATTTATTTATTTATTTATTTATTTATTTAATTGGATTTATATACCGCCCTTTCCCGAAGGACTCAGGGCGGTTTACAGGGTATTTAAAACAAGAAATACAAAAGTTAAAAACAATTAAAAAAATTACATCAATCCCTGAAAAAGTAAAAAAACCCAATTAAAATTAAAATTCTCAGTTAATGTAGACATGGGAAATATACACATTTCCAAATATATATCTTTCCAAATGTTATTGAATTGTAGTTCCCACCCAGCCAGTGGGAAGAAAGATGGAAATTACAGGAAATAATCCTATTCCCTACTCTGTCCGGTTTATCCAGTTTGATGCTTCTAACTTATCGTGCCCTTATTGTGACCATGATAGATGTAAAAAAAATAAACTTTAGTAGGCCTTGCCTGTGTCCTCAAAAGCCATACAATCTGGTACTGCCTTCTTTAATATCCACTGTAGCTTCCCAAAGCATAGAAAAGTGGATTTAAGTAAATCTGAGTTAGGCAGCTAACATGTATTTTTAGTTGTAAATCTTAGGAAAGATGTTCATAAACTATTTGAAAGCAGTGAGGAACTATTCTCCTGCTTGAGCAGGGGGCTGGACTAGAAGACCTCCAAGGTCCCTTCCAGCTCTATTCTATTCTATTCTATTCTATTCTATTCTATTCTATTCTATTCTATTCTATTCTATTCTATTCTATTCTATTCTATTCTATTCTATTCTATTCTATTCTATTCTATTCTATTCTATTCTATTCTTGTTATAGCCAGTTTCATACCTCTTGCAATACAAATATTGTTAACATACCTTTATGAATTAAATATTCCAATACATCACAGTGTCCATATTCAGCAGCCACACCTAAAGGTGTTACTCCGTATCCATCTTTCTGTTGTACATTTCCACCATTCTTCATAAGAAGGACAACAATATCACTGCAGCCCTGTTTTGCAGCTTCATGCATTGCTGACCATCGTTTAACACATGGTTGGTTGATGACACAGTTATATTCAATCAGAATGGAAACCATTTCATGTGATTTCTGCCTTACAGCTTAAGAGTTATGACAAAGAAAAAAGAAGGGAAATATTTAGATGTCATATATTTCAAAATAACCCACTGCAATTGATGTAGTAACAAAATCTTGTGTTTTCACTGAATACCAAATACATGATTTTAGCTTAGTGTCAACATCCAGCTCGAGAATCCAAATAAATCTCCAGTTTATTCTGTTTCCAAAAATCTTATTATTTATTGAATACATGGCATGGCAATGTCAAAGCATAACTAACTCAGGTTCCCAGACACCAGTTCATAGAATTAAACAATAATTTCTCCGGTCAAACCCCCACCCTCTCACATAGTCCATATAAGCAATTTCACTTTGTTATGGGAACCGTCTGCTTCCTCTCCACACCTGCTGTAGTGTCCTTGGAAAGGCTTCAGGCTTTCATGGTCTTCAGTGGAATCATAGAGGTTTAACTTCTCCATCTAACCCACTCTAAAGCAACACCTCCCCACTCTTACTCTAATGGCAAGTTGAAATGAAGAGACACATAGCTGCCAAAGTTTCATTCTTGACACTTAGTTTGTGATGCAGATCAAATTCAACCTGTTATTCAGATTTATATTTGCATTTGATTTTGATAATAATTAAAAATATTTTAGAATTAAGGATATTTTCCCTGCTTTATTTGCTGAAGAATCTACAACAAATATTCAACTTAATGGACCATTGGGACAGCAGTTCAGCTACTCTCTACTGGCTATTCATCTGAAAAGAATGACATCTATGATGTTGTCATAACATATTAAAATCTTCTAAATCAAAATTTCACTGTAATTACAAACAAGAAAGAGGGATTAAAAAACCATTCTGGAATTAGTGGCATGCAAACAAAAGAAATAAATTATTTCCTATTGTCATCATTCTTATATCATGGACACTAAACGAAACCCAACAGATGCTACAACTATATATTTTTTAAAATTCCTTCATCAGTTTTAGTGCATAAATTCTGTAAAAAATACAGGGACCAAGAAGAATAATCTGAAAGTGAAAAAAATGAAACATAACTGAGCAACTGACAACAAGCTCTGCTACATTTCTATCCAAGTGGAAATCATCTCAAACGTATGTTCCCCTTCTTTGACTTCTCTTAGCACATCTTCCTCATGTGCTGAAGGCTTTCCCTGGAGCTATGCTATCAACACAAAGAGGAAATTAGGTCGTTGCTCAAGAGAATACACCAGAAGCACAAGAATGACATGAAAGTTAGTCTACCCCTTCTGGCTATCAGTGGAGGGGTGGGTGGGAAAGCTCATTTACTAAGAGACCTAAGGAAGCAGTACATTAAAGAACTTACCATATGTAAGATCAACTTGTATGTGTAAGCAAAGTTATAAAGGCAGGCTATGTGTAGTAGAGCTTAATGAGCTAAACATAAGAAACTCATATGATTAAAGATGTGCGTAATCAATTTCCAGGTTCTACAGTATTCAGCCTCTGATCCTACAAGCTCTAGCAACAAGCTAAAATCCCCAAAGCCATTTATAAAATAATTACCAATCAGAAGAGGTGTTTCTCCTTTTCTGTTCATGGTATTTGGCCAAACTCCCTTTGCCAACAAGGTCCTGACATTTTCCACGTGGCCAGATTTGGCTGCCAAAGTTAATGGTGTTTCTCCATCACATGTCTTATATTCCCACATACTTTTATAAGATGCTAGGTTGAATTAAACATAAATTTATCAGTGCTGCAATTGTTATATACATATAATTGCTTTAGAAATGTTTAATAGATCATGTACAGTCCAAATCTCATGACATTACAGTTGCACTGAATAGATGCTTTTGCCACAATCTATACTGGCTAAATATAATTAGGTGGTAACACCTAATGAACCTTCATCACTGAAAGTACATATAGATGTATTCATGAACACACCTGAAGTGGAGCTCAAAGTTAAATAAGCTTATTGGTGCACGTTCTGGAAACAACTTTGAATTCTTTCAGCATCCTAGGTGAACATTGACTGGACACAAGTCTTTATTCTTCAAATGTATTGATTCTAGCTTCAAAATCTGGGCCAACTTACCATCCAAAATTACTTCAAGTATTTGCTGAATTGGCTGAACAGCAGCTTCATGTAAAGGAAACCAGCCTCTCTCATCAGCTTCATTCAGAGCATATTTGTATTTCATATAGTTTTGAAGATCAAAGACTAGTCCTAAAATAAATAATCTAAGGTGAAATGAAGCAAACATTTAGGAGAGGCTACTGTTATCTTTAAAAAGACAAGAAAGGCTTGTTGTAAAGATTAACACATTTAGTAAAAGCACAAGCTTTTATTGATTAAATGTGAGGTTTTGTTTTGCTCAGGAAGGAGCTATAGATACCCATGAATATATGGGGAAACAGTTGATCCGGTAGGCTTGTTTTTTATTATGTATTGTTTTTTATTATGTATTGCCCTGTTCACCGCCCTGAGTCCTTCGGGAGAAGGGCGGTATACAAATTAAATTAATAAATAATAATAAATAAATAAATAGATACAAAGAAATTTTAAAAATACAGTATGTGACAACTCACAATGCAAACAACTGTAAACAAAACAGGCCCCATGCCCTTTCAAACTATAATACAATTAACTTAACAATAGGCACATATACCTTCTCTTATGGCAGCTACAAGTTTCCTGTTCTGATCACTGACAGGTACAAACCTATAGGAAAAAAAAACATCTATAGCATCTCACATTTTTGGGGCTATTGCTGTAATCTCATAAAATATCCCTATTTTCTGCTTCTGCAATACTTGTTTCCTTCAAGTCAATCTCAAATTCTGGTGACTTCATGCACACAGCCACATAGTTTCTTCAGCAACTGTCCAGCATTTTCTTCCAGTCTATCTTACAACCCTGGAATATTAAGGTGGTCCCACAACCAAATGCTAATCAGGTGCAGCCTTGCTTAGCTTTTCAAAACCAGCAGAACTAGATCCTATTATTTAGTTGTGTTGTTGTTTTCATAAGTGAATTGGAAAAACTGCATAAGTACTTCTAGTTACAAGTGAATTTAATTGGAAGGATTACAATCTTTTTTTGCGGTCAGGTTCAATGTTTCTCCATCTCTCCTCTTATGTCGCATGTCTCCACAAATCAACTAAAATTGCCCACCTACAGTACATAGGTTATTTGTCCAATTTGAAGGCAAAGCGCAAATATAAGTTGTTCATGAATTTCATTTCATTTCATTTCATTTATTTGATTTCTATACCGCCCTTCTCCCTAGGGACTCAGGGCGGTTCACAGGGCATATATAAATAGCTATACAAAAATTAAAAGAGAATTAAACCATGCCCAATTAAAATACAACAATGCTAGAATAATAAAAACCAATTAAAAAACCCATATTCCCCATCAGGCCAGACCAGCTAATTCAAACAAGTGGGTCTTCAGCCCGCGCCGGAAGGAGCGAAGGTCCGATGCCATCCGGAGCTCAACCGGCAGTTGGTTCCATAACGCCGGAGCGCCCACAGAGAAGGCCCTCCCCCTGGGGGCCACCAGTCGACATTCCCTGACCAGAGGCACCCTGAGGAGGCCCTCTCTGTGGGCACGCACAGGGCGGAGGGGAGTTGACGCCGGCAGCAGGTGGTCCTCGAGGTATCCCGGACCCATGCCATGTAAGGACTTAAAGATCATAACCAAGACCTTGAATGCTTACTGCTTTCAGAAACCTGATTTTTTTGAAAATCAATATTAAATCAGGAAACAAAAATAGCTCAATAAGAATGTTAACATTACACTCTTTTATCATTTATTAAAATATGTATTTTAAAAAGATTAGCATCACTGTAAGTCATTAAAGTAGACACATCAACAGGTTACCACAAGTGAAACTGCTGAAAAAGTAGGAATAGCCTAATTATGTTCCCTACCTTGGCCTTTAAAGCAATAAATGAAGCACCATGTACGAAAAGGATGAGATACTCAGACTTTAAAGCAGAGAAATTCAAAACAGGGTTTGGCCTACCACATTGCTTAGTTACCTTGTCTCATGATTGGGAGAAGTCCTTTGCTGATTCCGTTCAGTATTAAGGGACTCCTGGATACTAAACTGAATAGCATGTTCAGTGAGATCTTCATTAGAGTCCTCATCTCCTTCCATTCTTTTTTTAGGTGTTAAGAAGCTGTTTCAAGCCATAAAAAGATGATGCTAAGTGAAAAATATGCCAAAACATGAGACAATCACAAGTTTATAATTATTACAAAGTTTAATTTCATTCTTCAGATTCAGTATGAGAACTGCAGTACAAAAAAATAAAGCAAAACATATTATATTTTAGCATCCATTACATACATTCCATTTTGTCAAGCAGTCAGAAAGTTGTAAAGCACAGAATTTACCCAGAATTGGTTTCCTTTGAAAGGAAGAGAATGAAAGTTTATTATTCAGCAATATAAAGACTGAGCATCAACAGATACAAAATTTAAATTTATTGAACACTCTTTCTTTGCCAAAAGTTTAAAGCAGGGGTCTTCAGACTTTGGCCTTTTATGACTTGTGGACTTCAACTCCCAGAAATCCTCAGCTAGCGTGCCTGGCTGAGGAATTCTGGGGGTTTAAGTCCACAAGTCATAAAAAGGCCAAGTTTGAAGAGCCCTGATTTAAAGCAATGCTTCTCTAACTTTCTGCAATTAATTGCAGCTGTTTGGAAAATGTGAGGACTTCCATTTTTTAATTATTCAGTCTTAATTATTTTTATGACCTCAAGGAGGCAAACGTATCTAATGCTCTGTCCTCTTGCTATTTCCCCCACAACAACCATCCTGCAAAGTGAATTGGGCTGCGAGAGTGTGACTGGTCCAAAGTCACCCAAGTGGTTTTGATACTCAAGTGGAATTAGAAGGGGCGTTGTCTTACCTGAATGCCTTTTCTCAGCATGATGATGGAGAATCCACAAATGGGTTAACTCTGTCTTCCTGCCCAATTAGACTAAGTCTGTCAAATTTGCCACGCCTCTCCTGGGGCAGGATACCTCCCAGCCACGACAAAGGTGAAGCTATTGACGACAGTCTGACGTGTTAGCTCCCATACCCCTGACACAGGACCTGACGGACACTAAGGGGTGGGTGTGGATTCTCCTCATCATGCTGAGAAAAGGCGTTCAGGTAAGAAAAAACCCCTTCTCCAGCACGATAGATGGAGAATCCACGAATGGGTCATACCAAAGCTGTCCTGTCCCTATGGGAGGGAATCAGTCTGGGCCTGTGTCCCACCCTGTGGCACTATTTCTTGTAGCACTCTCTGACCGAATGAGGCATCCGCGGAGGCAAACCTATCCAGTTTATAATGCCTCACGAAGGGGGAAGGTGAAGACCATGTTGCCGCCCTACAAATGTCCCCAATGGACACTTATGTCGCCCACATCGTGTAAGGTGCAGTGCTGCGAGTGGAGTGAGCAGTGATATTACTTGGAACTGACAGTGAATGTGATTGGTACGCCCCTGCAATACAAGCCTTGATCCACCTGCCTATAGTGGAGGCAGAAACCTTCTGCCCCAAAGTAGAAGGTTGAAAGGAAACAAAGAGGGCTTCCAACTTGCGAAAGGACGCTGTCTGCTTAAAGTAGTGGCGTAAGGCCCTGTGGACGTTCAGGGCATGCCATTGACATTCCAAGTCATGAAATGGATGAGGACAAAAATCTGGCAGAATTACCTCCTGCATCCTGTGAAACAAGGTATTGACTTTTGGAATAGGAGGGATCCAATCGAAGGACCAACCTGTCATCATGAAAGATGCATAAGTCCTCTCTGATAGAGAGAGCTGCCAGTTCAGAAATGCGTCTAGCCGACATGACGGCTATCAAGAAGGCTACCTTGATTGTCAAGAACCGCAGTGTACAGGTTCTGATGGGTTCAAATGGAGGTGAGGTAAGGGCCTGCAAGACCTGCGGCAAATCCCAAGAGGGATACCGGTGAACCACAGGTGGTTTGGTGTTGCTCGCTCCCTTGAGAAATGAGCATACCACAGGATGTTGAGCCAATGGCTCTGAATTGCCACATGTAAGTACCGTGGATAGAGCTGCCACTTGTCTGCGGATAGTATTGGGTGCCAAACCCTTGTTGAGCCCCTCCAATAAATAGTCCAAAATCCTCGGAATGGTAATAGCCGAGAGATCTAACTGGTTCTTTGCCCACCAGTGACAGAAACTTCTTCAAGTGGAGTCATAGATTCTGTTTGTTGTAGGCCATCTGGAGGCCTGAATCATCGCAATTACGCCTGGCAAATAGGACTCACGCATCAGGAGCCGCCGTTCAAGTGCCAGGTGGTTAACTGGAGCCACTGGGGTTCTGGATGTTGCAGAGCTCCCTGGCTGAGTGTAATGCGACCTGGAGGAATCCCCCATGGGGGAGAGATGAAAAAGCTCATGAGGTCGGCAAACCATGGCCGTCTTGGCCAGTGTGATGCAACAAATATCACCTCTGCCCGTTCTTGCAGTATCTTGTGGATGACCACCGGGATCAGAGGGAGAGGCGGGAATGCATATAGCAAGCCCCCAGGCCATGGACTGCGGAGGGCATCCGTTCTCTCTGCTCTGGAAAGGGGAACTGGGAGAAAAACCTTGGAAGCTGGGAGTTTGCCGGAGAAGCGAACAAATCCAGTACCAGATGACCAAACCTCTCCGATATCTCCCCGAAGAGATTGGTATGCAGACGCCACTCAGAGTGATCCACTGTCGACCTGCTCAGAAAATCCGCCTGCTGATTTGCCTCTCCCAAGATGTGCTCGGCCCTGAGGGAGAAGAGGTTGGTCTGCCCAGGATCCCAACAACTGGGCCTCGGCCATAAGGGACCTGGAAAGGGTACCCCCTTGCCAGTTCACATGGGCTTTCACCGCCACATTGTCCGTGAGGACCAGGACATGTTGTCTCACCACCCTGTTGTGGAAGTGGCGTAGGGCCAGATGTATGGCTGTCCTGACGTTCCTGAGATAGACTCTGCATAGTTTTGTGTCTATGACCGCGCCCAGGTGAAGAAGGCAAGTTGAGGGAACTGTCTGGCTCTTTTGAAAGTTCACCGAGAACCCATGGTCTTGGAGGGTTTTGATAGGCAAGGCCAGGTCCGATTGAGCAATCTGAACAGAAAAGGACTGGATGAGGATGTTGTCCAGGTAGCACTGAATGTGTACCGGAACTGACCTCAAATGGGCGGCCAGTGCCGCCAAAATCTTTGTAAATACTCTTGAAGCCGATGAGAGGCCGAACGGTAAGGCTCTGTATTGATGATGGTGGTTTGTGTAACAGAACTTGAGGAACCTCCGGCGGTCGGGAAGGATGGGGATGTGGAGGTATGCTTCTATGAGGTCGATAGATGTCAGGAAGTCTCTTCTCCTGATGCTGGCCAAGATGGACTGTAGCGTTTGCATCTTGAATTTCTTGTATGCAAGATAAGAGTTCAGCCCCTTTAGGTCGAGGATTGCCCTCCATCTTCCCAAAGCCTTCGGAATGACGAAGAGGATGGAATAGAACCCCCTTCCTAGCTGTCCAGCCAGTATTGGTTTTACGGCCCTTATTTCCAAGAGGTGCCAAATAGCCTCTGTCATGAGAGCCCTCCTGACTGGATTTTTTGACAGTGAACAAGAAATGAAGCACTCTGGGGGGTTGGATATAAATTCTAGAGACAGGCCGCACCTGATTGTGTCAAGGACCCAGGAGTCTGTGGTGGTGGTCTCCCATTTCTGATCAAAGAGAGTCAATCTGCCACCAATTGGAGGGGCCTCCCTGAAGTCATTTGGATCTTCTGAAGGGACGGCCCCCCATGCTTCAAAAGGGCCATTTGGCCTGAAATTGCAGCCTGGGTCTGTCTCTAGTCCCAGATTGGTCAACTTGACGGTCTGATCTGGGAGGGAAGGAGCGGGAGGGCGGAGCAAACTCCGATCCTGACTCTGATCGGAAAAACTGTCTATGGGCGTACGGGGTAGGCTGTCTACCTGCCCATCTAAGGAGGTGAGACATCACCTTACGTTTGTCCTTGTTTTCCACCAAATAAGGTGTCAAGGCCTCTCCAAACAGCTGACCACCACAGTATGGGGCAGCCAAGTGCCACTTGGATTTAACATCCGCTCGCCAGTGTTTGAGCCTGCGAGGAGTGACATTGGAGGCTATGGCTCAAGACGAGAATCCGGCAGCATGTAGTGATGCATTTGCCATGTACTCCGAAGCACCCACTAACTTGCCTAAGTTCTGGGGCTGGTGGATGGATCAGGTTGGGCAACCTGGTCAGAATCAATCTTAGCAGTAGTGCAGGCCTTATGGAGCAATGATTTGAAGAACGCTGGATTGAATAGGCCCACAAAGAGAGGAGGGTCTGGAGCAAGATCCTCATCCTCCGAGTGCGGCAGGTCCATTGGGTTGTACTCCTCAGAGAACGATACTCAGCTGCAAGGAGACCGGGCAGGAAAAATAAGATCGGAAAAGTCTGGAGCTCCCGACTGGGAGAGATAAGTCGGGGTCATTGAGGCCACTGAATCGGGTCCAGACCTTTGTTGGCGTGTCGAGGCCAACCCCTGGGCAACCGCCTGGGAGATCAGGGCCTATAATTGCTCTGGTGACCACGCTCCCTGTGCTTCTGAGGGTCGAAGACTGGCTGCTGTGGGCGTAAAGGTGGCCTCAGGTCTTGACTGTGTCACTCTATGGATAGGAGGAGCCAGTCGAAGGTTGGGTCCCTGGGTGAAAGGAATCATCTCCTCCTGTTCAGCCCTGGGAAAGTAGGATTGGCCAGCGTCCCCATCTGGAGACCAGGCCCTTTGGGTAGACAAGGTGGGAGGAGCAAGATGTGGGCCAAATCCTGAGTCCTCTGTGAGAGGAGAGGAGACATGGTCAGAGCCCATCATGCCTTGTTTCTGGGCTTTGGAAAACTGTTTCTCTAGGCCTGGTGTCTCCTGCTGGCCTCTTTCTCTGCCACTTTGGAGGGCCTTTTGCCAAAAATGGCTTTGGCCTTGAGTTTCCCAGCGGCCTCCAGCTTGGAGGACTTGTGCTTTGGCTGCCCAGAAGTGTTGGGGGCACCATGCGAAGACTGAGGTGCCGTGTTGTCTGCCATCACAATGGGAGATATCTCAGTGGTATGCTGAGAGGGATCTCAAGTAGAGGAGCAGAGTACTGACCTGTGGCTGTATGCCGCCTCACAGGGATCAACAAGTACTCTAGGGCAATGGTGGCTGCAGGACCAACTTAATGGACACTGGCACACCTGCAATGCTCCTGATGGCCATACCAGTTGAAAGCACCTTTGGTGCATTGGACAGGTCTACTGTGGCGGCAAGATCACCTCAGTGATAACGGCCAGCTCACTAGTCCTAGTTGGTGGTGGCAAGGCCAAGAATGGCATGGCCAGCACACATTGTCTGTTGGAGTGGACGAAGAAACACCTAGGCTGGGTCCTAAGGCTATAACTGTTGCCTCCTGTAATTGACCATCCATTTCTGAGAGGCTTGTCCAGAGAATGTAAGTAGGGAGGCGAGGTAAAGGTGATTGGATCTGATGTTGTAGGAACAGCTGGAACTGATGGCCACTGTCACCTCAAATGTGTAGCCTGCGATACTATCGCTCTACGGCCTTGATGCCATGGTCAAAAGAGGAGCTCTGGTCAGCAACCACACGTCAGTTTTCTGAAATTTACTAATCCCATTGCTACTTGTCTTATTGCTAGAATGCTTCAGCAAACCATTTGTCAGCCCCCCTTTATCAGCATGGTCCACGTGTGAACTTGCTGACCAGCACTAAGTTTAGGGAGGCAGGTATTGGGACAGAAAGCAGGTTCTGAGTTGGGTTAGTGAAGAACTATGTGGGCCTCCATAGATCACCAAAGATCTCTGAACTACACTTTGAAAATCACTAGTCTAGGGAGACAGTATGTTCATACAACCCAATCTCAGATTTTTGTTTTCTATCTCGCCTGAACCAGTGTGTTCTTTCAGTAACTTCCTGGTAA
The DNA here is from genome assembly GCF_964194415.1 of Vipera berus. Taxonomy (NCBI): domain Eukaryota; kingdom Metazoa; phylum Chordata; class Lepidosauria; order Squamata; family Viperidae; genus Vipera; species Vipera berus. Next base: position 23,087,015 of record NC_138208.1, read on the forward strand.
AAAATGTCAGGGGGGTGAAAGAGATTTGGAAAGTCATCTCCTTTGACTGTTACCTAGCTTTCTCTGCTCCCATTAATACACATCACCAGAAAAACCACAACCTATCAACACATATATTACTACCTCAGAACAATCCACATTTATAACCCTATTCACAAAAATTGACAGCAAATTCATTATATTATGATTTAATTTTTATTTTCACATGAAAATAAAACTGAAATTACTGTCACTGACTTATATTCCTGAGCTCTAAAGCTAAAATGAAGCATTTCAAAGTACACAGATTTTACTAAAAGTGGATATATTGAGCAGTTTTTCACATCCAGGAATGGTGATTGGTTGGTGTTTAAAAAGGATTTTATTTGTACCAAAGTTTGCTTAAAATCAAATTCTATATGTCTTAGGCATGGATTAAATATTTACTTTTACTCTATCTTTATTTATTATGCTTTATTATTTTTATAAATAATTGTTGATGATTTAACACATTAACAATGTATGCATATCAAGTTCTCCATAATAACAAAGGGAGTAACTACACAGACATAAATTATTCATAGCAAAACAATCTGTCATTATTTCCAATCTCTGTCTGAATTTATTCATAATATAATATTTCTGGTTTTAAGTTAACCGTACTATATTAAATGACAATCTATAAAGGGAAAAAAACCTACCTTTCAAAAGTTTGTCATTGTTTTATTGGCCACTGAATTTCAAACATGTAGAGACATAGGCCTTTGGAGCGGCTGGATCATGTGGTATTTCTAAAATTAAATACGTCCTTGATAGTTAAATTAAGGTTTGACCTCAGACAACTGAAATACAAGCAGCCTACAGGAAAATATGACACACAATTATTCCAAAGTCTCATCAAAGGTTATCTGAAGTCTAACAGATATAATAAAACTATTTGCCTCATGATAGGCAACATCTCTATGGTCATTAACCAGAGCAACCAATGTTTAATGTTATTACTCTGCTGCAGCATGTAGTACCTTAGCATTTTATGCAAATCTAACCACTTTGGATTTTACTATACTGTCAATTGTGGCTTAGTAAAAACATGGCTAAATAAATCATGGCAGACTTCAACGTGTAAAGCTAAAGTTTGCACAATATAGAATTGCAGGTTACCAGGTTATGAGTTATATGATTATATGAATCAGCTGGTATGGTAAATTTGTGTTCAGTATTGGGAGAACTTAGACCTGGAGTCAGTCAAAAGGTAACCATGGGTTCTAACAATACAATCCTGCAGTGAAAAATAGCATCCCTTTCCTTAGGTAAATAGAACAGTTGGAAAGAGATGAAAATTAAATGAATAATATTAATAAAAAATGAATGCCACTGGAGAAAAATGGAAGGAGTTGGATATATGTAAAATAACAATTTATCTTCCACAGTGGAAGTTGCTCTACAACGTATGATATAAAAGCAATCATAAGAAGAGTTAAAATGTTGTTTACAATTTTAAGCAGTTAAGTAAGTCATCCAGCATTTTATCCCATAGTGCCCCACCTGGTGTTTAAAAGAAGATGGAGGCATGATAGTAGCACAGTAGCACATTTTCAAATTTTAAGCCAATGACTCCCTATCAGTGGAACCAACCAAAAAAAAAAAAATAAGGGCACAACTACTTGAACTCCTGGAGAAAATATTGAAGGGTTCTGTAACTGGAAGAAAGGGAAATTGTTTAGTCTAACTGTTGCTTTCTTGCTTTCTGTAATCGGCTTCTGCACCAGGGAAATCTCATGCAAGCGTGGGCAACATGTACATGGATGGGATGTACCGAAGGAAGGAATAAGGGAGTGTACAGGAATGATTGATGTCTTCCTTATAATGTAATGGCTCTGTTGTCTGATTTTCATTGGCTAACAAAGTTTCTAAAGCAATGCTACTAACTTTCTAAGGTGTGGCATTTCTGGACTTAACACTGCCAGTGTTTCAGCACTGGAGTTCCTTAGAAGACGCCCATCTGTAAACTACCGTAAACAGGCCTAACCCTGCTTACTATTCCAGACAAACATGGTCAAGTAGATGGTGCCATCTGCTGAGAATCTTCAGGAAGAAGATTCTTTTTGTAAAACAAAAAAATATTTAAGAAACAGAGCATAGAGATAATACTGCCAGCTATATTAAAGATAAGGAGGCCATTTACTATGTAACTGGATCATCCTATATTGACTAGAAATCCAAATTGTAGCCCAATACTTCTGTACAACCCCGGATTATGTCATTTTTGGTCTATATATTCAACTTAAAATAGCACATGACCATCATTAAAGGACAAACATTACCTGAAAACCCATATTTTATCCTTAATGATATATGCCTTTATTAATGTATGACTTTACATATACATATATTTGCTTTTGGATTGCATTCCAGTTGTTGAAAAATGTGATAATCTGGATTGCCAAATAGCATATAGCAAATTTCTAAGTACATGCAACAAGAGGAAAGACTGTACTGACGGTCTGTTGAGTTGTGGTTGTCTATACTCTACCTGTGGAAATCAGCAATTTTCCAAGTGTGAAATGTCCAGAGAAATCTCCATGTTTTATTTTCAGGCTACAAACCAGAAGACTGTGAGTTCTAGTCCTGCCTTAGGCACAAAGCCAGTTGGGTGACACCTCCCTCTCTGTTCTAGCAAGCAAAGACAAACCACTTTTGAAATCCTGCGAAGAAAACCACAGGGATTTGTCTAGGACCTAATCGCCAGGAGTCAAGACTGACTTAAAAGCAGTTAAAAAAAAATCCTCAGAACTGGGCTGCAAAAATCCTTTGCTCCTCCACGGGAGTGGAGAGATTAACTTTGCTGTTTTCTCATAACTGTTCAAATAGGTGCAGCGCAGACTGAGACTCGTAATCTTCTAGTAAAATGAGTTATTATTCGCAAAAGCTTATAATAACATTGTCAACATTTATCAAATTTATTGCAGATGTTGTTGCAGAATCGTTAACGCAATCCATGCAAATAAAAATCACTATTTGTTTTAATTCACTCTCGTGATACAGCATCAACTGCCCAGTCTTTTAAAATGATTACCACTCAATATTATTGATAACGATGGTAACTTTGCTTCCTAATAAAAGTACATTAACCGATCTCCAAGAAGGAGCAATCTTCAATTTTAAGATGTGTGGACTTCAATTCCCAGAATTCCTCAGGATGTACTGCACTAGAATCAATATCACTTCCTACTCAGCGCCCACTCTGAAAGCGCGGACCAATCAGCAGTTCCCCAACAAAAGCAAACACAAGCCGTCCTGTCAGCCCCGCCCCAACACGTTCTCCAACGCACGGCCAATGGGCGGTGCAACTCCGCCTCAGCTCTGAGTGACGTTCCATCAGAATGTGCGGCGAGCATAAATCGGGAACCAATCCACTTCCCCGTTATGTTTCGTTTGCTTCCTGTTTCCAATGTGGTCCGAACGCATGCGCTTTGCGCTGTCCTAGAAGTTGCCCTCTGTCTACGCGAGTTAGAGGACCTTTCAGCTCCAGTTCCTCGATGCTGGCGATGGAGTGAAACGATTTCACGATCCATTTTGCTCCTATTCCTTAATATAGTGGCAATGGCGGGAGTCCTGAAAAAGGTGAGAGTCCAGAGGACACGGGGGAAAGGACTCGCAGATACGTTAGTTAGATACGTTAGTTACGTTAGTTCTCAGCCTTCTTGGCTAAAACTAGGGGACGCGCATCTTCATGCACCAGTGTCTTAGAAGAGATAAGGAATCGCTGGTCTCCGCAGAAACATCCTAGTGCAGATATTTTTCCTTTCAGTATCCAGGCTTTGGAGTGCGGTCCTCAAATTAGATTTTGCTAACTTGATGCCCTCCTAATTGCCAGCTAAGCACTGTCCTGCTGAGCAACATGGAAGAGGCATCTTCTCTTAAGGGGGCTGCAGTGATGGTGATTAGGTTTGACTCCTTTTTTAAGCATGGGAGTTCTCTGGGGGACTTTGGGCCAGCTGTTTTCTCAGCCCAATCTATTTTACAGCACTGTGGTTGTGGAATGTATGCCACCAGGAAAAATGTATGCCAATTTCATAAATGTCTGCTCTCGCAGTTTGTTGTCAAATTAGGCACCCTCACCATCCTTTATCAAACTTTTAGCCTTTACTCCCAGGTAAGTTTGTTCAGATAGTTGTTTGATAATGATGTCATTCATTCAGTGGTGTTGGACTCTTGGCAAGTCTATGGTCCAGGTCTATTCACATCTTCTGATCTTGCATTACTTTGTGTTGTTCTGTGCTCTGACTGGTATCAGCTTTGATGATGAGTTCTTGTTTATTAGTCATAAGTGTGAACTGCAATTTGGTCATTAAATGAAGCAGTTGCTTAGTGAAACTGACTGTGCTTATGGCTTTCCTTTAGCTTTCTTTTGCTTTACAGACCTGCAAAGGTCACAAATGGACTGGTTGTAAAGTTACTTTTTCATTCTTGCTAAATAGGGCAGCCGTTAAAGGACTACCTGTACAAGAATGCAGCTGGCTCATGAAGAAACATTTTTATTCACTTGCCTTGCCTTAAAGGAATGGATAATATCTTACTTTAAGTCTATATTGCATCTTATTTTGATTAGCCATACTCCTGTAAATGGTGTAGTTTTCACAATTGTGCTGAGCCCTGTTCTATTTGCATATTTTTGTTATTGATACTATACAAATCTGAACAGAAATTTTCTTTGTGTGCACACGGAGGTGCAAACACATTGAGATTACTTTTTTCAATCTGTTATTTGCACCCACTGTCATTTTTTCTATTCACTTGTCAATTATTTTACTGGTTCACAGGTACATCCTTTACCTCATGCTCAAAGAAAGAAAAATATGCGGCATATAAAAATGTCCAGTAGTTGCATCACCTTATATCCATTCCTTTAGGCACAGTGGATTCTTCCTTCAGATGAGGGATCCTAGTCCACATGGAATCCAGACCTTTATGCTAAATGTCTATAGCTACTCGCCGGTAATCTCATTAAAATCTCCACATAACTATTTCTAATGGACATACTGTAGAAAGTAGCTAATCCACATGACTCTCTAAGCATCCCATGATTTTTATTGTTTGGTCCATACTGGTTTTGCTAAAATGTTGGCTTTATTTCTAGCTGATATTTTTTTGAAAGGGAAAAAGATAAATTGTTTTTTAGTTTGTTAAAAAATGTGCTTTTTTAGACATGCATTTGGTTAAATTAATCTGATGCGGTCATAATTTCAGATTCTTTTGGAGTTATGTGATTAAGATGAACCAACATGAGATAATAATAATAATAATAATAATAATAATAATAATAATAATAATAATAATAATAATAATAATAATAATAATAATAATAATAATAATAATAATAATAATAATTCTATTTATATACCGCCCTTCTCCCGAAGGACTCAGGGCGGTGAACAGGGCAAATATATAAAAAATATAAAAATACAAAAGTTAAAAAAGATAAAAGATAAAATTGTAGAGGAATTTTCACACTTGGTTTAAATCAATTTTTCCTTAGTACTGTAAAAATATCTGCTTTTCTCTCAAATACCTGGCATATGATATGTTTTGTTTTTCTTTTATCTGTGTTCTGTTGTCTTGCTTCTGGGTTGTTGTTTTTTAAATATACATAGGTTCTGGAGAACTTGAAGGTATGTATATAATATCCATAAATGTTTTACAAATGCTGATTTATCCATATGCAAATTAATTGATTATTCAGATAAGTAAATTTGATTTCTTGTTTTAAACTGCTGCTCAACTTAATATATGTTTCTTCATACCTACAGACTACTGGGCTTGTGGGATTAGCTGTATGTAACAATCCACATGAAGTAAGTATTTATTTATTTATTTATTTATTATTTAAATTTATATACCACCCTATTCCCGTAGGACTCAGGGCGGTTTACAGGGAAAATTAAAATACATAACATACAAAATTAAAATCAGTTAAAACTATGATTAAATTACAGTTCCTGAAGTTAAACTAAAACCCAATTAAATTAAATTAGTTAAAACCCCTCAGTCTGGGCCAGATAGATCAAAGAACCAGGTTTTCAAGTCCCGGCGAAATGAGCGAAGGTCGGGGGCAGTCCTGAGTTCCGTGGGAAATTGCTTCCATAGGGCTGGCGCGCCCACAGAGAACACCCTTTCCCTGGGAATAACCCGCCAGCATTCCTTAACCGGCGGTACCCTGAGAAGGCCCTCCCTGTGGGAGCGCACAGGACGATGGGAAGTTGATGCCAGCAGCAGGTGTTCCCCTAGATAATCCAGACCCAAGCCATTTAGAGCTTTATAGGTCATTACCAACACCTTGAATCTCACCCAGAGGGCAACCGGAAGCCAATGCAGCTCACGGAGAAGAGGTGTTGCACGGGAGTATCGGGAAACTCCCATAACAACTTGCGCGGCTACATTCTGCACCAGTTGAAGCCTCCGAGTGGTCAAGGGCAGCCCCATGTAGAGAGCGTTGCAGTAGTCTAGCCAGGAGGTCACAAGCGCATGGGTGACTATACCAGCTGCCTGCAATTATTGCAGGTTCGCATCCCACCAGGCTCAAGGTTGACTCAGCCTTCCATCCTTCGAGGTAGGTAAAATGAGGACCCAGATTATTGGGGGTAATAAGCTGACTTTGTAATAATGCTGCTTTGGGGGGGGCGAAAGCCCTAATAAGCAGGCATATACATAGAATGAAAGCTATTGCTAAGCACATTGATTTGTGCTTAGATTGTAAGCCGCCCTGAGTCTTCGGAGAAGGGTGGGATATAAATGGGATTAAAATAAAAAAAATTAATAAATCTCGGTCCAGATAGGGTCGCAACTGGCGCACCAGGCAAACCTGGGCAAAAGCCCCCCTGGTCATGGCTCCTATATGGTCTTCAAAATTGAGCCGTGAATCCAAGAGGACGCCCAAGTTGCGAGCCCTATCGACAGGGGGGTAACACCTCACCCCCCATCATTAATGATGGAACAACCTGGTTAACCTGAGATGCCGGTATGCACAGCCACTCAGTCTGGGCAGGATTGAGACGAAGCCTGTTTCTCCCCATCCAAACCCGGACCGCCTCCAGGCAACAGAACATCACGTCGAGTGCATCACTGGGTTGGTTCGGGGTGGAAAGAAAAAGTTGGGTATCATCAGCGTACTGATGATACCCCACCACGAAACTACGAATGAGCTCGCCCAGCGGTTTCATGTAGATGTTGAACAGGAGGGGAGAGAGGACCGACCCCTGAGGGGCGGACCTCTGCCTTCCCGTCAACACCGACTGCGAGCGGCCCAGGAGGTAGGAGGAGAACCACCGTAAAACAGTGCCTCCCACTCCCAACCCCCTGAGACGCCGCAGTAGTATACCATGGTCGATGGTATCGAAAGGCGCTGAGAGGTCTAAAAGGACTAGGACAGGAACATCCCCTGTCCCGAGCCCACCAGAGATCATTCACCAGTGCGACCAATGCCGTCTCCGTGCTGTACCCGGGTCTGAAACCCGATTGGTACGGGTCAAGATAATCAGTTTCCTCCAGGAACAGAGGAAGCTGATGCGCCACCACACTCTCAACAACCTTCGCCAAAAAGCGAAGGTTGGAGACCGAACGGTAGTTATTTAAAACAGCCGGGTCCAGGGCAGGCTTCTTGAGAAGGGGTCTCACCACCGCCTCCTTCAAGGCGGTGGGAAAGATACCCTCCTTCAAGGAAGCAGATATTACTGCCTGGAACCAGCCTCGTGTCTCCTCCCGAGCCACATAAACCAGCCAGGAGGGGCACGGGTCCAGTAAACAAGTGGTGGAGCTCAGTCTCCTCATGATCCTGTCCACGTCATCGGGGGAAACAGGGTTGAACTCAGTCCAGATAACATGCTCAAGACTGCTTGATTCCTCCATGTCAGACTCTGCCCAGTCAGAGTCCAAACCGGTCCGGATCTGAGTGATTTTGTCCACCAGATGATGACTAAACTCAGCCCGTCCCTGTAAGGGTTCCTCCCTCGTCTCCCGATTAAGGAGAGAGCGAGTCACCCTAAACAGGGCGGCTGGGTGATTATCTGCGGACGCGATGAGGGCAGCGAAGTAATTAGTCTTCGCCGTTCTCATCGCAGCGAGGTAAGACCTTGTGAAGGCTCTTAGTCGCAATCGGACAGATTCAGACCGGGTGGATCTCCAACCGCTCTCTAGACCCCGTCTCCGATGCTTCATCTCCCGGAGCTCCACAGAAAACCATGGGGCCCAACGGGATCTGTGCCGGGTCTGGGGTCGCAAGGGTACAACATGGTCGAGTGCCTCGGTGGCCACCCTTTCCCAAGCATCCACCAAGGCATTGACCGGGCTGTAAGTGAGGGAGGTAGGTAAGGACCCAAGCACCATCTGGAACCGTTCTGGGTCCATTAGGCGCCTGGGACGGAACCACCTGGTCGGTTCCACAGCCCGGCAGCAGGGGGTGACACAGCGGAAGACCAGCCGCAGGAGATAATGATCGGACCATGACAGGGGGACAATAGTTGGAAAGCCCCCTCCCAAATCATCCAACCATTGCCCAGATAGAAAAATCAGGTCAAGAGTGTGATCCGCCCCATGAGTCGGGCCCTGAATTACTTGGGTCAGGTCCATGGCCGTCATGGAAGCCATGAACTCCCGAGCTAACTCTGACGACTCTCCCAGGGAAGGCAGGTTGAAGTTGCCCAGAAATATGAGTCTGGGAAACTCCACCGTCAACCCTGAGAGGGTGTCGAGCAGCTCAGGCAGGGCTGTTGCTACACAGCTAGGCGCCAGGTATGTTAGCAACAGGCCCAACTGAGCCCGAGGGCCACATCTCAGGAGAAGGGACTCACTCCCGCCTATCTGGACAACGGTGGTCTCCCACGGACATAAGGTCTCCCGTATAACCACTGCCACCCCACCGCCCCTGCCACACAGAAACCCAGAGGGCACAGTTCAACCAGAGGAACACCACCCTCTGGGCCCAGCCAGGTCTCTGTAATGCATGCCAGATCCGCGTGTTCCTCCTCGATCAATTCCCGGACGAGGGGAGCCTTGTTCACAACGGATCTGGCATTAAAATACACCAGTCTGAGCTCAGGGTCCTGGTCCCCCTCACCCCCGGATAAAAGGGTACTAACCGGAGGGTCGGAACATGCCACCGCTCAAAGACAGCGGGGGCGCGGTCCCAGATATTGGTGCGGCCCTCCGTGTAACCGCCTGCTGCCATTCCCAATCGTCGTGGGGATTTGCAACCCCACCCCAATACCAACGGAACCAAAAGCCCATGCCCCCAAGATACTTTGCCATATACCAATAAAGTAGAATATTTGTAACTCAGATTGAAGCCCACTTTGTTTCAATGTTTCAATGAAGTGATAAAGCTATTTTGTTGGGTCTGGACCTATACTGGCATTACCTTTCCTGTAAAGTCAATTGATTTTATTCCTAATGGTGTTCTCTTATCCAGTTACATTAGAGGTTTAGGATATCTTAGAAATGTTAATTTAAGTATAAATTGTATCTGAAGGATGAGGGATGAATTTCTTTGATTTAGTTGACCAGATAAAAAAGAGTGCAGAAGAAAAGATATGGTATAATTGTAGTAAAATATTCAATGGGTAAAAAAGGTAGACATTTGGTTTGGAAAGTTCTTATAGACAATCAAATGTTAGAAAAGCAAATACATGATTGAATTAACATTTTGGGATTTATGGAAATAAAACTTTTGTCTAAAGCAGTGCCTTATTTCTAAATGTGCCATAACTTAACTAGAAAGTTTTGTGGCAGAATTTTTTTTCTGAAGACAGTCATTGAATCATTTTTCTTGTTTTAATTTGCAGTACATTAATTTACAAAATTTCATTAGGTTTTAAAATCTTGCAGTAGCTTACATTCAATGTATTCACTTTGCCTGACTTAAAATTACTCTTTGCCATGTGTTCTTTTCAGCGCCTCAAGGTACTATACACAAAAATTCTGGGTATTTTAGAGAATATGCCTCAGGATGCAGCATACAGGAAATATACAGAGAAACTTACAAATGAACGGTTTAATATAGTGAAAGCAGTAAGTATAAATTGAATTAATTGACATTTTGGGGTCAAATTGCATATATCAAATAATAATTTGTTGATACTGTTATTTAGATCTTGTTTCTTAATTATGATTTATATTAATATTTCAGTTAACTAGGTGTCTTAATGATCAGGTAGAATTTAAGTTCTCAATTTCTGTAAGGAAACAAGCTTTTTTCAGATAATCACATGTGAATTTCCCAATGAAAACAGAATAAATGATTGAAAACAGAAGTATGGGTAGGGGGCCATATGATTGCAGATAGTCTGATGGGTAACAGTCAAACTGGGATTTGATATTATGCAAAAATGGATTTGTGTGTGTGTGTCCATTTGATGGAAACATAAATCTTTTTCAAAGGAACTTGACTCTTAGTGACGATGCATGTGCTTATATAATCCTAATGTAGTCTTTAATTCTGATATTAATGGTTTCCCCTTCAAATACTAGCCTCAGTGACATAGCTTTTAGGCTCGAAAGGGACATTCTTAAATTCAAAATCAACCTCATTTCAGCAAATACAGGGGGTGGGGTGGGGTTACAAAGTGATATGTATTTGATGAATACTTTATTTCCAACAAGCACAGTCAATCCTAAACATTAACTATTTCATTATTGTTTATGAATCTTATTCCAGCAAGTATAGGATAGCAACATGAATTCTATATCCATCTTGCACTGCTTCAACGACATTTGTTTGCATAATTTGAGTTGTTTAGAAATAGCTGAGTATTCCCACAAAAATATATCAAAAATCAAAACATGGAACTATGATAAAATATAACAATTGTAATTTAACAACAATAACTCCAGATCAGAAATACAGGATCAAAAACCTGCATTTCTGTTGAGTTATTGTACTATAGGTTTTCTTTTTCCTATTGAGTAATTAAATAGCAATAACAGTATTTTATTTTTAAAAAAAATGAAGTATCATGTCTTAAAGTGGCTGAGGTTGAGAAACACTCAGATAGAGGAATATACTGCACCAGAGTTTCTCATTTATTTTTGAACTTACTTGCAGGAACCTGATGTGCAAAGGCTGGAAAACAAATTAAACTCTGGACAGTTAGAAGAAGTGATTCTGCAGGTATTTAGCAATGATTTAATATATCGGGTATAGAAGCTTTGGGAAAATGTCCACTAAACTGAATTTGTAAACTTAGCAGTGTGGCTTTTAAATGAGCAATTTAATTAAATTATTTATTCAAAAGATACAGCCAATCATCTTTCAGCCAACTCTGGGCAGCTTCCAAACAAAGATTAAAAAAACATATAAAATCATTTTAAAATGATTTTAAAACTATTAAATGCAACTAGTTAAAACATAAAACTTTTAAAACAAAAAAACTTGGCACCAATCCATGCTAACCATTATAATGAGATTTGGTATTTTAAGTTCTCTCTTAAAGTGATTTGGGAAAGTACATGTATGCAAATTAATTTTGAGAATGCCATCTTGTGTACGGTCACTCATGCGCTCGTGACCTCTCGTTTGGACTACTGCAACGCTCTCTACATGGGGCTGCCCTTGAGGACCACTCGGAGGCTCCAACTGGTACAGAATGCAGCCGCGAGAGTTGTGTTGGGAGTTTCCCGATACTCCCATGTTACACCTCTGCTCCGCGAGCTGCATTGGCTTCCAGTTGTCTTCCGGGTGAGATTCAAGGTGCTGGTAATGACCTACAAAGCCCTACATGGCATGGGTCCGGAATACCTTACGGAGCACCTGCGGCCGGCATCAACTTCCCTCCGCCCAGTACGCTCCCACAGAGAGGGCCTCCTCAGGGTGCCACTGGTCAAAGAATGCCGACTGGTTGCCCCCAGGGGGAGGGCGTTCTCTGTGGGCGCGCCAGATTTATGGAACCATCTTCTGGTTGAGCTCCGGATGGCGCCCGACCTTCGCTCCTTCCGGCGCGATCTAAAGACTTATTTGTTCGAACAAGCTGGCCTGGCCTGATGGGATGGGGTCGGGTTTTATTACTGTTCAGTGTATTTTAACCTATTGTTATAGTTCTTGGGCACCTTGTTTAATCTCTTTTAATTTTTGTATTTTTGTCTTTTAACATGTATTGCCCTGTTCACCGCCCTGAGTCCTTCGGGAAAAGGGCGGTATACAAATAAAATTAATAATAATAGTAATAGTAATAATAATAGTAATAGTAATAATAATAATAATAATAATAATAATCATCATCATCATCTTTCAGAGAGTTTTAAAATAAAATGAAATTATATTTTGTCAACAGGCTGAAAATGAACTTTCCTTAGCCAAGAAAATGTTGAAATACCGTCCTTGGGAACCTTTAGTTGAAGAACCTCCAGAAAACCAGTGGAAATGGCCAATGTAATTAACAGTGTTTCAACCTTCAGTGGAAACAGAATTATTTCATTAAATGTATGCTGGACAAGACTGAAATTGTCTTAATGCTATTTATCCAAACTTTGTCTCATTATGAAGTGGAGGGTCACTATATTCATCACACAGTAAAAAAATGTTTTTCAGAGTAATGTCATTCTTTGAATAACTACATATATAAATATCCCTGTACTTTCTTTTTCCCTGTTGCACCAAGTTCATACTTGTAATTAAGTGGTAGAACAAAGTTTAGAAAGAGTACAAAGGATTCTCCTGAACTCTTCTGCTAAAGTACTGTGAAAATATACATTTATCCATTCAGAATAAAGGACAGTAAAATAGTTTATATTAAGAGTCCAGTACCAAAAATATCTGCACTTGGTTCTAACTGTATATTCAAAGGGGAAAATAAGTAAATTATATGTTATTTTATTGTTATGCTGTTTATGAATTTGTTCTTGCAGCATTCTTGAGAGAAATACTACATGGATTCTTGTATGAATTGTATGCTTTGTATATTACATCCATACATATACTCTCATGCGCTAACTTTATCAAAACATCCCCAACTTACCAGATACATATACATGAAAGAAGATTAAAATCTCAAAATTTCCAAAGGGTAGTAATGAGATTATTAGATCTGTTTTAGTCTGCTACTCTGAAAAGACCAGGAATATGTTTAAATGTGTGCCTATATTATTTATGTGTGCTGAAACATTTAATACCGGTATGTTTCTGAAGGTAACAGAAAATTTTATTTACTGTGATCTGTCCTCTATTTTTTCATCTTGAACAGTATGGAGAAAGTGTTTCAGAACTAATCCCGTTATCTCAGATTATGGTTTCAACAATCTATAGTTCTCACTCTGTTAAACCCTGAGCCAATGATGATTGTAGGCAATCAAATAGAGAACAATTGCAGATTGAAGTAAGAATAGCAAAAAAGACAAGAAAACTACTAATATGCTGATATTTGATCCAATTAGAATTAGTTTTTGCACATTTATAATCTTTAAAATTTATGTGGTCACTAAGAGTCAACACCTTTATGGCATGTAAGCAGTGATCTCTAGAAATATTAGTATATTCTGTAAAGTACTGTCATTGTAATAACTATAGATTTGGTTTGGTGGGATTAATTGCTAAATCAAGTCCACTCAGTTATGTGTGTGGTTTTTTAAAATGTGTCTTAGCAAGCCACAAGAGGGCTCTGTATATAGTGAATGCTGCATTCTTTTTAGGATGAGTTGGTTAAAAGGGGAGAATTCACCTCAGGAGCATTTAACATCACTACTAGTCAGAAGCAAGCTGTAAGTTTATAACTGCATAGAATTTTATTGATAAATAGGACTAGGTTTTATTTAGGTATAGCTGGCATGCTTGTTTCTATTGCTTCACTTGAAAACAGCTGGTATTGTGCTTGTATTTTCTATCACTATATTAAACTTTTGGAGTGTTTTTAGTGTATTTTCTGAAAATTAAATAAGCTGCTAAAGCAAAGTGGTATTATTATCTGTCATATTGTACATTTTAAAACCATGTATTGTCATGTACGACAAACACACATTTATTAAAAATGCCCTCAAGTTTAGCTAAATTCCCAGTGATTACATAATTATAGTGTCATTGAAAATGATTCACCAGGGTTTTTGTTTTTTTAAAGAATATTTTAACTTTCCCATTCTAAAAAAGTATAATGTGGTTTCTTCACCCAAGTACTAATCCTGGTCTGCCTTTGAGTCCAGGTGGCGAGGTCGTGGTACTAGCCATTATTTTATTTATTTATTTATTTATTTAGATTTATATACCGCCCTTTCCCGAAGGACTCAGGGCGGTTTACAGGGTATTTAAAAGAAAATCCATACAAAAGTTAAAACAATTAAAAAAGATTAAATGAAACCCTGAGAGAAAATAACCCCAGTTAAAATTAAAAATTCTCAGCCTGGGCCAGAGAGCTCGAAGAGCCAGGTCTTCAGGTCCCAGCGGAATGAACGGAGGTCGGGTGCAGTCCTAAGCACTACCTTGCTGAAATACAGTGTCAATAAGATAATTTAATTAAAAAAATGAATTCTTGAGAATCAACTCGGCTCTCTAACAATGGAATGAGACTCCACGCCAGCCTGCAAGAGGTCCCGTGGCCTCATCGAACTTCAAAGCCATTGCTTTTTTCAAAAATCTTCAGGAACCCGAATTCTCGCGAGAATCTTCAGCGTCATGGTTGCTATAGATACGTAATACTGTTTAGAGCTAAAGCTAAGCTACGGATCACTCCGGGAAAACTTGCGTTGAGGTAAAACCCGGCTCGACTTTATTTTTTATTTCATTTGATTAATAGAGGCTTTAAGAAAGTAGTAGGCATTGAGACGGAATTATGCTTAAAAGAAATAGCGACAAAATAGCGTATGATGTTTTGAGCCCGGAACTATAATTCCCAACATGCTTTTCGCAGAAACGCGATTTATAACGCTCGACAGCGGCGCAAAGGCTTTTGGGATAATAGTCAGCCGATGAGAAGACGAGAGCTTCCCCTCCCTCGAAAACTGATATGAGTTAGTGTGGCATTCTGGGAATTGTAGTATAAATACTGGAGTGGCACCGGGAGAGGCGCAAGAAACGATACTTTCATTCTTGCACCGACTTGCATGAATGTAATGTTAGTGCTTTGAGATCTCAACATTTTAAACGCGATGTATTATCGTACACTTGTTTTTTTCCGTCTTGCTTATGATTTTATTTATAATTTCCTGGTTTTTTTTAATTTCTTCTGTAGTCTGCCTGTTCTTTTTTCCCTTTTGATTTATAATTCTGCGATTAGTTTCTTATAACTCTCAATAAGAGTTGGGAATTTGATTCGCTATTCTTGTTCTTACAGGTTTATTTATTTATTTATTTATTTATTTATTGATGGGATTTATATCCCGCCCTATCTCCCGAAGGACTCAATCATCTGTGCATTTGTTTAAAACTTAAATAAAGATAATGTTATGTTAAAAGAAAAAAACGCAATGCTCTTCTTTCCCTTCCTTTTTTTTCTGTATGAAAAAGTTGCCCATATTTGGGTAGGGCTACCAGAGCTGGGAGTGCAAAAATGTAGATGTCCAGAGAGGTAGATTATTCTGTATGGCTCTTTCTTTTTTCCTGTTCAAAGTATTCAAAGTATTAAAATTTCACGTCCAAAAATACTTTTCCCACTGCAGGTGTAATGGTGTGATATCCTTGTGATTACAGTATGGTGGGTACATAATTTGCAGAAGTAATTGGCAACCATTCAGTTTCAGTTTCAGTTTTATTAAATTTTTATACCGCCCTTCTCCCGAAGGACTCAGGGCGGTGAACAGGGCATATAATAAAAATACAAAAATACAAAAGTTAAAATAGAATTAAATTAATGCCCGAAATAAAACAATAAAATATACAAATATTTAAAACCCTAAATTAACTCCCCATCAGGCCAGGCCAGCTTGTTCAAATAGGTGGGTCTTTAACCCGCGCCGGAAGGAGCGGAGATCCGGTGCCATCCGGAGCTCAACCGGCAGTTGATTCCACAGAGCTGGGGCGCCCACAGAGAAGGCCCTCCCCCTGGGGGCCACCAGCCGGCATTCTCTGACCGGAGGCACCCTGAGGAGGCCCTCTCTGTGGGAACGCACAGGGCGGAGGGGAGTTGACGCCGGCAGCAGGTGGTCCCCGAGGTATTCCGGACCCATGCCATGTAAGGACTTAACCCTAACAGTAAATCATTTGGGAGGAACAAAAGCACAACACAGTCAAAGTAAATGAATGTAATCAATTGGTGTGTGAAATTTACTGACAGACAAAAACTTTTTAATGGAACAAAAGCTGCCTTTTTAAAGGAACAAAAGCCTTCTGTATCTGCCACCTGTTAATAATCCAGATCTGGTAGTTTTTCTGAGCATGAATGATGTATAAGAAACCTTAGTAGTCAAGAACTGAATGCTGTCTATTGGATTCCATTCTTTTAGTAGCCACTCAAAACAGAACATCCTGCTTTATTTAAGACGAGAAGCATAGCTGGACTAGTATTTCCTTTTAGTTATGCATATTGTTCCTTAAATTGAGTATAACATCTTAAAATATCAAAATAGGCTCATCTTTGAGTTAATAAAGGAACATGCAGAATGCATATTGACAGTAATGGAATGTGCCACCCATTTTCACATGACAAGATTGAAATTGATTTGGGTACTGAACTGGCACTATAGGGGATCACCACCATAGTTTTTTTTTTTACTTTTCAATGATATGACTATGGTCAACTTTGCAGCTCCCATGCTGAATTGCATTTCTCTACAATTCTCTATAATTCAGGACTGTTAAACATTATTTAAAGCTTTTAGTGTTATTTCTATCATTATCACTTTCCTGTTGCTAGACAATTTCTCTTGAATCTTGTTTAGGATTTTCAGACAAATATACACTTTTTCAAGTTGTAGCAAAGATCATAATATCTAGCACTTTTTTGTTTTTTGTTTTAAAAAGGCACTTGCTCTTTGGAACATCATCCCCCTCCCAACTGTCCCTAAGCCTATTGGTCTTTTGGAAGCCCTTTAGACATGGCTTTGCCAGGGGCCTGGGAAACTGGTAGACATGTAGAGCCTGTGAACAGGTTATGTTGTCTGTCAGGTAGACAGAATTTTATGGTTTAACTTTTTTATTGTTTTACTGGTTTTAATGGATTTCTTGTTTTGCTTACTTATTTCTGTTTGTTTCATATTATTTTTTACCTGAATTATTAAAAAAGGTAAACTGAGTCACTTATGTGAGATGGGCGGCTATATAAATTCAACAAACGAAAGAAAAAAAATGAAACGAAACATAGCATTTAGTAAAAATGCTACCATGGTTTGTGGGAGAATTTTTAATTTTAATTTTTAATTTTAATTCCATTTATATCCTGCCCTTCTCCGAAGACTCAGGGCGGCTTACAAGCTTATCAGTAGCCTTCATTCTATGTATATGCCTGCTTATTAGGGCTTTCACCCCCCCAAGCGGCATTATTACAAAGTCAGCTTAATTGCCCCCAACAATCTGGGTCCTCATTTTACCTACCTCGGAAGGATGGAAGGCTGAGTCAACCTTGAGCCTGGTGGGACTCGAACCTGCACTAATTGCAGGCAGCTGGTGTTACTTAGGGAGGCATTAGCCCACTGCTCCACCAAGGTTCTTGGTGTATTACTGCAACCAATTCAAGCCATTTCTATATGACACTAGAAATCAAAGGAAATATTACTGTAAAATTTGAGTTAGTACAAATATTTTGATATACGGTAGTAGGCTATATCAAGGCTACTGAAGGCTATTGCTAAGCACATTGGTTTGTGCTTAAATTGTAAGCCTCCCTGAGTCTTCGGAGAAGGGCGTGATATAAATGGGATTTTAAAAAAATAGTAGTGTTTACTTTTAGCGTTTTGTGAAATTTGGGTTTTGATTATTTCTTTTATCGTTAGAAAAGCATAATGCCCTATTATCTCCTAAGAAATCAGGTGAGTCAAATGATGATAAACTGGCATGATGTTTTTCTAAAATATTTCCTAATACTATAATATTTTCAAAGGTTTTTTTAAAAAAAATTCCTCTTCAATTATTCAAAATTAAAAATTAAGTAAAAAAAATGCTCTACTACTGCCTTTCTAAAATGTACTAATGTTAATGTAACGATAGATGCTATTTATGAAAAATGGGTTTAAAAAGAATTTAGTCTTTATACTGCATAGTTTTACTTTTTGTTTCTAATATAAAACACTGTTGGAGTTTCAAAGAAGAAATGAGCAAGAAAGAAAACCGTGCACACATATAAAGTTATAAATCAATGTTTTCAAAGCAAATAATCTCCAGAAAAGTTGAGCTCTTGGGAATGTTAGCTGGATATCATTTGCAGGCCATTGTATTTGGAAGGTAATACATTGCAAGCATTATCAGTTATATTTCAAGTGGTTAAAATGTGATTTAAATGGCTTAAATATATTGAACTTTAAATGTACAAGTCTTTAGTTAAAACGATAAAGTTCAGATGTGTTGGGTCTGAAGGTTTTTTTTTTAAATTACAACTAGTTTTATAGTCTGTCTAAGAGTACAAGGGCAGTCAATTGAGACCGCATACTAACAATATGCTTAAATTTAAAATCTTGTTTCCTGTACATTTTGCTTTTTATGTTACTCCTTTCAGGCAAATGGCTGATTCAGAAAAAGAGATAATTGATCTGGCTTCAGTAGATAATGAAAATCAAGTTATGGAAGACACTTCTACAGAAAAACAAACAGAAGAAATTACAGATGTTACAGATTCTAAAAAGGAGCAGACATATACAGTATCCTTAAATGAAACAGGTCTATCTTCAAAGCAGGAATACAATGTAGATTCAACAACACAAGAATTGGGTATTGCTGATGAACCAATGCAAGAGCAAGATGCTGCTATAGAACGAGAGCCAGATACATTTGAGAACCTGAATATTAGTCAGGAACCTGTACAGGATGCAGGTATTGCTGAGGAGCTGTTGCAGAGGATAGATCAAACCACAGACAAGGAATCAGATGGAGAGGAAGAGCTAGTTGGAGGTGTAGCTGCTGCTGAAGAATTGGCATTGGAGTTGGACAGTGCAGAAACAGAATTTAATGCAAAACTCCAAGATTTTCCAAAAGATTTTGGTCATGAAATTAAACCAACTAGAATTGAGACGGATGCTTCAACATCTGAAAGTACAGGTGCCAGTGAAGGTGTTTCTGAACAGTATCCTGATTTGGCAGCTGTTGTTGCAGAAGACATAAACATGGCAAATTTGGCAGCTCAACTTTCAGAAATGATAAAAAATGCTATTGTAACAGGTATATATTATGTTTGATATGGCAGTTAGTCTTCCCCAACTCATCTTAAATTTCTCACTGTAAATTCAGCAACTACAGGCTGAACAACTTAGAGCAGGGGTGTTAAACTGCTGGCCCACGGGCCGGATGTATCAGCGAAATCGCGCCCACCCCATTGCCAGCAATGGCACAAAGTCGTGATATGTCACGACACGTCACATGATGTTGCAAGTTTGATACCCCTGACTTAGAGAATACTAGTTTGGGAAAAGTGTTTATAAATAATTCTTCCTTTATATGCTCCACAATTAATATTTCCCACATCTCACTGTTTCATAATGACTGATTAATTCTCACTATTTTAATAACATTTTCTAAAAAGATGGACTGTTGTAATACAGTATATCATGCTAGTGAAATACAGTATCAAACACTTTGGTACCATTTTATTCCAAGAAATTTGCTTTTCTTTCATCGTCTTTTTGTTCAAATAATAGCTTTCGATTTACTTGAAGTTGAGAGTGAATCACTGGGCCATGTCATCTAATAATTCTAATGTCAGGTGACATATAATTCCATATCTCCCTGCTCCTGTTCAAATATGTAACTAATCACTGCATACCCTTGCCAGCTTCGTTAATATAAATAGTTTAGAACTAGAGAAACTACTTTTTAGCTATTGCAGTTGTTTACAGAAGACAGCTAATTCCATTTAGCTGGCAAGGTGGGCGAGTGATTTATTTTATTTGCTTCTATAACTACTTGCAGCTTCAATCATTACAACTCTAAGGAGTTCTCATGTTGCTGCAAAATTTTTGGAGTCTCTCCAAGAGATAGTATGACAGCTTAAGAAATGCTTCTTTTCCTGGACATTTATGGAGTAGCAATTTATCCAGGAACAAGTTACTTTCAATTTGCTCGAGGATACTTTAGGGATTATCACTTTGATAGTTTCTATCCATCCTATTTAATCCAATAAAATAGGTGTGTTCCAGGTCCCTTCTATGAAACAGTGTCATTTTATGGAACCCAGGAAGAAATATACATTCTCTGTTATGGCCGTACTGAACAGCCTTTCCTGGAAGTTAGGACTGCCCTGATCTTGTTGGCCTTTCAGAAGTCGTGATTCTTTTCTCAGACCTGAGGGCCTGGATGTTAATGGAGCTTGGTCTATGTTTGGTTTGCATGATTAAAAAATGTTTACTTTGTGTTTTCACTATTTTTGTCATTTTTCTATTTAATTTGGTTTTATACGTACCAACCAGGGCTGATTTGCAGGTGGGCATCATGTAACTGAATATTAAATAAATATTACTTAATTTTTGCCTTAACAAAAATGATTGATTTTAATTGTTTTGAAGACAGAAAAAAGAAAAAGTGTACAAGCAAAATTTAATTCTTACTAATTGAATAGAAACTAATAATGAAATTAATGAAGAACCATTAGAATGATTGATGTATTTGTTTTTCAGTTGAATTCATGATGCATCCCGATATCCAGATTTTCACGAAGACTTTTAACATTAATCAAAATGTGGAGCAAATCAAACAGTACTTTGCAAAACGATTAAAAATACCACTGGATGTTTTACAAATTAGGTTACTAGGTTTGTATCAATATGAGGGGGTTCTGTGTTTTTTCATGTATATAAATATAGACAGGACTCCAAATATGGTTGCAGTGTTTAGAGAAGCAATTATTTGTTTGCTGAATAACAACAGAAATCTATGTGTACATAAAGTACATCCTTGAGTTTACAAAAATGCAAACAACTGGACATTGTTCAAACTCTGAAGGTGACTGAATATAATGTACTGAAAACTCCCCAAATTGTTATGCACTCTGTTTTCATTGTATAATTATGCTGTCGTTCACTGCCCATTCCTTCTTACATAATTGTTTGAGAATCCCCAGGCTATTTTACTGCAGGTATTTCTGGAAGAGGTAGAAAAGTAATTCTTAAGTCATTTTTAAAGAAATTAGTAAAAGTAAAGGTTCCCCCACACATGCGTGCTAGTCGTTTCCAACTCTAGGGGTCGGTGCTCATCTCCGTTTCAAAGCCGAAGAGCCAGCACTTGTCCGAGGACGTCTCCATGGTCATGTGGCCAGCATGACTAGACACCAAATGTGCACGGAACGCTGTTACCTTCCCACCGTAGTGGTCCCTATTTTTCTACTTGCATTTTTACGTGCTTTTGAACTGCTAGGTTGGCAGAAGCTGGGACAAGTAACAGGCGCTCACTCTGTTATGCGGCACTCGGAATTAGACCTGCCAAACTGCCGACCTTCTGGTCGACAAGCTCAGTGTCCTAACCCACTGAGCCACCGCGTCCCCTTTAAAGAAATTAAGTTGCTGCAATAGTATGTTGGAAGCACAATGGGATGGAGTGGTGGACGGATGCTGCATAGGGAACAATCAGATAAGAGAAGACATCCTTTCAGCTGCATAATGGGCAAAGAAACTCAGAATGGGCCCTGTCTAACTTTTCAGACTGTAAAAGAAATGTTGGGAGGTTGGTATCTGACTTGCAAAATTCTCTCTATGTAGCCTTATAATAAAATAGAATTAGCTCACCTGGTTGTGATTTCTGTCTGATCTACCTGAGAAGGCTGAAAGTTGCCTTACATAGAATGGCATTCCTTACTCTTTTCTCTGGGTTTGTCACATTCCTCAAATGATCAAAGAAACAAAGATAATTGACCTCTTAATTCATTGTGAAACCTAATTTTGATTGTCTTTTTAGGGAGAATAGTTGAAAATTTTGAAACCCTCTGGAATCTTGGTGTGCAACCTAATGGGACAATACAGTTTGATATGTACTCATTAGATGAAGAAAACTTTCCACTCAATGCATACAAACTCCTGCAAGAATACTATATGCCTGATGTTATAACGGTTCAAGTTCAAACAGGTAAAGAACAATCAAATGTATAGTCTGTTTAATTGCCCAGTGTTGGCTATAATTTAATAATGCTGTTTTATCTGAACAGAGCCAGACACTTTTCAGGATGTATGTATAGAAATTAAAAGACCAACATTTGAAAAACCATTCTTGGGTGGATTTAGACATAAGGAAACAGGCACAGAATATCATAATGCAGGATCACAGACAGATCCCAAAAAACGTCTAGACAAAGAATATGAAGAATTCTGTAGGTCAACACAGGTATGTTCAGAAAGAATGAAGACCTTGAGATATGTGCAAGAAAAACTAATTTGGAAATTAAATCTTTTTCTGTATATTAGAAATTAATAAATAATTTAATTCTTTAATTTTATATATATATTTTATTGCATTCAAAAATTAGCTCTTGATCAATCTAATTAAATTTATACAGAGAATGCAAAGTGTTCAGTAAGCCAGGCCAGATATGTTCATAAAGAATGAAGACCCTGTGATATGTGCCCGAAAAACTGATCTGGAAGTTAAATATGTTCCAGTCTATTAGAATAGGATAATTAAATAATTCCATTCTATAATTCTATATATTTGTTAATTTAATGCATTCATAAATTAATTTTTAATTCAGTTTAATTAATGTATACAAAAATGCTTAACCTTTTTAAAATTAATACTTTTATTTAATTCTAGACAGTGGTAGAAAGAAAGAAATTGCAACAGACCATAAATACCACTTCTACACAAATGACAAAAATTGGTGTTTATGTGTCAAATGTCACTGATAAGCTTATAGAACCAAAGCCATACGTGACAGCTGAAGAATATCATGCACGACGACTTAAGGCGGTAAGTATACAGTCAACTGAATAATTATCATCAAAAAAGATTGCAGTTTTGCATACTTTCCTGTGATTAAAGCCCTTAATCTAAGTGGGGTTTATAAACTCAATTTATCACTCACATTTGTATATCACTGATTCCACAAGGACTCCATTTTTATTGTCACTTGAAATATTCTTATAAATAGCTTAGCTCCAAATAAGACCAGGATTATTGCAAACTAACTCTAATTAGTTAAGCAAGTTATATGCGTTGGTTAAAGGAACAGCATGCCTCCTACTTTCCCTCAGTTTGATGTATCATACTCCTGAGTGTTTCTGTATATCTGTGTCTTTGAGATTGCAGTGTGTTTCAGACATGTGAAAATTAACATGTGAAATTTGAATCTTGCATTTCAGAACAAATTCAAATTCTTATTAATACACATTTTTGTTTAAATAGTCTGAGAAGTAGAGAGCTACATTTGAAAGTATTTGTATATAGTACTGAAGTTATGGACAATTTTATTTATTTGTCAAAGAATTTGGAAAGCCCAATTAAAGCAACTGATAGTTTTGTTTGTATTCCCAGCAGAACATCTCAAGCTTTCACTGATTCTTAAACTGGTCTTTAGGATTTATTAGGATTTATTTTCAGTACTCCATAAGATTAAAGTGATCAGAAAATGTTCAAAACTTTTTCTACAGCATTATGATAGATTTAAATTTATTTCATATTTTCTGCCTCTGAAATATTTATTTGTATTTCCTTTATGTTAGTGAGGTACTTATTAATTAAGATGCTGCCATTTAGGATCTCTTATGTTGCAGATGTTCTACTTTAGCACAAGAGGCATTCACATATATAACAATGATAGCAGTTCAAATATACAAGAATTTCCAGTGTCCCCTCCTTAAACCTGCAATTCTTCCATAAATTAAGTGTCACTGAACATAGTAAGGGTTTTATTCAGGGCTTTTTTCCCTCATAGAATGCTCAGAACGGAGTTCCGGCACCTTTTTTGGATGGAACCTTGTAGGGTAGGCAAGGCAGGTTGTATTTATTTATTTATTTATTTATTTATTTATTTATTTATTTATTTATTTATTTATTTATTTATTTATTTATTATTTATTTATTTATTTATTTATTTATTTATTGAACTTATATACCGCCCTTCTCACTGTTCTGTACCAGCCTGCTACCGGCCCTGCAGAAAAGGCAGGGACAACCCCTTTACAAACAGCAAGAGGCTGGAATTACGCCTGCCAAATTTATTCACATAAAACAGAGCAAGACAAGACACCAACCATAAAACACGAGCTAAGAAGCAGGAACAATCCAAGCAGTTGCCTTCAGCAAACCAGCCCTCCCACACATTCCCCTTAAATACAGTTCAGGGCGTGGCCTCTCTGTGCCTCCTTCCGAGGTGCCTCATTGCCTTCCTCTGTTTACTCCTGACTGACTGCCTCCTGCGTTGGGCGTCCTTGAACAGGGCCAGCTATGGGTCATCTTCATCCACGCTGTCAGGCTCACACAGCTGGGTCTGCATCGTGACCAGATGAGAGGGGCCTTGCTGGGGGCTCTCATCAAGCTGTCCAATCCCCTCAGCAAGCTCTTCAACACCCCCCTCCGCCTCCTCTGAGTCGTCCGACCCAACTGCCGAACCCACAGGCTGACCCTGAATCACAACACTCTCGTAGGACCCAGGGCGGTTCACAAGGCAATTAAAACAATATTACAATACAGAAGTTAATAACAATTAAAATAGATTAAATTATCCTTGATTGAAAATCTAAAACCCCTATAACTCTGATTAAAAAACCCAATTACAATAAGTTAAAAATTAAGAATTCTCAGTCCTGGCTGGAAAGCTCAAAGAGCCAGGTCTTCAGGTCCCGGCGGAACGAACGAAAATCAGGGGCAGTCCTGAGCTCTACGGGTAACTAGTTCCAAAGGGCAGGCGCACCCACAGAGAAGGCCCTCCCCCTGGGTGTCGCCCGCTGGCAATCCTTTGCCGGTGGCACCCTGAGAAGGCCCTCCCTGTGGGAGCGCACAGGACGAAGGGAACTTGATGCCGGCAGCAGGTGTTCCCTCAGATATCCCGGACCCAAGCCATTTAGGGCTTTATAGGTCATCACCAGCACCTTGAATCTCACCCGGAGGGCAACCGGAAGCCAATGCAGCTCGCGGAGAAGAGGTGTTACATGGGAGTATCGGGAAGCCCCCATCATAACTCGTGCGGCTGCATTCTGCACCAGCTGAAGCCTACGAGTGGTCCTCAAGGGCAGCCCCATGTAGAGAGCGTTGCAGTAGTCTAACCGGGAGGTCACAAGCGCATGAGTGACTGTGCGCAAGGCATCTCGGTCCAGATAGGGCCGCAACTGGCGGACCAGATGAACCTGGGCAAAAGACCCCCTGGTCACGGCTCCTATATGATCTTCAAAACTGAGCCGCGAGTCCAGGAGGACACCCAAGTTGCGAGCCCTATCGACGGGGGGTAACACCTCACCCCCCCATCATTAAAGATGGAATAGAATGATTCACTCGAGATGCCTGTACGCACAGCCACTCAGTCTTGGCAGGATTGAGTCAGAGCCTGTTTCTCCCCATCCAAACCCGAACTGCCTCCAGGCAACGGGACGTCACGTCGAGGGCATCACTAAGTTGGTTTGGGGTGGAAAGAAAAAGTTGGGTATCATCGGCATACTGATGATACCCCACCCCAAAACCACGAATGATCTCAGCCAGCGGCTTCATATAGATATTGAACAGGAGGGGAGAGAGGACCGACCCCTGAGGAACTCCACAAATGAGAGACTTCAGGGCGGATCTCTGCCCTCCCATCAACACCAACTGTGAACGACCCAAGAGGTAGGAGAACCACCGTAAAACAGTGCCCCCCACTCCCAACCCCCTGAGACGTCGCAGCAGGATACCATGGTCGATGGTATCAAAAGCTGCTGAGAGATCTAATAGGACTAGGACAGAGGAACAACCCCTGTCCCGAGCCCGCCAGAGATCATTCATTAGCACGACCAATGCCGTCTCCGTGCTGTACCCGGGCCTGAAACCCAATTGGTACGGGTCAAGATAATCAGTTTCCTCCAGGAACAGAGGAAGCTGATGCGCCACCACACTCTCAACAACCTTCGCTAAAAAGCGAAGGTTGGAGACCAGACGATAGTTATTCAAAATAGCTGGATCCAAGGCAGGCTTCTTGAGAAGGGGTCTCACCACCGCTTCCTTCAAGGCGGCGGGAAAGACACCCTCACTCAAAGAAGCAGATATCACTGCCTGGAACCAGCTTCGTGTCTCCTCCCGAGTTGAATAAACCAGCCAGGAAGGGCACAGGTCCAATAAACAGGTGGTAGAGCTCAGCCTCCCCATAATCCTGTCCACCTCCTCGGGAGTCACAGGATCAAACTCAGTCCAGATAATACTCTCAAGACCGCTCGATTCCTCCCCATCAGACTCTGCCCAGTCAGAGTCCAAACCGGTCCGAATCTGAGCGAGTTTGTCTGCCAGATGCTGGCTAAACTCCTTGGCCTGTCCCTGCAAGGGCTCCTCCCTCACCTCCTGAGAAAGGAGGGAACGAGTTACCCTAAACAGGGTGGCCGGGCGATTATCTGCGGACGTGATGAGGGCGGCGAAGTAATTAGACTTCGCTGTCCTCATCGCCGCGAGATAAGACCCAGTGAAAGTTCTTATTCGCAATTGGTCAGATTCAGACCGGCTGGATCTCCAACAGCTCTCCAGACTCCGTCTCCAACGCTTCATCTCCCGTAGCTCCACAGAAAATCATGGAGCCCATCGGGGTCTGCGCCGGATCAGGGGTTGCAAGGGTACAACCCGGTCAAGTGCCTCGGTGGCGGCCCTGAACTCCCGAGCTAACTCTGACGACCCGCCCAGGGATGGAAGGTTGAAATCACCCAGAACCATAAGTCTGGCAAATTCAACCACCAGCCCTGAAAGGGTGTCGAGAAGCCCGGGCAGGGTTGTTGCAACACAGCTGGGCACCATGTATGTCAGCAACAAACCCAACTGAACCCCAGAGCCAAACCTCAGGAGGAGCGACTCACTCCTGCCAATTTGTACGACAGTAGTCCCCCGTGGATATAAGGTCTCCTGTATAACCACCGCCACCCCCCCGCCCCTACCCTGAGCCCGTGGCCGGTGCAGCACACAGAAACCTGGAGGGCAGAGCTCAGTCAGAGGGACACCTCCCTCTGAGCCCAACCAGGTTTCCGTAATGCATGCCAGATCCGCGCGTTCCTCCTCAATCAAATCTCGGACGAGGGGAGCTTTGTTCACTACGGATCTGGCATTAAAATACACCAGCCTAAGCTCAGGGGCCCAATCTCCCTCACCCCCGGGTAAACGGGTATCAACTGGAGGGTCGGAACACGCCACCGCTTGAAGACAGCGGGGGCGTGATCCCAGATGTTGATACGGCCCTCCGTGCAACCACCTGCTACCATTCCCAATCATTGTGGGGATTTGAAATCCCACCCCACAACCGGAGGAACCAGAAATCCCTAACCCCAAGCTCGTCTCGACGGGAACCATCTCCGGCCTGGACTGACAGCCGGTTGATAAAATACCCTTATCCCTCCCACCCCTATCATTCACCCCCCTCCCTAAACCCCTAAAACAACCGGCGAAAAAACATAGTAGGGGCTTTTTAATACACTTCAACCAGCAGCCCCTATCTATGCCCAACCACCTCTCAGGGTCCCAACAATTGGGCCCGTCCTCAAGGGAGATAGAGCACAAGGCGGCAGGTCGTACCCAGGTGGCAGGAACTCTCCTGAGGGCATATAAGTTCGCAATAGAGTAGTATAAGCGGGCCATATGCCAGAATGTCCACATTGGGCTATTTGTAGGCAGCTAGATAGTTA
This sequence comes from Vipera berus, assembly GCF_964194415.1. NCBI lineage: Eukaryota > Metazoa > Chordata > Lepidosauria > Squamata > Viperidae > Vipera > Vipera berus. Next base: position 23,114,873 of record NC_138208.1, read on the forward strand.
AAATAAAGATGTTAAAGAATATTGTTGACGTTGTCAAGTCAGGGTGGCAAAACAAAAAACCATTAAGCCAAGCCCATCCAAGCCAAGCCAAGCCAAACCAAGCCAGCTCTACTCTTACCCGAGCTGGCTGCAGATATAAAAGCCATAACAGTTCTCTCACAACAATTGGCAAATTAATCTGGGCAAAACTTGGCTAAAGACAACCGGGATAAATCCACCTCAGCTGATCTCTCACATCAGGGGGTGGATTGATAGTTAATTGTTCTGTCCTCTCACTGCAGTCAAGTCCCAGGTCTGTCAGGTCCATCCTTGGCCAACAGTAATTCTTAAAGTTGCAGCTAACACTCCGTAACCAAGAGAGAGCGGGGCTCCGGTCGGCTGTTCCGAGGCAGCAGAGTTGCTTCCTTGCCACCGTATCCCACACTGTCTTGCAACTCCGAAAGAGGGGGAGGTCTCCACGGTACAAAACAGCACTCCAACAGATGATCCAGGACCTAAGAATCACAACCACCTCAGTTGGAGGAAGGAGGGAGAAGTCTCTTCGCTGCGGCATATACTGTGCTGGCTGACGCGCCACCAGCTGAGACGCCAGCTGAGGCGCGCAGTAAAACAGCAGGCAAACCATGATCACTGCTCAGAGAACTCCCATCAGCTCCACAACCAGCGCTGATGAGCTGTTAACAGGTGGCGATTAATTCGGACCGCCATATCACTCCCCAGTCTTAAAACTCCAAGAGAGGGGGGGAGGTCTTCAGGCACAAAATAGTACCCCATAGATGATACAGACCTCAAAAACCACCATCTCAGTCGGGGGGGGGGGGAGGAAGGGAGAAGGGGAAGTTTCCTCGCTGACATGTGTAAGTTCCGGCACCTTTTTCTTTTACAAAAAAAGCAATGGTTTTACTAAAGATCAGATTGTAACCAAGTTTTCACAGAGTTGAGAATTTATTTTAATAAATGGCAGTGGTATTTTCCCCTATCATTTCACTAATCTAGTAACAATCATGTTCTGGCTCAGGATGATGCCCAAATCAGAGGCAAATTGGGATAGACTTTCACTTACCCAAGTTGGGACTGGATTCATATCTTCCTGTTTTGATTGAAAAATTTTCAGGGTTCTGGTCCCAAGTTGATAATTGGGTGAAACTATAGCAGCTATGCCGGAAAAGGGGAGGGCAATTTTTTTGTTTTTGTTTTAGTGTTAATGTAGTTGTTTAATACATCCATTCTTAAATCGGAATGAGCTCTGCAGATTGTAAAAGAGTGTAGTCTGAAAACTCAAAACTTATTTTTTTGCCTTATTTACAAAATATTTTATGTAAAATTTATAGGCCTCCCATCTTACCTCAGGGTAATTCTAGGTGGCTTACAGTCATAAAAGGTAAAAATTATTTAAACTAAAAACATAAAGAAGTTAATCCAAAAAGCCAAAAACTGCAGCCCAATTAAAAGAAGGGGAGGTGGGAACAGGATGGGGAGGAGATAGGATCTGCTGTTAATCGATCATAGCATATAGCTTCATTGAAAGCTTTTTTTTTTGGTTGAATGCAAGAACGTTCTGAAATTTTAAGGAACAGTATGTTAAAGATGAATTAGAGGCACTATTATCTAATTTGGCAAGAAAATTTTGCAGAAGAAGCAAGCTTATGAACACCAAGATACTGATAATTTTAAAATTTCTGAACAGATTTTTTTATGAACTTTGGCATGCTGCATTCCCTATTATTGTTCAAACTTTTATGAACGACTATCCCCTTCTCATAAAAATGAAGAAAATTTTTAGTACCATTAAATATCTGGTTTTCCAGTGCTAGATAATGGGAGAACAGTTTTGATATTTTTGAATCATAGTTTGCATTAAAAATGAATTGAAGATTTTCTAAAGTAAAGATTTTAACTCTTGAAGCACTTTGCATGACAACCCAACACTTTGCCTGGTGGCCATTCAGATTCTGCTGGTGGTTAAGACTCTTTCTAGAGAAAAATACTTAAAATTTGCTAGTGTGACATGAATTCAGTGGTGGGATTCAGCCTGTTTGCACCACTTTGGCAGAACCGGTAGCTAATTTTTTGTTGCCCAGGCCCAGAATGGACTTCCAGAAGCAGCATCCACACAGAGAACCGGTTGTTCACATATTTGAATCCCACCACCGCATGAACTGCTTGATTGACAAAATCACTGTTTTCATAGAAATATTACAGAACTTTATACTTTCCATAAACATTAATTGCCCTTTGTTTCTTCTCCCTGTGTGTAGATCATCGTAATCCAAACCTATTATCGACGATGGCTAGCTATTCAATTGGTAAACAAACTAAAAGAACAGTTAAGATTGAGACTGGAATGGGAAAGGCAAGAAGAACTAAGAAAACAGAGAGAGAGGGAAGAAAAATTGCTAAGGGAGTATAATCGAAGAATGTATCCTAAAACAAAGGATGATTTTGAATTACTTTATCATGCCTTAGAATGTAAGTATCCAATCTCTTCATTGCCAATAAGTAAACACAAACTCTCAGTTTTTTTCAACAATTTATCATAGATTAGATGCAAAACTGTAGCCACTGTTGAGAAGCCCCAGTTACACTGGGATATTTCATGCAGATCAGCAAAGTTTCAGTATTCAGCATCTTTTTAGTATTTTAGCTATTATCCAAGCCTTACTGAATTCACTTCCCTTCTTTATGTCTACATTGTTGCTCACAAAGTATCTGTTTTAAAAGACATATTATTACTTAAGTAACTTAATTCAAGAAAAAGAAGGGATAACTGGTATTAGCTGTAAACCTAGAATTAGTTATAATTAGGTTTGCCAGATCTGGAAATTGTCAAATCCCTCCAATCGTGTCTTGATGCCAAAGGCAAACAGTAAACACTAAATCTTTGTTATCACTTGTTGGTCTTCCAGATTTGTGTAGGCCAGATCCATTTGCACATTCTTTAGAAGACATATTCCAGTTTCTGTAAACTATCTATTTTCAGCTATTATATTCAGAGATGGTCTAGGTACTTATGCAAAGAAGAGTGGCAGTTATAAGAGAGAAAGTTTTAAATGAAAACATTTATAATTGAAGAAGAATCATATTTTATTGCTTCCAATATAAAACCAGTACAATATAAAACTAACTTTAGCAGAAACCTCTACTTGATGTGTTGGGTTACTATAGAGGTAGGGAAGCTGCCTTTTTTAAAAAAATAGTTTCTTCGTTTCCTTAAGGAATATGATTCTTCTGAATTAGTTTACCATTGGCTTAAATGACTGCAACATTTTGGGTGATGTTGATTCTTCTATACTGAGATTCTGTTTCCTTGTATATTATGTTGAGGCATAATTTATCTGTTCTCTTTTAAAGAACTCATCTTTTAGGAAGTTAAAAGTGTACTTGAATGTCTTTGAATGTATTCATCATCTGACATGCCTTTTGCTAGCGTTTCAGAGATATATTTAAAAACTAATACAAGAAAAATGGAAAATATCCACTTCTGTACATTCCCTGGAATTAGAAGACCATTCCCTTGAAATGATAATTTAATTAACAGTTACAGACAATAGAACAGGAAATTCTGCTTTCTCTTATTCCAAAGAACTACCAAACTCAAATTAGAAAAATATTGATCTGGTTATGAAAACAATTGCTCTGTTTTTAGGTGTTATCCAAAAGTGTACTGAAGTAGTCTGAAAAAAAGTGTCATTGTGAATTTCTATCACTCTTTCTTAGCACTATTTGTAGATATCAGACTGGATATAAGTAAACTATAGACTGCTTTGATTGAGTGTGTGAATGCCATAAATTAAAGCTCCTATTGTTCATATGGATAGACCATCTTCGTAGTCATCTGTCCCCAATCTGATCCTTTAGATCTTCCAAAAGTGCACCATTACTGGTCTAATCGGATCCATTCTCCTTGCTGCTGATTGACCTCTTTTCCTCTTTCCTTCCCTCTTTCCAGCATTATGATCTTCTTAAGGACCGGGATCTTTGCATCGTCTAAAACATAATAATTTGAACCTTGTCATATGTTTTTCAAGTGAGAATTCTGGATTGTTTTATTCTACATTCTATTGGTCAGTTTTCTTGATTGTGCATGGTATTCTCAAGAGTCTTCTCTAATCCCAAAGTTCAAAAGTGTCAATATTATTTCTATCCTGTTTCTTCAAAGTGCAAGGGGTGGGGATGTGTAAACTGTTGATTATATAATAGTAGCTATTGAGCCCAGTACATCAGTCTTGAAATAAACTGTTGTTGAATTGTGCTGTTTCAGATTGCTTGCTATTGTTTTTATTCATTATTTTCTGGATGCTTCCTCAATAAGTAACAGAAGTAATAGAAGTCAGTTTTTTAAAATTTATTTCCTCATAAACAGCATTGATTATTTTTCTTTGTGACTGCTATTCTCATGTGGACCCTGATAATTTATACTAGTGATGCTTCAAGCATGTAGCAATTCATTGATATTTAAAGAAGATAACAGATCTGTTTGTCACTTGGTTAAAGAAAAATAATGGTTCAGTCTTTAGTTGAAAATGGAATTTTAATAAACATATTTTTGAAATTAATATTTTTAGAAGCTCAAAATCACGTAAGAATTATGGTCTTGATACTTTTGAAAATAGATAAAACAGCATGGAGAGGGCCTTGAAGAAAATATGCCATAACTGTGGGAAACTTTGCTTGGAAAGGAATGAGAAAGTCAGGATTACTACCTTGTGTCTTAAGGGCTGTATAAAAGTGAAGGAAGGACAAAAAGCTCTCAAGCTTTAAGATTCTGTTACTGTAGCCAATATTACTTATATTGTCTTTATTATCTTCCTTCTTGTTTCTTGACATCATCAACATCATCATCATCATAAGTTGGAAGGGACCTTGGAGGTCATCTAGTCCAACCCCCTGCTCAGGCAGGAAACCCTATACCATTTCAGACAAGTGGCTCTTCTTAAAAACTTCCAGTGTTGGAGCATTCACCACTTCTGGAGGCAGGTTGTTCCACTGGTTAATTGTTTTAACTGTCAGGAAATTTCTCCTTAGTTCTAGGTTGCTTCTCTCCTTGATTAGTTTCCATCCATTGCTTCTTGTCCTGCTTTCAGGTGCTTTGGAGAATAGCTTGACTCCCTCTTCTTTGTGGCAGCCCCTGACATATAGGAACACTGCTATCATATCACCCCTCACCCTTCTCTTCATTATACTACACATACCCAATTCCAGCAACCGTTCCCTATATGTTTTAGCCTCCAGTCCCCCAATCATCTTTGTTGCTCTTCTCTGTACCCTTTCTAGAGTCTCGACATCTTTTTTACATCGTGGTGACCAAAACTGGATGCAGTATTCCAGGTGTGGCCTTACCAAGGCATTGTAAAATTGTGTTAGTACTTCACGTGATCTTGATTGTATCCCTCTGTTAATGCAGCCTAGCACTGTGTTGGCTTTTTTGGCAGCTGCAGCACACTGTTGGCTCATATTTAAGTGATTGTCCGCTAGGACTCCAAGATCTCTCTCACAGTTGCTACTATTGAGCAAGGTACCACCTATACGTGGCCCATTCTATAAGGCTGGCAAAAGGATAGTGCATTCAGTCCAGTTTTTACAGTCCATCTCTGCTTGGATACCTTTGAAAAACTTCCAGTACTGGATTTCAGCTCTTTGTGTATTAAATCCCATAATTTAATAATTTATTAATAATAAATGGACTCCAGAAGATGGTAGAGGACAGGAAGGCCTGGAGGAACGTTGTCCATGGCGTCGCGATGGGTCGGACACGACTTCGCAACTAACAACAACAACAACAATAATCCACATGGTTCTGGGAAGAGAAATATAAAGTGGTTTGTAAGAGTCTTTGCACAGTTTATATTTTGCTTTGTTACATAATCTGCCTGACATCATTAATACCTCATCATTGTTGTGTGCTGATAGCAGAAAAAATAAATTCATAATAGGCTGTCAGATACCATCAACTGAATGCCAACTTGGTTGTTAAAATTTAGCACTATATATTATGATGTAGCATTGCTTAGTGTAAACAAACTATCAATTTGCCAATTACCCATCTTTTACAGTGAATAATTTAGCTGTTTTGTTAATGGATGAATGGCTGGTTGTAACCTCGATTTGTTTTTGTTACTTCTTTCAAGCAAAAAAGATGCATGATTAATCAGTCACAGCTCACCTCTTATTTCCGCATATGTGATGGTTATAAAACCTTGTCCAGAGCATCAGAAATGAATCCACTGATAAGCAGGATAGGATCAGTGCTGAACTGTGTTTATCATGGTTGTATGTAAGATCTGAGGATGATAAGCTTATCCAGAATATCACTTAGTGTACTTGTAAGACAGATTGGCAGATCTAGATTCTGTTTCTTTTTCAGCTTATTTGTTTTAAAATGTTGTGGTTGGTGAATTTGGTGAATGGCAGGGGTGTCAAACTGGTGTCCCGCGGGCCAGATGCGTCATACACAGGCCATGTGCACCCTGGCACCGCAAAGGTAAAAAACATTGCAATACAAGTACCACAAAAAGATTGGGTATGTGGTTTGGATCAGACAATAGAACAGGAAATTCTGCTTTCTCTTATTCCAAAGAACTACCATTACTCTAAGAATTACCATTAATGAGAGAGACATACAAATATATAGCCTGAGATATTTTTCTGTCTCTGGCAGAGCAGTCCATGTCCTTCTCACCTTGCAAGTAAGAAACAAATTCAAGACAGAATTATAGAATATCTATCTATCTATCTATCTATCTATCTATCTATCTATCTATCTATCTATCTATCTATCTATCTATCTATCTATCTATCTAAAAATTGGCCATCAACGGTTAAAGAAATGTAACCTAATAATTCTGATATATAAAGTTTACAACAGTTTAGGGAACTGTTTAGGAACATAGCTACTTTAGAAGTATTTGTATGGTTGTAGCAAGGAAGAGAATTGCTATAAGTAAGAATCACAAAGCTTATGATACATTTGAAGAGCTAACATTTTACTTTTTAACATTTAAAAAGGCCTGTAATTAGAAGTGCAAACTTCTTATCATTGGATTGTAATATATTTATATTTTTGGTCTTTGGTGCACTTTGGGGAAATGAATTGAGGAAGAAGAATACTCAACTTTTTGACAATTTAATGTATCCTAAGGCTGATAGAAAATAATAGGGAATACAAAATAAAATTCTGTCTTATTACTCCTTTCCCCCCCAGTAATATAGGGAAAAATATACAACACTTTTATAATCATGTTTAAGTTCACATTGCTAATGTATAAAGCTCTTAAAATTGACCAGGAAAGTTACAGAAATCCGTACGCTTTTGTCCTTCAGCATGTAAATGACTTTGGCGCAGGCTTTTTATATGCAAATTCCCAAAATGTGACCTTCATTTTTAATGATGTGTTTTATATTTTAACACAAGTTGTGGATCTTTAAAGATTTTTTTTTAGATTTATGTTTTTATTTAAATGAGTAATACATTAGCAGCACAGTATTTTTAAAAAAACATTGTAATAAAGGATAAAATATTCCTAAAAAAGGAGAAGTATTTAATATCAGAAATTGTTTCAACCTTTTCCTAGTTTGTAAGGTAGAACACTAATGAGATTATCACAAATACAGACAACTATGGCCATTTTGTGGACAACATTTTTATTATTACAAGCTTGTTTTTTTCCCATAAATCTTCATAAATCTTTGATTCATACACAGTTCAGGATAGGTGCTTTGGTCATTGTATCATAAAATGTCTTGTGTAACTTTGTCCAAACTTCCTTTTAGAAAGGAAAAGAATAACAATTTGGAGTCATGATCGTAGGATTCACATTTGGAAACTTTTGAAAAATTGTGTCATTTCTTTAATAGGCTTTGTAGTACGATGCTGGACTGGCAACAGGGAAGATGAGGTCAGCCATAAAAACTCAAATGACTTTGAGCCAGTCATTTATTTTCAGGCCATCCTATCACACAAGGTAGCTGTAGTGGGTAAAAATGGGAGAAGTGAATGTTATGTAGGTCACCTTAAACTCCTAAAAGACAGGATATAAATCTAAAAATAAATACATAAATTGCTGTTTTGCTATTTTATAGCAAACTGGAAGTTTTGAAAAGCTCTTTAGCAAAGGTCTCAAAAGGTGAAGTAAAATTGCTTATTAGCCTTTAACATTTGGCTATAATTACTGCACTGTTCTAAATTATGCTGACCTGGAAAGCCATGTAAACTTGTGACATGCTCAGTCAAATATAAGATAATGGTTTGGTAAAAACTAAGAATTAATTAATTAGTATTCTGTCTTTATTATTTTTAACAGATACCTCAAGGCAGCGAACATTCAACACTCTTTCTTCCTCCCATTTTCTCCCCAACAACAACCCTGAAACAGAGTGACAGGTCCAAGGTCACCCAGCTGGTTTTAATGGCTAAGGCAGAATTAGTACTTACAGTTTCCCAGTTTCTAGACTGGTGCTTTAATCACTAGATGAGTGCTTTAATCACTAATCACTAGATCAGACTGGCCCTATTAATATACTATAACATTTCTATGGCACCAATTCCACAGGGACTGTCAGCTCTTTCCATATATTAATGCAACATATGTCCATAAAACTAATAATTATAAAAAATATCTCCCATTAAAACTAGTGTGCCTCTTTAGTTGCCACTCCTGGGAATATTGTAGATCAGATGTTCTACAGAACATCTCCATTTTGACTGCACTTCTAAAAAGCATTAGAACTATGCCATTGGACTCTGAGGTAAAATTATTCCATAATGAAGAAGCAAATTCCAAAAAAAATGTGTCCTAGTCTAACCCCTGCACTCCTCGTCAAATAATCTCATATAGGAGTATCATCAATATCATTGGCCTGTAGGCAAATGGATTAGTCCTACTTGAAACATAATCTGGCTATTGAGATAGAATTTACTTATCCACAGTTAGAAACTATATGTCTACTTTCTTTTTAGCTGCATTATTACATGTTTCTAATGACATGAGAGACTGTGTATATATTACAGAAGAACCTTTTCATATTATGAAATTGATTTGAATAACCCAAAGATGCTTCTCCTAGTATATATCAAGAAAACTTAACTAGTAAATGATAATTTAGAATAACCAAATAGTAGCTCACATGGCTTTTGTTTATTAAGACTTGACTAATTTAAAATATTCAATTTGTGTTAATGCTTGGTGAAGGCTAATCAAAAAATGACAATTGAAAAAAATCAATATAGTTTTTGTGTTGATACAGTATGGAGAAAAGAGGAACTTGAGGGCATCAACAGCACTTTCACTGGAGCTGAACGGAAAGCAGCTCTCTGTGGACTTCTAGAAAAAGAGACCCAGCTGATTGCTTGCATTGGGAGACACAAAATAAATGCAGTAGAAGAGAACCACGAAAAAGCAATCCTGTTCTTTCTGGAAAAGGTCAGTGAGATAATTTCTGTCTTAGTGTACCAAGAGTTCAAAAACCGAAATTAACATTTGCAAACTAACAACATACTGAAGAAAAGCACAGTAATTAACTTACCAGTTGGTGATATGATTTGTGAGCTTTATGCATGTCTGGCAGTAAAATTGGCTCATTAGATATGGTTATTAAAAGTCTTTATGTATACTCATAAATTTGTGAAAATTTCTTTTCACCTATGTACAGAGAAGCCACCACTTACATCTTAATTTACTTAATTACATCTTCTTATTGAAAATGATGCTAACCATGCCCTCTATAACCTTTAATTAATACTGCATTTTAGGCATGTAGGGTAAATTTATTATAGTAATTTCATTCATGTTACCAGAATTTATATTCTACGATATCATTTCTGTCACTGTTACAACACTAGACACCTTTGGCTCTACTGTAGGAAAATATATTTGAAATTTTGTGTAAGGCTTTTCAGAAAAAGTCATTATTTCACATGCAAAATAAATTTTCTATTGGGGGGGGAAGAGGTATTTAGGGGAAGACTACAACTTCAAGTAAATTAACTATACCCATCATCCTGTTTTCTCTTCAAGTGAAGAAATTGGTAGAGTTGCATCTCAAGAAGAATTTTTTTATTTGACTTCTTGTATAGATCATATTGCTGCTAGATAGTTTGAAGTTGTAACATGTCAGATAATCAATGGCAATCCTTTTCTTATCTCATTTTTAAGCTTCCAGTGACCTATTCCTTTTCAAAGCACTAGCAAGGATCTTGACAAACAAGAGCGTTGGGCCTTGTTCAACAAGATGTGGTTCAGTGGTGAGAAGAGTAAGGGTCCTGCATTTAGGCAGGAAAAACCAAATACATAGGTTCAGAATAGGCAGTACCTGGCTCAACGGTAGTAACTGTGAGAAGGATCTAGGTGTCCTGGTGGGCTACCACTTAAATATGAGCCAGTAGTGTGCTCCAGCCCCATGATTCTATTGTTCTAATTATCAGGTATACTTTAAGCCAAAAGAAATAAAGTACATTGTAAATTTAAATTGTGGTTCTGCATTGTATTCTATTTGTGTATGATTTCTGTTTCAGAGGACAATTGAATCTGCTCACATATATGATTTGAACTAAATGCCCAAGTATTTCATTTGTGTGTTAGAGTTCTCTTATAATGATAATCTTATGAACTTAAGAGTTCTAACATTAAGATGAATTCTTCATTAGAAGAAGCTTCAGACTGAAATTAAAAGTAGGAATGTAAAGACAGCAAATAGAATAGATAAAACAGTAAAACAGTAAAATTACTTTGGAATAATAGCAAATAATTCTAAGAATAGAGCAATGGATAAGAAAAAGACATAAGAATAAGAAATTATTATTTTAATTAAGGTAAATGTCTTAAATTGTTTATCCACCTGTAGATGTCGCTAGCAGCCAACACTATACTTGAAATAAACTTAGAAGCTTTGATGCTTCCAGATAAAAAGCATACAATAATGTACAATATCGATAAATATTGTTTTCCCTAATTTTAAAATTGCTTCATTTCTATTCTTCAGTTTCCCTCATAAGAATTCTCTCGTGCTAGAGACTGTTTTTATTGGGAGAAAATGTATAGAAACCGTACCAAGTTTATGCTCTAAATCCAGTTCCCTGCTGAAAGAGAAAATTAGATGGAAGAAGCAGTCAGTAGTTAACTCCAGTTTAATAAGCAAAAATCCTACTTTAGTTTAATAAACAAAAATCTCCCTTTCCCATCTCACTGCAAGAGACAGCTATCAAACTATAACTTGCTGACAGTTAACTCTCAGAATTGTTCTGAATGACAGCAGAAACTAAGGAATGGTATGTTTGAGGAGAACAAGAGGGTGTGTCTGCTAAAATTTGGGCAAGAAGTGAGAAAAGTTCAGTGGAATTACCACTGACTAATGGAATGGATAGAGAGATTCTTTTGAAGCAGGAGGGAGAGTAGTGTGTTGAGTAGTGTGCCACAGAGTTCCCTTCTGGGCCCAGTCAAATATTATTTTAGGTAAAGGTAAAGGTTCCCCTGCACATGTGTGCTAGTCGTTTCCAACTCTAGGGGCCGGTGCTCATCTTCATTTCAAAGCCAAGGACGTCTCCATGGTCATGTGGCCGGCATGAACAAAAAGTGAAAGGCATGCTCATGACATATGCAAATGACACAAAACTGGATATTATAAAAAAGCTACCAAAGAAAGCTGATCTTGTTCTAAATTGTTACAAAGGTTGCACAAGATGAATAAGAACTCTTTTGTGACTTGGTAGTTCATTCTGGTTTTACTGATTCTACACATAAGACAGTGATTTAATCACAAAATATATTTTGAGAATCTTCTGAAATAGTTCAATTTTTCTTTCCCTCTTTGGTTCAAGATTTTAACTGCCTAGGTTGATGTTTCTTATTTCACTTCCCTAGTCTTTTTCCAGCTGGGGCCTGTCTTTTACAGTATATACTGCTCAAAAAAATAAAGGGAACAGAAAATAAGACATCCTACTATTAAATACAGTACATTGTGTTGTTTAAGTGTTCCCTTTATTTTTTTGAGCAGTATATATATACCACTCCACATTAAAATACATTCACATAATTAAGCCATAAGTTAATTGATATCACACACACATTATATTCATCGTATAGTTTGAATAAATAAGAGGAGAGTATGTACCCTTTTTTCATTCCTTTGCCAGTAGCCATTCTGTTTTGCTATAAATTACTAAAGTCCTTTTTACTTTTCATTTTGTAATTGATCTATGACACCAAGTGTCATATGTAAACATATTCATAAAATGAATACATTTTAAAACCTTTTTTGCTGTTTTAAGATGCTTCCTGAATATTTTAGGAGAAATGGAAATATTGTTCATTTGAACTTTCTACAAGTTTTTCTTTTGTTTCACAATTTCTACAGAAAGTTTTTAGATGTAAGTTTATAAGATAAAGTTATAATATTGTTCAAAAAGTGTATACACTTTAAGTTCAGGATATGTTATTTCCAACATGCTTCACATGTGTATGTGTCTTGATTATCTGAGACAAGGAACAGCAAATATATTCTTGTTCATTATATAACCAAAGTTTTAATTCTTTATTAATAATAATAAAGATGATATATCTTGCATGTGTTGTATTACCTGTATGTATTGCTAACACCTTGCTTGGAGTCAGACAAATGTATATCAAGTTCACACCTGCATCCTAAAAGTGGGCTCTCTGCCCAAAAGCTGTTGTGAAAGAGCAATCAGTAAGATCTTTTATATAATATGGGTAGTTACTGCGTAAGTAGAGCAATTTTGACATTTTAAGACATTCAAACAATTTCTTCAGATTTCAACCTATTCTGCATATTGAAAAGTTGGATTAGGAAATATTTCAAAATGCTTGGTTGTATGACTTTCAGAGTTGAGGTTGGGAGATTCTGGAACATATCAGATTGCACTTATATAAGTCCATCATGGATTTCTTAATATGCAAACCATTATTTTTCAACCTGGTTCAATAAAGCCTGCTAAAATTCTTTAAAATATAACTGCCTCAATTTCAGTTTACTAATCCTAGGTAGAAAGTTATCAAGCCACCACCAACCCTTGATTTTAGTAGGCCTGGAGGGGACCTGAGGTTCTAGGACAAGGCAAGAATTCTCACCCTTGGAAAACTATCCATCCCCCAGCTACAATATTAATCCTACAAAACTGACTTTATAGCAGGCTTTTTGGTGCAGGAGAATTTCTGGAGTCCTGTGATATTTGGGAATACAGGACAGGCACTGATCCTATGGTGGAGCAAACCAGATTGGGAAACATTATCTAAAATGCTTTGTGCATATAGAGAAAATTAATGTGTGATCAGTGATTTTAAATCTCTTCAGCTACTCTGGGTGTCATAATACTGGCTTACAGTGTCTCTTAATACATATAAAAGGTTTGTGCTATCATGTATGCACCAGAAAACAAATTAATAGAACTTTAATTATGCTGGAGCAACAATCTTTTGTTTCTGATTCTGTCAAGCATTTGCTAGCTCTAATTGAAAGATGCAGAATTTTATTTACTTAGGCAAAAATCTATTGCATCAATTTTCAAAATTGGTTTTGGCTTCAGTCCATCAGTTCCAATTATTTGCACTTCATTTAATTATAGAGCTAAACCCACTAAGAATCTGTCAAATTTTATTTATGAAATTCTATTTTTACTTTTTAATGCTTATATAATTTGAAAAATAGGAGTTTCTTAATAGTGTACAGATTTCTGTTTCCAGTAGCAAACAGTTTCTGTGTATTCAAGCTTCCTAGAAATGTAGAGAGCTGTGGAAATAAAATTGCTAAAGTTAAAAAAGAAAAGAAGAAAGAACACAGCACAGTCAGCTTTGTTCCTGCTGAAGACAGTTAGAAGAGAGCTCCATGGTACTAATCTGCCCTGTCGGATGCTTATTAAACATGACAAGACAGGTTAGAGAGATTATCGCCGTAAACCAGGACTAGAAATCTCCTAATATCCACCCACCCATGTTCATTCCATCTCTTGCATTTACATAGGAAATAAGGAGTAACCCTAGGTTGAGGATTTAGTCATACTGAAGAGGAGCTTTTAAAAGACAGGAGTATTGCCAAGGTTTCTTTTCTTTAAAAAAATTAAATCAGGAGGGAATTTTTCCCCACAGTTTTGTTGTGGTTCTTCTATCTCCAGTTCAGTCAAAGAAACATATGCACATGTCTCTCTTCCACTATGTAGAATCCAAAGTGTGGGTGGACCACAGATCTAAAGTGTAGGAGCTTAGAACTCAAGTGCAAGGGTCAAATGATGTTAAGGCTCTTCAACTTACTAATTATGCAGAGGCATTCATGGAAGAAGATCGAAACTGTCAATATGATAGCCATAATTACACAATCAAAGCCTGGGCCCTGTATTATGTGTAACCACAAACTAGTCCTTTGTCAGTTCCTGGTGTGAAACAGGTTTACTGCAACCCAGTTACCTGTTTTCCTTCTGGTTATTTGACTCAATGCTATAAATATTATTTATCAATGCTATTTTTTATTTTTATTTTAATTATTAATTACAAATACTTTATTCTCAAGCATTTATTCTCAAGCAATATCTATAGTAATCTGAAAAACCTTTAAGTTTATTAAATCCAAGTTATTAAATCTAAAACTATTAAATCCAAAGTTTAAAATTATCTAGCTTCATTAAGCCATCCAAGCTCCAGAACTTGAGCAGTCCTTATTATGCTAAGTTGTATCTAATTTTTGTGCACAGCTGTTCATCTCCTGTTATGAAAATTGGTTTATTAAAGAAGATCATGCCACTGAGGGTCTAACAGGTGCTAAACAGTCAGATTCCAAAAACTTTTAAAAAGGGGAAAATAAACATCAGGTTTAGCTCAAGTGCATGAAATGAATGGCCTCTCACTATTTTATTTCCCCAGTCTTCCCTACTTCCCCTATCTGACTGCAAACCTAAAGATCTGTCTATTTACATTATTTTGATTATTTGTTGCCCATTCATCTTTTTTAAAAAAAGCATGATTACCAGAAAATCAGTAAAAACCTTAATGCTGGAATATTATATATATATATATATATATATATATATATATATATATATATATATATATATATATATATATATATATATATATATATATATATATATATATATATATATATATATATATATATATATATATATATATATATATATATATATATATATATATAATATATATATATATATATATATATATATATATAATATATATATATATTATATATATATATATATATATATATATAATATATATATATATATATATATATATATATATACAACTATATATGTATATAGTTCTAAGCTCCTACACTTTAGATCTGTGGTCCACCCACACTTTGGATTCTACATAGTGGAAGAGAGACATATATATATATTAGGACACTGAGCTTGTCGATCAGAAGGTCAGCAGTTTGGCGGGTCGAATCCCGAGTGCCGCGTAACAGAGTGAGCGCCTGTTACTCGTCCCAGCTTCTGCCAACCTAGCAGTTCGAAAGCACGTAAAAATGCAAGTAGAAAAATAGGGACCACTCCAGTGGGAAGGTAACAGCGTTCCGTGCACCTTTGGCATCTAGTCATGCCAGCCACATGACCACGGAGACGTCCTCGGACAAGCGCTGGCTCTTTGGCTTTGAAACGGAGATGAGCACCGGTCCCTAGAGTCGGAAACGACTAGCACACATGTGTGGGGGAACCTTTACCTTTACATACACACACACACACACCCCCCCCACATATATATATATATATATATATATATATATATATATATATATATATATATATATATATATATATATTGATTATATCAGAAAAGTGTTTGTGGCTTCCATATTTCAAGAATTTGGACAAACTTGATACATTTTGGAAAATGTTTTATTCACCTCTATCAGCAGATTAGCATAATTAAACTGTAATTATATGATAATACTGGTTCTAGCTCCATTCTGTTAAATCTATAAGTCTTTCATATTTTTTGTATTGTCCTTTGAATTTTTTATGTTCATTAGGAAACTATAATTTTACCATAAATCACTGGATTTCACAATTATATATAAGGATTTATTAAAAAAATACTGTTAGTAATTGCTGATTTCTTAGAATAATGATTATTTTTAATTAACTGAAATGAAATGTTAAATATGTAGAAGCAACAACTGAGTCTCCATTAAACTTCTAGCACTGTACTTTATTCATGTACTGCTCCTTGTTCTATAATCATTGGTTCAAATTGTTTCTCCAGTGTGCAGAACCAAAAAGATGGAAAGCATTTGATGGCAGAACCACAGAAATGGATACACAATTCACACTGCGGGCCAGGGAATTACTTGGAATCTATCGCAGCATTAGTATGAAAGATCTTCCCCAAGATGAACGGCTAGATGTGTTGTTAACCCTAAAACATACAGTGAAGGTATGTTTCTCCAAGGCTTTAAAAACACACACACACACTGATGTCACATATCAACAGTATGTAGTGATTTACATGTCAGACTTAAGACCAGGGAGATTGAGGTTCAACCATCTCATCAGCTTGGAAGCTTGTTTTGTATATCAAGCAAGTCATTTTCCCTTAGTCCAACCTACCACATAGGGCTGTTGTTGTAGAGAAAATTGTGTAATGTTGCCTTGAGCCCTTATAAGTAAATATTTGATGTTCTCTATTTGTATTTATATTTGAGGTCTTTATTCCTTATTGTTGTGGAGGTTACACCTCTACTTTGCTAACTGCCATGGTTCCCAATAAGCTCTCAGATGCAATTCTAGATGTTGGTTACCACCTTCATGGCCCAGGACTTCAATATTTGCAAAGATCATTTATGTCTGGTTGTTTCTGGCCATCCCATACATTACAATAGAGTGGGCCCATTCCTGGCTCCTTCTCTGAAACATGGCATCTGACAGGACGTAGGAAGCATGCCTTTTCAGTTGTGATCCCTGCTCTCTGGAATGTTCTCTCCCCTAAGATTCGCCTGTCTCCAATCTTGTTGGCCTTCAGGAAGGCTTTGAAGACATGGATGCTTTCTCAGCATTGGAGCCAGAATATTCTCTGGAGGCTGAGTATATTGTGGTTATGCCTCAACTGTGAGATTTTGTTTTCTTTATTGGTGTTTTTGTTATCGACATTGACCTGCTATGATTTGTTTATAGCTGTATGCCAGCAGGAAACACATTATTACAATTTGGATAGCCATATTAATCCTTAAACAAAATAAATATGTGTATGCTTAATTGGTAGCTTCCATTCTACTCTTAGAATGAATGAATGAATGAATGAATGAATGAATGAAGCCAGATTAAAAGATAACAAACAACTTACCCACTCTTGAAAAATTGAAAGAACCTGAGGGGATGGATAGGTCCTGTGTAATCAACAGTGTGCACTCTTCACTGGTTCTGAACACTGATGAAAAAGTGAGATATCTGATCCTAAGCACACTGACTTACTATGAAGATATTTAAATATACAGAATATATTAGAACAGCTGGGAAGCAAGTGTTGGATTTCTATCCTAAAGCCAAACTAGAAGACGTGCTTTCTGGGAAAAATTGCTTGGATGAGGCTTTCTGCAGTTAAGCAGTTCTGATAGGGGAAGGAAACCCTTGGTGTGTCTCTAATTTGGATTGGGTTCCCTCCATCACTATTTTCACAGAATAAAAAACTCCAAAAATGCTTCATTCATTTCAGGGAAGATGTTTTACATGTAGCTTACTATAAAAGCTATTTTTATGGTTAATTAAGTACTTAAAAATCACAACTAATGGCTGAGGAAAGCACTGTATTCACATTTCTAAAAGCAAAGGGTTTCTGAAATGTTGAGCAGTATCTGATATTTTGACTCTTTGTTGACCCTTTCTCAGAAGATGCTTTCAAAGCCATTCTCTGAATATTTTAGATGCCCTGCCGCCTGTAAACTATTATAATTGGCAACTGATATTAAGAATTACAGTCAGTATAAGGAATTGTATACCTATGGTTTGCTAAACACTTTGTTTATTTTTTCAGGAACATGAATGTAAACTCACGCAAGAAATAGTGGAATTAATTGATAGAGAAGCAGACCTCATGATGAGGGCAGTGAAGGAATGTAATTTACAAGGACTTCGACAAAGAATCTGTACATTATTTCTTCAGTATATTAAAACACCTCTTTTTAATCCAGAGGTTGCACGACTTCTCAAGGTATTTTCCACCTCTGTTACAAATATATGTAATACAATGTGAAGCTAAATGAAATTCCTTTTCTGTTTAAATAGTCCATTGGCTATCCAAATGATGGATAACTCTCACTTATATTCCTTTAATTTGCTCTATGTAGAGCCACCTTGAAGACTATCCTAAAACTTCAGCTGGTCCACAGGATAGTGGCTCAGTTTTTGGCTATTCTTGATACTTCCCAGGTTACAGTTAAATGGTTGTTTCAGGGACTGCATTGGTTACCAGTGTGTGAGTGCAATTCATGGTAGGGCCTTGGGGATCTAAGAAATCACCTTTCCCAGATACACAATGCCCATCTGGTCTGGGTAGCCAGAAAGCAGATATTCATGGTATCTCTCTTACTAGGAGATGCGACAGGAAGGGATCTCAGGATTCTCTGTAGGGGCTCCCCTCTTATGAAGCACCTTACCTTTCCAAGATAAGTATAGCCTTGCATTTATGGTCTTCCAAAAAATGGCAAAGACCTAGCATTTCTGAAGCCTTTGGGAAAATATTGTAGACCCAGTGATGCCAGTTGCAATTTAATTGCATTATTATATTGTTATAGATTTTCTAATATATAGTGCAGTATTATTGTATGTTATTATATAGCAATAGCACTTAGAATTATATACCGCTTCGTAGTGTTTTACAGCCTTCTCTAAGTAGTTTACAGAGTCAGCATACTGCCTCCAACAATCTGGGTCCTCATTTTAGTAATCTCAGAAGGATGGAAGTCTGAGTCAACCTTGAGCTGGTCAGAATCGAACTCCTGGCAGTCGACAGAGTTATCCTGCAATACTGCATTCTAACCACTGTGTCACCATGCTTATGTTATGTTATGTTATGTTATGTTATGTTATGTTATGTTATGTTATGTTATGTTATGTTATGTTGTTATGTTATGTTATGTTATGTTATGTTATGTTATGTTATGGCATCATATTATAAATTGCCTAGAATATGATGCTAGTTAAATAAGTATCTCAAATTTTACATTATTATTATTATTGTAGAGTACAGTTGATTAATTACGAATACATATACAAAACACAAGAGAATAGATGAGGCTATTCTGTATGAAAAAAATGACATGAAAGCCAGATATCATTTGTGAAAGCCAGGTGGAGTATGCTGTCTGCCACCTAATAGACTGGAAAGAAAAAATATTTGAATACAGTAAAATGAACTGCTAATATAACGTGGCATTTGCCTCATATACATGTGACTGAAGAAAATGGACTTGCCAATAGATATGCATACCAAAGTTAAAGAATTAGAATTTTGCTGAACCACCGCTTTCAGCATCCCCCACCTGCACAGACAATAACAAGAGAGCTGTAAATCAGTAACAGCTGCTGGACCACAACTTTCCCATCTCTACTATAAAATTGTGAACAGCAAAATCAAAGTCCAAACACCACCACCACCCCAATTTCTTTAAGTTCTCTCCCTGATGTGATCTTGGGATTATAATATTGCAGTGCCTTGTAAGAAGGCTAATGAGAGTAAAGATTTATCTTAACCCCATCATAGTTATTAAACACGCTTAACAGGTCATTTTACTAAAGAACAATAAATTTAATAAGTAAATAACATACACAAATTTCACAATATAATAATAGCATAATAAGCAATTATAGATCAACTAATGAAAAGGTAGATTTTTTAAAAAAAATACTTGAGAAAACAGGAAGCTTGAACTTCATAATAGGAGCCCATCTAATTTTTGGACTGAACTTGATCCTGATGATGATTGCCTTTATATAAAATCTCAGTACTTTGAGGTACATCAGATTAGAAAACCAATGCTATGTAGGTCAGTACTACTTTTACAACAACAACAACAACAACAACGACAATATTAATAATAATAATGTTGGAAGGGACAATGGAGGTCATCTAGTCCAACCCCCTGCTCAGGCAGGAAACCCTATACCATTTCAGACAAAGGGCTGTCCGATCTCTTCTTAAAAGCTTCCAGTATTGGAGCATTCACCGCTTCTGGAGGCAGGTTGTTCCACTGGTCAATTGTTCTAATTGTCAGGAAGTTTCTCTTTAGTTCTAGGTTGCTTCTCTCCTTCATTAGTTTCCATTCGTTGCTTCTTCAGGCTTTCAGGCACTTTGGAGAATAGCTTGACTCCCTCTTCTTTGTGTCAGCCCCTGAGATATTGGAACACTGCTATCATGTCCCCCCACCCCTCGTCTTTCTCTTCATTAAACTAGACATACCCAATTCCAGCAACCGTTCCTTATATGTTTTAGCCTCCAGTCCCCTAATCATCTTTGTTGCTCTTCTCTGTACTCTTTCTAGAGTCTCAACATCTCTTTTACATTGTGGTGACCAAAACTGGATGAAGTATTCCAAGTGTGGCCTTACCAAGGCATTGTAAAGTGGTATTAGTACTTCACTTGATCTTGATTCTATCCATCTGTTAATGCAGCCTAGCACTGTGTTGGCTTTTTTGGCAGCTGCAGCACACTGCTGGCTCATATTTAAGTGATTGTCCACTAGTACTCCAAGATTCCTCTCACAGATACTACTGTTGAGCAAGGTACCCTCTACACTATACCTGTACATTTTGTTTTTCTTGCGTAAATGTAGAATTTTACTTTTTTCACTATTGAATTTCATTTTATTAGATAGTGCCCAGTGTTCAGGTCTGTCCAGATCCTCCTGTATCTTAAATCTATCTTCTGGAGTGTTGGCTTTTCATGCCAGCTTGGTGTCGTCTGCAGATTTGATGAGTTACCCATCTGTCCCCTCATCCAAATCATTGATAAAGATGTTGAAGAGCACTGGGCCCAGAAAAGAGCCCTGGGGCACCCCACTACATACTTCCCTCCATGTAGCTGCAGTTCCATTGAGGACCACACGCTGAGTATGGCTAATCAGCCAGCCACGAATCCATCAGGTAGTGATTCTGTCTAACCTACATTTTTCTATCTTATCAAGTAGTAGGTTGTGATCTACTTTATCAAATGCCTTACTGAAGTCCAAGTAAATTATATCTACAGCATTCCTCTGGACCACTAATTTTGTCACTTGGTCAAAGAATGCAATAAGATTTGTCTGGCATGATCTGTTTTTGACAAACCCCATGTTGGCTTTTAGTAATGACTTTGTTTGCTTCTAGGTATTCACTGATTTGTTGTTTGATTATCTTTTCTAGAATCTTCCCAGGTATTGAGGTTAGGCTGATAGGTCTGTAGTTTTCTGAATCTATTTTTTCCCCTTTTTTGAAGATGGAAACTACATCAGCTCTTTTCCTATCCTCTAGGTAGTTCCCCAGTGCTCCAGGATCTTTGAAAAATATAGTTCAGTGGTTCTGAGATCACATCTGCCAGTTTCTTGAGAACCTTCGGGTGTAATCCATCTGGTCCTAGTGATTTGAACTTGTCTAGGCTGGACAGGTGCTCATTTACCATTTTCTTGCCTATCTTAACTTGTGCTTCTAATGTGTTTTTATGGTACTGTTTTTGATAGGTTGGGCTGTTTTTTTTCCCTTTGTGTAAAGACAGATGCAAAAAACGAGTTAAATAATTCTGCTTTCTCCCTGTTGCTTGTCACCACGTTGCCACTTTCCCCCAGAAATGGACCAATCATTTCCTTAACTTTTATCTTGTTTGAGTCTTAGCTTTCCTCACTTCATCTTTGCAGGCTCGGGCTATTTGCTGATATTCTGACTTAGTTATGTGCCCCTCTTTCCACTTTTTATACTTGTCCGTTTTATCTATCAATTTTTCACAGAGTTCTTTATGCAACCATGCTGGTTTAGTTTGAGAGCTGTTATTTTTTCTTCTTTGTTGGTATTGTGCTAGACTGGACTTTTATTATCTCACTTTTCAAAATTTCCCCAGCTTCTTGAGTTGTTTTCCCCTTGAGGATTCTCACCCATTGAATCCTTCCCAAGCTCTCTCTGAGTTTATTGAAATTAGCTCTCTTATAGTCTAAGACTCTAGTTTGACTGTGTTCTATTGCTTGTGCTTCCATAATGTTGAATTCCAATATTGCATGATCACTTTCTCCCGGTTCCTGTGGCTTCAACACCTTCTATCATTTCATCTCTGTTAGTGAGAATTAGATCCAAATTGACTAATCCCCTAGTTCCCTTCTCAATTTTTTGGGAGAGAAAGTTGTCTGCTAGGTTTGTCAGGCATCTATTTGATCTTCCACTTGGTGCAGAGTTTGTCTCCCAGTTGATATTAGGGTAATTAAAGTCCCCCATTACTATTGTGATGTGCTTCTTACATACCTTAGTTAGCTGACTAGCAAAAAGTTCATCTATTTCCTCTGCTTGGTTGGGCGGCCTATAGTATATACCTATGGCAATGTCATTTTTCCCCCTTTTATATTGACCCAAATGCATTCAAAACAGTTTGCATCATTGTTGTACTCTATTTCTGTAGAGATGTAGTTATTTCTTACAGAGAGAGCAACTCCACCTCCTCTTTTGTTTGGTCTGTTTATTTTAAATAATTTAAATCCCTCTAGCTGTGTGTTCCATTTGTGGGTTTCATCCCACCATGTTTCCGTAATGGCAACAATATCATATCTGCCCTCATTTACCTGAATTTCTAGTTCACCCTGTTTACTGTTCATACTCTGTGCATTGGTGTATAGACATTTGAGTCCTTTATGACTGACCCTGTGTTTACTTTCTACATAACCTGTGTGGTGCCCGAGTTCCCCTATTTTCTTACCACCTGTTTGGTTAGTGCACTTTGTGTGACACTAGCTATTAAAAGCTTGATTTTGCTTGACAGCAAGATTGATATTCTTGTCCACACACAAACACATCTATGTTCTGTACCCATTAACTCACTGTCCCCGTTGTTTAGTTTAAATATTCCTCCAGAAAAATATGTGAATTTATTGCTAAGTAACTCAGTCCCTTTCTTGGATAGATGCAAACCATCTCTTTTGTACATTTTTCCTTTGGACCAGCTACAGACATTGTGACTAATATAACCAAAGCCTTCCCCTTTACACCACTCTTTTAGCCACATATTGAATTGTGCTATACACTGGCCTTTTCCATTTTGCTCCTTATACACTGGTAAAACCTCTGAAAAAGTAAGCCTACAGCCTATCCTTCTGAGTTCCTGCCCCAAGCTCTGGAAATCATTCTGCATAGAGAGTACATCTTTTTGGGACAGATCGTTAGTGTCAAGATGTTCAATAGCATCCACATCACAGTCCTTCCTGACATTCTTGACTATTTTAAAAATATGCTTCTTATCCCTACTGGCAGTAGCACCTGGAAGACACCTGACCTCTTTTAAAACCTCTGTGTCCTTTCCTAAATTTACATTCCTTATAATTGAATCACCAACCAGAAGGTGGCTTCTCTTTTTGGATGCCTTTCTCTTCTTGCATGACTGATGTGTAACACCTGATTCGCGCTTCTCCCTGTCAAAAACAAGTACTTCATCTTGGACCACGATCCTCTGCTTATTTGAATTATCACAACTACCTTGACCTGTCTCCTTAATGTCCCTATTAAGGTCAGCAAGGGCACTGTATCTGTTATGCAGGGACACAGTGAAATGCTGTAGTAGCAAAATCTTAGCAAGTCTGAATGTGCTTCCCCCCTCCCTCTCTGTCTCTGTGTAAATTAGGGAGGGGGCTTGTCTAAGAGGGTTACATTACATTCTTGGTTCAGACTTAGGGCTCTTTTACCAGACTTTTGCCTTGGGAATGGCTCTTTCTCCTATCTTTAAGGCCATTCCTTCTGCCTTCTACACAGATCACTCCATCCATCCTGTAACTAAGTGAATTTTAAAATAATGTTACTGAAATAATATGTTCATTTTTATAGTTTTATTTGCAGTATGGCAAACAGGTAGATTCTTCAGGAAACATTGTAAATATGACACACAGAGCCCTTGCACACATGACATTTGTGCTTATCTGGCCTGAATACTATATCATTTTGTTACCAGAGTGCTGTCCCCAGGTATTGAAGTTTATCTTCTCCTCATTCAGGTGCAGCATAGGTCAAATTGCAAAACTTCCAATCTGAAGTGATCTTGGAGGCAAGCCATTTTCCATTCAGATTCTACACTTGCCTCATCTCCTGCTCTGAGACTTGCTAGTAGATTTACCGCATCTCTGCCCGAACTTGCTAATAGGTTTCAGTGACAACCTTAATTCTTTAGTCAGTTTCTTCTCAATATCAGAACACTCGTAAAAATAAGTGGCCTGATTTTCCCTGCTTATGTAAGCAGCATATGCTGAAATCTTCTCTTATTTTCTCCAGCTTCAAGTAGGACATTACCTTCTACCTTAGCCTCCTAAGAGCTGTATACTGAAACCTGTAAACATGATGAGGAAAACCAGCCTTGAATAGCTATGTTGTCATCCAATCATTGCAGTATTAGTGAAATTTATATACAAGAAGTATATTATACCATAGTCAGCTTTTGTGGAAATAGCCAGTTATGGTTTGTACACACTACAGTACAAAGCACGGGGACAGGGAGGGGGCTAATAATTTATATTTTCTTTTTCTGTGAAAGTGAATAAAATACTCTTTTCTATGAGTATTTCCTTGTGCCCTTACTATGAGAATTTCCTTCATCTGGAAGTAGGGCACAGACTCACTTTGGGAATTTTGCATTTATCTTGCTGTCTGAAGGGAGTACTGGTCGATTTGAGGCATTCTTGTCCATTCCAAAGTCAACAGCAGTGAAGACAATTGTACTACCATTGTTTGTATCTTCAAA
This sequence comes from Vipera berus, assembly GCF_964194415.1. Lineage (NCBI taxonomy): Eukaryota > Metazoa > Chordata > Lepidosauria > Squamata > Viperidae > Vipera > Vipera berus. The sequence continues at coordinate 23,139,787 of NC_138208.1, forward strand.
ATGCCTTGGAGGACTGGGTAGTGAAAATAGTTGCTGCCATTGGAAAATACAGTAGAGTAAAATTGAATAGGGCATTTTAACTACACAGGTATCTTCCTCCTTCATGGTTTTCAAGATAATTGCTTATTTATTGATTTTTGTCCCCAGTATACTATACTAGCACAGATACATATCTCTAGGCAGTTTTCAAAGAAAGAATAGAATAGAATAGAATAGAATAGAATAGAATAGAATAGAATAGAATAGAATAGAATAGAATAGAATAGAATAGAATAGAATAGAATAGAATAGAATAGAAGAGAAGAGAAGAGAAGAGAAGAGAAGAGAAGAGAATAGAATAGAATTCCTTTATTGGCCAAGTGTGATTGGACACGCAAGGAATTTTGCTTTGGTGCATAAGCTCTCAGTGTACATACAAACAACAAAGTGATAGGTCATAGATCATAAATCATAGTTACAATCATTAATCATAAGATACAAATAACAAGTGATAAATCATAAGATACCAATAGGAGAAGATAGTAGGAAAGATGAGAAAGATGAGAAGATGAGAAGGATAATAGCAATACAGCCTATTACATAGTAAATATATTTAGACCTAAGACCGTGCAGTGGGAATTAGGTGTTCAGCAGAGTGTTGGTGCAGAGGGGAAAATGTCACTGTAATTGTAACATTTTGATTTTGTTTATGAATCGCCTATGAATGCTGTCATAGAAGTACAGGTAGTCCTCGACTTATTATCACAATTGGGACCAGAATTTCTGTTACTAAGCAAGGTGGTTTTTAAGTGAGTTTTGCCCAATTTTATGATTTTTTCCCATGGTTGTTAAGCGAATTACTCAAGTTGTTAAATGAATCATGTGATTGTTAAGAAAATCCAGCTTCCTCCACTGACTTTGCTTATTGTAGGCTAGCTAGGAAGGTCGCAAATGGCAATCACATGACATCAGATGCTGCAAACATTGTAAATACATGTCAGTGTCCAAGTTTTGATCATGTGACCATCGGAATGCTCTAACAGTTGTAAGTGTGAAGATCAGTTGTAAGCTATTTTTTCAGTGCCATTGTAACTTTGAACAGCTGCTAAATGAATGGTTGTAAGTCTAGGACTATCTGTAAAATCTGAAGTAGCAAGTTGATGGGGAATCAGTATGACAATTAGACTATTTGATATGCAAAGAGATAGACTATTGAAATACTTTCAGTACCTGTATAACAAAACTATTATGGCTTGTATTGATAATTGCATTCCTCTCAAAGTGTTTATATAAAGAACATTTATCTTTTTTTAAACTTAGCTACATATACCAAAGTTTAAAAGTATGTTCTTAATTGCTAGGTTTATTATATTGTGCTACATCACAGTAATTGTTTGAGAGATATGGTACATTTCATAATTTATAATTTACTAAGGGTAAATGAATCCATAGACAGCTAATTTGTAAGGTTGACAGTGAGATAGCAGTTAATGTAGATCATTACAACCTGGTTTGTAAATTACCTATTAATATATATACAATTTATTTTTGTTACTTCTAATTGAAATTACAATTATGGTTAATAGAAGTGAATTTTGAAAATGCAAATTATTACATAATAATTAGCTATCTAACTGATAATAACATGCTTATCTCAATCATTTCAATCCAGAAGCCTGGTGTGTGCTCAAATATAAAAGTGTAATTTTTAGAGATTTTATCAGTGCAGTTCAGTGTTATCTTCACAACATTTCACATATGTAGATGAATCCAGATCAGTTTCTCTTCTGAAACCCCTTTAGCTCATCTTCTCTTTTAGTTCAGTTTCATCCATTGAAAGCAATGATGTTAAAAACCTCTGGTCCAGCCTTTGATTCTTTATGGAAAAAAACAACAACTTATAATAGCATTCTTGCAGGTACCAGCTGATCCAATGAAGCTTTATCACAACATCTATTTTTGCCTGGGTTGCAAAAAATATCTACCTTCTACTAGTTTTGCGATATCTGTTAGTTCTTGCACCATTGGCCGGTGCCGTGTTTGCTGCAAGCTGGATAATGAGGCTCGTAAGAGGGAAGCCTTTTTGAAGTACAAACGGATGCTCCGAAATCTTAGAGAGTCTGAAATGAAATACAACGATGGTGCTAAGATTGCCTTTATACTTCAGGTACGCAGTATATAGAAGATAATAATACAAAAGAAAAAGATGTAGAAGACATAAAACCGGTAGGATTTTTATTGTGCCAATACAGTATAAAAGAAATAGTTTAAATACAATAATCCGGGTGTTGCTTCTTATAGTTTTACTGGACATAAAGATATTCAAGGCGATGGAGCACTTGTAGTTCAGAATCTCTTGCCCATGGTTTGCATCGGAGCTGCTGTCACTACTTTCATCTTAACTTCCTCATAAATGATTTTAAACCTCATGGCAATGCAAACTTTATAGTAGATACATTTGTGAATATTTTGAGCCTTAGTGATTTACAGTAAAGCATGTTTGGTTTTGTTTATTTCTAGGGTAAAAAGTAGATAATATGCTATGTTCACCAAATTTAAATTTGCTTCACAACTTTAATAATTGAAATATATTAAGTACAATTTAATGTCAAATTGGATTATATGATAACGTTCCAGAATTAAATTGTATTAGTAATACAGCAGTTACACATTTATCCACAGTCATAAACAGAATTTCAAGTTGCTACATTTTAGTTAGTGAAATATATCTTGTGCTGAAAATAATTAAGTAGAATTCAAAAAGAAAATTGTATTATTTGGGAAGCTCATTTTCATAGAAAATATATCTGTATCTGAATGCAAAAAAATATAAAATAATTATTAATATTAAGAAATAGCAATATGTTCCATGGTTGCTTATTAAGATGTGTATTGTTTTAGAAGGCACTATAATATGTATAATGAGCCCTATTTATTTCATTTTAAAAACGGAAATGAATTGGTTCCAATTGAATTTTCCATTTTCCACTCATCTAGCAAAATGCATTGCCTATTTTCATAGTCTTACATTATTCAGTGCCACTGCATCAAAGCATTATGATTGGAGAGTCTTGATATAAATCACATCTTTTTACATCACATCTTTTCTCTCTTTACCTTTTCCTTCATACTTGGGGAAAAAATTGATCTGTTTTTGGTTTGTTTCATTTAAAAACTGAATCACTATGAAAGCTTCAGGAAAATTTAGATTCTCTTTTGCATTGATGAGTCTTGTTTCAATTTATTGAGATGTCTCTAAAATTTGTCTATATAAGATTCAATTCAATATATATCTGAATCTAAAGCATATTCTTAATAACAATTTTTTGTATGCATTAATGGAAATCTGCTGGTAATGATACTTGTCTTTAGAAGTACATTGCTGGATTAATGATTTATGCCCCTGGACTGAACCTAAGCAGATCAATTTATTAAGAAACGCTTTTTCTCAAATCATGTGGCTATATCTATTCTCTAGGTACCTCATTGAAACATTCATTAGTGTAATTGGGAGTTCAAGGCAACCTTATGCTATATGTTATGATATTTCACAGTTGCCAAACTATATAATTATGTGATATCATTATCTCATTTGCAATACATTTTCTCATGATGATTAATAAAATCAGTCCTATGATTGAAATATACATCATGAATAATAAATAATAATAATAAACCTTTATTGTCAAAGTACAGCATGTGTACATTGAGATTAGCTGAGCCTAAATATTTATTTATTTACTTATAATTTTAAAGCCAGTGTGACTTGCCATCTATTTATAGATTTATAGCGGAAAATACACTATACTATAATGCCACAGTATGTAAGCCATACTAATGTTGCTTATATGGATTATGTCATTTTAGGTACTGTATAAGATTGCTGAGTTCCAAGTTGGAACTCTTTTTTTCGTAAATATACTAAAAGTCTGAATTTCCAGGTTGGAAATTCAGACTTTTAGTATATTTGCAAAAAAAGAGAGGAATTCATTGGTAGTGGAATATTACAAACTTCTAATTTAATTACCGTAAGTACTATTTCTATTTGTGAATTCCGGATCATTAATTCTTTACTAACAGCATGGATTTGGGAAGTGGCTAGTAGCAAGAAAATGTTCTAACAACAAGTTGATAATCAAGCAAGCTGTCAAGACAGGAAGCAGAAATAGCCATCTGCATAAAAACCTATCAATAAATTTCTAAAAACCTGTATTTGAGGCAATACGTCTTTTGGCATAAATAAGCTGATTGTGTGTTATCACAGCCATTGCAGAAAGAAAGAGGGGAGAAATACTTTCCTTGAGAGCATTTCAATCTGTAATTAAAATGTAGTGACTATGTGTGGCATACAATAATAGTCATTCAAAGCAACAACTTTATAAATGTGGTAAGTTTTTAAATTAACTTTTTTATTTCTTTTTCCCCCCTCTTGTTTTTATACTGCAGCTGCAAGATTTACACTACATGGTGGAACATTTCTGGGGTGCTCAGTCAGCTCTTAGTGCTTGGGATGATCTGTATGATTTGGTCATGATTAGGTGGAATAAGTGGCAAGAATGGTCTCCCTGGAACACTATTCTCCTCAAAGAGGATGAAGCTGAAGCTCATCTTAAACTAAGTGATATTGAGACGGTATTAATTTAAATGTGCACACATTAAATATATATTTTAATAAATAAATTCAATCCAGTAAAGGGTGAGAAAATCCCATGAGGTATGGTACTATTGAAATCCTTCAGATTCAATTTTTAAAAAGACACACAGGTACACAGAGGTAGCACAGAATGTGTGGTTTGTTATGCAGATTGTTTGACAGGGATTCCACTTTGGAATGTACACAGGCAGTTCTTGACTTAAGACTACAATTGGGAGCAGAATTACCATTGTTAGGGTGAATCATGCCCCATTTTACGAACTTTTCTGCTATGGTTATTAAGCAAATATTGCAGTGAAGTGAATCATGTAGTCATTAAGCAAATCTGGCTTCCCCAATTGACTTTGCTTGTGAAAAATTTGCTGAAAAGGTTGCCGATGGAAATTGTATGACCCCAGGGTGCTATAACCAAAGGGTGTCAAACTCACCACATCACGTGATGTGTTGTGATGTATCGCAACTTTTTTCACATTGCCAGAGCTAGGATGGGCACGGCCTCTGCATGATGCAACTGGCCTGTGGGCTGGCAGTTTGACATTTATTTACCATTGTAAATAAATGCTGATTGCCAAGTGCCGGAATTTTGATCACATGACTGTGGGTATGTTGCAATGATCCTAAGTGTGAGGACTGGTTGTAAGTCACTTTTTTCAGTGCCATGCTAACTTTGAATAGTCAGTAAACAAATGATTGTAAATCAAGGTCTACCTGTATAAATCTCTGTATGTATATACATTTATATCATATTGTTTATGAGTGCTTTTGAGTGTTTTGCATGCTTATTGCTTTGCATTAAGGAGCAAAAATGGGAAAATAAATAAATTGGTTGGTTTATTTATTAATACAATTTAATAGCTGCCAAACTAGCAACAACTTTGGCTGGTTTACAATTAAAAAATGAGAACAATTCAAAAAGGATTGGAGAAGAAACTATGACTAGTCTGAAGACAGACTTATAAGCAAAGGAAAAACAACCTATCTAACAGGGACTAAACTATCACCCCACCCTAAGTCCTGGCTAGGTCTTTAATAGCTTCCTAAACATCATCCACCAATTGAATTTCTGGGAATATTATTTCAGAGCGTAGACTCCGTGATAGACAAGGCATACCTCCAGAGTCTTGTTAGATGACATGCTTTATTGACAGGATCTAAAGGGTAGCTACTCTACCTGGTCTCACTGGACAGAAAAAACCAAAGGCAAGTAGACCCCACAAATAACAAGACACTATATTATGAAAAGCATTTTGAATCATACCCTAAAGCCAACTAGTAACCAGAACAGTTCCCAAAACTGTGGAGTCATATGGGCATAAAAAACATGACCAATTGCCTCACCTTCCATCTGCTCCCTCGTGTCATATTGACTCCTGTGGGAATTAGGGGGTCCTCGGCCTCAGCTGCCTTCCCCATGTTTGCTGCCCAGTGAGTCTTCAGTCCCTGGTACGGAGCATCCTGCAACCGCTCCCTTAGGCTCACTGCTTGCAGCTCTGGCTTTTCAGCCCTCAGTTTGGGATATGTGCCTGCCAGCTGTGCCCCTGCCTCAGTCTGCAGCACCGCTGAGGCTTCTTGAGCCAGGTGCTCTGGCTTCTTCTTCTCTTCTGATTCTTTGCCTGTTGCCAACATTTTGGGTCTCTGGGCTTCTGGTGGGATCCAGGTAGGCACTACTGTGAGAATTGACTTCATGTCAAATGTCCATTTGGCACATTCAACAAAAGAAACTCGTCTCTTTTAAATTACCATGAGTTTAGCTTTATCCATCTAGGTGCAGCAGAAGCAAAGTCAGTTCTGGGATTTTCCTGTGAAAACTCACATAGGTAAAACCCCTTTTTCCCCCCCTGGGCCACCCACAGTTCACAGTTCACCAATTGGGTTCAGTTCTTTTGTTTTGGAAAAAGACTGTCTGCACCGCTCAAACATTTCATAACTTGACCTTGGCGGATAACGTATCCCCCGCAACAGAAGGCTCTCTTACATTCCAGATCTTTCTTGCCCCCTTAGGAATTCTCTCACCACTCTCCCTTGCTGTTTGGCAAACTAGAAGCAACAGCAAGTGCAACTATGGAGTCGAGTCAGATTTGAGAAGGAGTACGGAACTGAAAAGGTTTGAAAACATTTCGCTTCTCATCCAAGATGCTTCTTCAGTTCTAGAGAACTAAAGAAGCTTCTTGGATGAGAAGTGAAACATTTTCAAGAGAAAAAAAACCCAAGAAAGTCTAGTTGCCTTTTGAACAGCACCTTTGGGATTCCAAATCAATCATTTTTAAGAACTGAGCAGGAATTAATCACATCCTAATAACTTGTACCTATTTGTTAACATCTACAGTAGTTCACTGTAAATGGCATTGCATCTCTGAGCTAACCAACCTTTAAAAAGACAAAATGATTATTAGGTTTTTTTATTTAAAAATTAATACCATTCATAGTTTAAGGATCTGCTGTGCCAATATATAGCCAATCAAAACATTTTCTGTTTTTTCTTTCTTTCAGGCTTATGAGAAGGTGTTCATTCACAGAGTAAGGCACAAACAAATGCTTGCAAGGAATTATTTCTCTCAGTTCCCAGAACTGGCAGCTGCTCTTCATAAAAGTGACAAGCAAACTAACACAGAAGATCTTTTAGTAACAAAGTCTGTAACAACTGCTTCATCAAAATAACACTTGTAGAAAAGTTTAGAACAGTTCTCTTAAAAGAAGGGAACAGTGCTTGGAAAGTTGGCCTGATCATGAGCTTAAAGAATGTTTGTTTGCATGCCCTAGATTTTTCTTTAAATTGTATTGCCAAAAATTCAACTTAGAACTTCATTTCCAATTCATTACTGTTACACTGCACTTGCCTCTTTCACATATACCTCTTTGGTATACAATATACAAAATGCTTTTAGTCGTTTTTTTCTTTTGAAAGAAAGAATATTTTGGCACCCTAGCCAAGTCTTAAGCAACAACTTTAAAAGACAGTTTTAAACTAGAAAACTGCTATTTTGTTTTCAAGAATGCCTGCATATGAGACCTGGCACATATTAAAGACCTTGACTTTCTTAAAGAGATGTTACTGTGATACAAAATAAAATGGAGTAAATTTATATTCTTATGGCCAGCACTATCACTTTTTATTGTAACACACCAGTTTAGATATAATACAATTTATTGAGGCAACAATGAAAAAAGATGTCGAAGGTGAAGTTATTCATTTTTTTCTTCTTTACTCTCTATCTTCCTATCATCAACATCTTAGAGAGTAAATTCAAATAGAAGTTAAACAGCCATGGTTAAAGACATTCTAAAGATTTATAACTATTTTCTGTGGTTTTCATATTTATATACTGATATGGACATAGACTAATACCTTGGTACTTCAGTAATCCAATTTATACAAATTACATAATAGATCAATTTTTAATTGCTGGAAGCATCCGAGTAGAATATGGACAATTGCAAGGAGGTATTAAATCTATTCAGTTGTATAAGCATCATAGATATTACCAGCAACTGCATAAAGCATCATAAAATTGTGTTCAGACATCAGACTATTGTTTGTTTGGAAAATATTTTTCAAACTCATTACAGGAAAAGATCACTGCTATTTTAGAAGAGTGCAGAGACATTGCCTATATTTAGCAAACCAGCTGATAGTGTTTTCCCTTAAAAGCTAAGGTTTTGTCAGATACAAACTGTCTTTAAAATTTCTCTGAGGTGTTTATATTAATGATACCAATAAAGATTCATCAGTGTCAACAATTTAGGCAGGGATAGACCATTGTTTCAAATAATGAGAGCATGTTGATCAATGTTCTCACATAATGACTCTTGATGGCAGGTGAACAATAAAACACTCTGTCGTCAGAGGGAATGTGGTAAAATTTCTTCCCACACTCTTTCCTCAAAACTCTTTTTACCTTCTCTTTTTTTTTTCTGGACAGTCAGACAGACTTGCAAACAAAGCACTGGCTCAAATAATCCATTCCCCTCTCCTAAACATATCTGGTCTATGTGAATCCAGACTCATTCTTGTAAATCATATTAAGGTAGAGGCAATTAATTTGTTTTGCAGTGTGCCAGCTTTCTGTTTAATTAAAAGAACCTGTAAACAATTATAATCAGAGGAGGTAGGCACCCTGGTGGCTGCTAAGTGATGCATCCAAACACATTGATGTCATAAGCTTTATCTTGCATTCCTTTCTTTTACGTCCATTTGGGAAATATACATAAGGCAAGTTACAACCACAACCAAACATCAGGGCAACTTAATTGTCTTCTACTGTTCTGTGATATCTACTTAATATATATCAAAACTTTAAATTGTAGAACAAGAACTTTTAACAAATGTTGGTGGCTGCCTTTGCACACTATATTTATCTGTTACTTGGGAACAATTCTTGTGTGATAAATTAAGAGGAATAAAATTCTTGACTTACAAAATACACAGTGAAAAAGTCTTTTTGTGTATGTAGTCTTCTGCTGCTATTCGGGTTATACACAAGAGACTGTATTACTTTTTAATGACATCTTCATCCAACAGACCTAAACATTTGCCATGGTAAGTCCACTAACCATTTTATAAGACCTTTTGTATAAGAAAGCAAAACAAAAATGTTTTCCATAGAAAATTAATAAAAAAATACCACAAATTAGTCATCATATTGGATTGATAAGTTTGCTATAATTGCATGTTGCATTTATCTTTTTCTAAGCACATCTTGAATTAACTAAACTTTTAAAGATTTTCCTAAGAAAAGGAATTATTATGTTTAGCCTGGAATATTTAAGAAGCATCTTTTTATTGTTTGTAAGATTTAAGAGAACATCACTATAAAGAGCACTTTAAATATAATATTTACATATCAACAATGTAAAGTTTTGAAATACAACTTATATATTGACCAGAGTGAAAGGAGAAGTATATTTTGGAAATATATGAAGTACATATTGCCAAAATATTCTTTACATGATTTACTAGATTCTCTTGGGGATGTTATCAGTTTTGTCTTTTATCATTTTTTCCCCTTTCATTTCTTTCAAGGTAAGTAAAAATGGGTATTATAATCCATTTACAGTTAAATGAACAGTCATACACAATAGCAAGTTCTCACTCTCTCATTCAGAATGAGAAGGGACTTGGAAAAACTGCTGTGTATTTGCAATGTCAAACCAACAATGTTTTCAATAGGAATATGAATGAAAGTGTTTTGTATAATACACACATACCTTTCTCAAAAGGTAATAACTCTTTTTATGGGACTTGCCAGGTGTACTATATAAATGGAGATGTTCTAATATCACCATTTGGATGCATCATTTAATCCAATGTATTGGATTTAGCATGGTGTTTAAGACTCTTGTGACTGAAAAAATGTAGAGAAACAATTTGGCAGCATTTTAATTGTCAAATATTCAGTACAGACCTGGATTCTTAAGCACAAAGACCTTAAAACAAGTGCTAATTCTGTTTTTGCATTCACTTCTTAGCATAAAATACAGTGTAGCATCTGGTTAATTAGGATTTTCATTTATCAAATATGCCTATAAAGGAAATAATTGGTTAAGTACATTATTTAGCCTTTCATTTTAGAACTATGAAAATTGGAATCTAAAAGCAGATTTAATGACAAAAGTATATTTAAAAATCTAATCTTGCCATAAAATCTGGTTTCTTAATATGCCAGCTGTATTTTATATTATGCATCTTTTTAAAAGTAAAAATATCCATAAATCATCATTTTTTACAGCAACACCTTTGTTATCCCAATTTAGAATAATTTTGTTATTGTATCTCTTGAATTTGATGTCAACAAGCATTTGCAGTCAAAATAATTTACATTAGGAATGTAAACACAGCTGGAGGATATATGTCAGTACCCAAAAAAGTATCTGGAAAATGATTTTCTTTTTCATCTAATGCACTTCAATTCTGAAAGTTGTGATTAAAGTTGCAAACTCTGGAAAAACAAAATCCTGGAAATCTTAATTCTGACACTCCATCACAGCAGACTGCCCCACCTAAACCTCAAAAAGCTAAACCGAGTCAGACCTGATTAATACTTGCAGAGCATAATACCAGTAATTTGCCAACTGAGGAGCTGAGCAAGGGGAAGGAGAAGTGTAACAAGAATGGTAAACCAATTATATATATTAGGTACATGGTCAGACTTGTGCTCTGTGTGAGCAGGAGGTTGGATTAGATGACCTCCAAGGTCCCTTCCAACTCTGTTATTGTTACTCTCCTAGTTGTTTTTTATGCAGAGGTTTCATTATCCAAACTGGGTAACATCATCAGTGCCAGTAAGGAGTGAGATTTGCTAGTCCTTACTAGCATTGATGAAGTTACCTAGTTTGGATAATAAAATGTCTGCATAAAAACAACTAGGAAAGCACCAAGGACCCCTCATTTCAACCCTGAGCTACAAATATTCTCCTATATTCTTGTAGATACCAGGAAGTGAGCTGCCCACCAGGTTTACAGGTGCTGCACCAGCCTCGGGCTCAGGGTAGGGGCGGGGGAGTGGCGGTAGTTGTGAGGAAGACCCTATATCCATGGGAGGCCACCGTGGTCCAAATAGCCGGGTGTGAGTCTCTCCTCCTGAGATGTGGCCCTAGGGCTCAGTTGGGCTTGCTGCTGGTGTACCTTTCACCTAGTCGCGTAGCAGCAGCCCTGCCTGAGCTTCTTGACATCCTCTCGGGGCTGGTGATTGAATTCCCCAAAATTATGTTCTTGGGTGACTTCAATCTACCATCTGAGTTAGCTCGGGAGTTCATGGCTTCCATGACGGCCATGGACCTGATGCAAGTAATTCAGGGCCCGACTCATGTGGGGGGGGGGTCACACGATCGATTTGGTTTTTCTATCTGGACGGTGGTTAGATGATCTGGGTGGGGGTTCTCCAATTGTTATGCCCCTATCATGGACCAATCATCATCTCCTGCGGTTGGTCTTCTGTTTTGCCACTCCCCGTCGTGGGGTTGTTGAACCAATGAGATGGTTCCACCGTAGGCGCTTAATGGACCCTGAGCAGTTCCAGGCAGCGCTTGGGTCCCCACCTGCCTCCTTTGCTCACAGCTCGGCCGATGCCCTAAGTGGAAGCCTGGGAAAAGGCAGCCACGGAGGCACTCAACCGAGTTGTACCCATGCGGCCCCTGACCCGGTGCAGATCCCAGTGGGCTCCATGGTTTTCTGCAGAGCTCCGGGAGATGAAGCGTCAGAGACGGGGCCTAGAGAGCTGTTGGAGATCCAGCCAGTCTGAATCCGACCGATCGCGACTAAGGTCCTTTACGACGGCAAGGTCTAATTACTTTGCTACCCTCATCGCGTCCGCAGATAATCGCCCGGCTGCCCTGTTTAGGGTGACCCACTCCCTCCTTAATCAGGAGGTGAGGGAGGAGCCCTTGCAGGGTCGTGCCGAGGAGTTTAGCCAACATCTGTCGGACAAAATCACTCAGATTCGGACTGGTTTGGAGTCCAACTGGGCAGAGTCTGATGATGAGGACATGGGCAGTCTTGTTGATGTTATCTGGGAGGAGTTCGATCCTGTGACTCTGGACGACGTGGACAGGATCATGGGGAAGCTGAGCTCCACCACGTGTTTATTGGACCCGTGCCCCTCCTGGCTGGTTTATGCGGCTCAGGATGGGACACGAGGCTGGCTCCAGGCAGTGATAACTGCTTCTTTGAGTGAGGGTAGTTTTCCTGCCACCTTGAAGGAGGCGGTGGTGAGACCCCTCCTCAAGAAGCCTGCCCAGCTGTATTAAATAACTTTTGTCCGGTCTCCAACCTTTGCTTTCTTGTGAAGGTTGTTGAGAGCATGGTGGCGCATCAGCTCCCTTTGTTCCTGGAGGAAGCTGATTATCTGGACCCGTACCAATCGGGTTTCAGGCCCGGGCACAGCACGGAGACAGCATTGGTCGCTCTGGTGAATGATCTCTGGCGGGCTCGAGACAGGGGTTGTTCCTCTGTCCTAGTCCTATTAGACCTCTCAGCGGCTTTTGATACCATCGACCATGGTATCTTGCTGCGGAGTCTCAGGGGGTTGGGAGTGGGAGGCACTGTTTTTCAGTGGTTCTCCTCCTACCTTCTGGGACGTTCACAGTCAGTGTTGGCAGGGGGGCAGAGGTCAACCTCGAGGCCTCTCGTTTGTGGAGTTCCTCAGGGGTCAGTCCTCTCGCCTCTCCTGTTCAACATCTATATGAAGCCTCTGGGTGAGATCATTCATGGTTTTGGAGTTGGGTATCATCAGTATGCTGATGATACCCAGCTTTTCATTTTGACCCCAAACCACCCCAGTGATGCCCTCGATGTGATGTCCCGTTGCCTGGAGGCGGTTTGGGTCTGGATGGGGAGGAACAGGCTTTGGCTCAACCCTGACAAGATTGAGTGGCTGTGCGTGCCGGCATCTTGGGAAATTCAGATTATTCCACCTCTTACTATGGGGGGTGAGTTATTACCCCCCATAGATAGGGCTCGCAACTTTGGTGTCCTCCTATATTCACAGCTCTCCTTAGAAGATCATATAGGAGCTGTGACTAGGGGGGCCTTCGCCCAGGTTCACCTAGTGCGCCAGTTGCGGCCTTATCTGGACCGGGATGCCTTGCGTACAGTCACTCATGTGCTCATGACCTCTCGTTTAGACTACTGCAATGCTTTCTACATGGGGTTGCCCTTGAGGACCACTCGGAGGCTTCAGCTGGTGCAGAATGCAGCCGCGCAAGTTGTGTTGGGGGTTTCCCGATACTCCCATATTACACCTCTGCTCCGTGAGCTGCATTGGCTTCCAGTTGCCCTCCGGGTGAGATTCAAGGTGCTGGTGATGACCTATAAAGCCCTACATGGCATGGGTCCGGAGTACCTTAGGGAGCACCTGCTGTCGGCGTCAACGTCCCTCTGTCCATTGCGCTCCCACAGAGAGGGCCTCCTCAGGGTGCCATCCGTCAGAGAATGTTGACTGGTGACCCTCAGGGGGAGGGCGTTCTCTGTGGGCACGCCAGACCTTTGGAACTGCTTACCGGTTGAGCTCCAGATGGCTCCCGACCTTCGCTCCTTTCGACGTGATCTAAAAACTTATTTATTTGAACAAGCCGGCCTGGTCTGATGGGTTTGGGGTTTTAACATTGATTTTAACTAATTTATTGCATCGGGCACAATTATTTAATGTTTTTTTAACTTTTGTATCTTGTATTTTTGATATTTATTGCCCTGTACACCGCCCTGAGTCCTTCGGGAGAAGGGCGGTATAAAAATCAAATAAATAAATAAATAAATAAATAAATAAATAAATAAATAAATAAATAAATAAATAAATAAATAAACTCAAAGGTGTCTTTAACTTTTAGTGTCATTCCCAGGTGAAAGCCCAAGTGAAAATGGGATGGCCCACTTAAAGATGGATTGCATTTCCCACTAAACAGTACATTCATTCCAAACATTATTTTACCAATTTGTTCCCTGCATAAATACAACAGATTATATTCTCACGATAGCCATATGTACATCACTGCAATTCACTGTATCGAATTCAAGCTAGAAGTCAAATTCAAGCTTCCTGAGTTAAACAGAAGCTTCAGCTGGTACAGAGTGCACCTGCACGAACACTTTTGGGGGCTTCCCGATACTCCCATATTACACCTCTCCTCCGTGAGCTGCACTGGCTTCCAGTTGCCTTCCGAGTGAAATTCAAGGTGGTAGTGATGACATACAAAGCCCTACATGGCATGGGTCCGGATTACCTATGGGAGCACCTACTGCCAGCGTCAACACCCCTCCGTCCTGTGCGCTCCCACAGAGAGGGCCTCCTCAGGGTGCCACCGGTCAGAGAATGTCGGCTGGTGGCCCCCAGGGGGAGAGCATTCTCGGTGGGTGCGCCAACCCTTTGGAACTTCTTGCCAACCGAAATCCGGATGGCCCCCGACCTTCGCACCTTCCGGCGTGACTTAAAGACCTACCTATTCCAGCAAGCCGGCCTGGCCTGATAGATTTTGGGGTTTCATTTGTTTTACTATTGCTTTACTGTATACTTACCTTGCCCTGTACACCGCCCCGAGTCCTTCGGGAGAAGGGCGGTATATAAAACAAACAAACAAACAAACAAACAAACAAACAAACAAACAAACAAATAAATAAATAGCTGAGCCGAGCCTAGGTACCAATAATGATAAATACATATGCAGTGAAGGAATTCTGCAGTTAAAAGGAAATGACTGGGAAATACAGAAGTTAAAGAACAATGAACCCATGATAGAAAAGGTAGATCACAAAAGTAATCCCTCAAAGAAATGAACCAACTACCCATTGTTCTTTTTTTTCTTTTTTCTACCCTGTACTCCCTTTTATTGGGATGTAGTCTGGGTGACTGAATTAAGCTGACAGTTTACTAGCCAGATGCCCTTCCTGGTGCCACCACAAGTTTACAGCAGATATTTTCTCTTTGTGCCCTGATAGAGAAACATATATCACTGCCTAGGATTGAGCTCTCAACTTCCCGAGTGTGAGATGAGTGTCTTCATCTCTAGGCCACCACACTGCTCTGAACCAACCCCCCCATGTTGACCCATACATAGATTCTGTCCCTCTCTTTTTTAAAAATCAAAACGTCATCTGAACAGAAGTAGATGCCACATTCACACAGAATAACTCTGCAGGAAGTAGGGACCTAGAGGGCTTTGATTCATAAGATTTGGGCAGGCATCTAGCAAGTCTGTTTGATTCCTTTTTCCTCCTCCATTTCCATAGAAGCTCTATAGTTGCAACTCTACAATCACAATAAATGTTTAATCATATATGGGAAATTTATTTATTTATTTATTTAATTTAATTTGTATACCGCCCTTCTCCCGAAGGACTCAGGGCGGTGAACAGGGCAATAAATACCAAAAATACAAAAATTAAGAACAGATTAAACCATAGTGCCCAAATACAATAAATAAATTACTTAAAAACAATAATTAAAACCCAAACCCATCAGACCAGGCCGGCTTGTTCAAACAAATAGGTTTTTAGATCACGTCGGAAGGAGCGGAGGTCGGGGGCCATCCGCAGCTCAACCGGTAAACGGTTCCACAGGTCAGGCGCACCCACAGAGAATGCCCTCCCCCTGGGGGCCACCAGTCGGCATTCTCTGACCAGTGGCACCCTGAGGAGGCCCTCTCTGTGGGAGTGCACTGGACGGAGGGAGGTTGACGCCGGCAGCAGGTGCTCCCTAAGGTACTCCGGACCCATGCCATGTAGGGCTTTGTAGGTCATTACCAGCACCTTGTATCTCACCCGGAAGGCAACTGGAAGCCAATGCAATGTATGAAGGAGAACCAAAGAGAAGAATTCAGAAGTAATTCAATAACAGTAAAAATAAGGCAAATGTAATTTTTTAAAAAAAATAATTGATTTTGGTTGGGATAGAGAATATCCAATCACCTTTACAACAATAAAGTGGATAGAGCTTGTGGTGATTTCGGTTTACAGAGGATAACCTCATATGCTTGACAATCTCTTCTGAATTGAGAAGAACACATGGAGTTTTGTCTGCTACATTTCTGAACTATACTCTCTTTATGGCCAGTAAATAGTACTTTGGGTGATTTAGCAAGAGAGAATTACAGTAGAAGAGGTAACCTGCCAGGATCTTCTGTCGTATGAAGTGGAATAGAAGAACTATGAGGACAGATTTTATTGGGATAATAGGGGTATTTTTAGCAGCCTAGAGATGTTATATGGCACTAAGTCTGTTTTATCTAATCCATCAGGCTTGTAAATGTTAATGCAGCATTTACTATCGATTTTTCTGCATTTTATTTCTCTGATTTTACTGTCCACAGTATATCTGCACACATAAAAACAGGTGTATATTTCTGGAAAATGTTTTGTGTATTTGATAAACAAGGAGCATCAATGGAGTGTGTGAAAAAGTTAAGATGATAGCCACAAGTTCATGGTTTAAGCCCCATAACCTTTTATATGTGCTACCATTTTAACCCCTTCTGCTCCCCATGATGCTCCTGTGAACACAATGCTCATCAGTTGCGAAGTTGCCACAAGCATTTTTGCTTATTTTTATTATGCTACATTGGCTGTAAATCATCCTTTTAAATAAAAATCCCCATAGCTGGGGATTATGATAGCCGAAAATTAACATGAATAGAGAAGATCATAATTGGGAAAGACTATTTAAGCAATTAATTTATGGGAAATTAACCAAGAAACAATTAAGAATCCACTAACTAATCCTTCTCTCAACTATATCAACATTTATGCCACTGTTTGCCCTAACACTTTTAGTTCCAAGTTGTTCTCTTCATTCCAGAATTCCACAGACAGTTTTGCTTCCTTATATTTTTCCATATGGAAATATTAATATATGGAGTATAATTCCCCTTGTATTACTTTCTGGAACCACTTTTTCTATTTCTCCTTTTTTGGTTTGGGTGCCTTTCTCAGAAGTTTTGACTCATATTGAAGACAGGGCCTGTGAATGGATTTATAGCTACTACAATACTCTTCCAATGCTTCCAAGCAGGGTTTTGATGCTATTTGGGAAAGTAGAAGGGAAAGTCTAGATATAAAATTATTTTGCCCCAAAAGATTGGAACTGCTTAAAGATTCATTTCTGAGAAGGATAGGAAATTCAGTATTTTTCTGACAAATTGAAAGATAAAAAGGACAAGTATAGAAAGTGGAAAGACAGGCACATAACTAAGTCAGAATATCAGCAAATAGCCCGAGCCTGCAAAGATGAAGTGAGGAAAGCTAAGGCTCAAAATGAACTAAGGCTTGCGACCAACAATAACAAAAAAAGCTTCTTTCAACATGTAAAAAACAAGATAAAAGTGAAGGAAATGATTGGTCCATTAGTGGG
Source organism: Vipera berus (assembly GCF_964194415.1). Taxonomy (NCBI): domain Eukaryota; kingdom Metazoa; phylum Chordata; class Lepidosauria; order Squamata; family Viperidae; genus Vipera; species Vipera berus. The sequence goes on from NC_138208.1 coordinate 23,157,253, forward strand.
TGAAAGTGGAAAGAAGGTGACAAGCAACAGGGAGAAAGCAGAACTATTTAACTCAGTTTTTGCATCTGTCTTTACACAAAGGGAAAAAACAGACCAGCCTATCAAAAATAGTGCCATAAAAAACAGAACAGAAACACAAGTTAAGATAGGCAAGAAAATGATAAGTGAGCACCTGTCCAGTCTAGATGAGTTCAAATCACCAGGACCAGATGGATTACACCCCAAGGTTCTCAAGGAACTGGCAGATGTGATCTCAAAACCACTGAACTATATTTTTCAAAGATCCTGGAGCACTGGGGAACCACCAGAGGACTGGAAGAGAGCTGATATAGTTCCTATCTTCAAAAAAGGAAAAAAAATGGATCCAGGAAATTACTGACCTATCAGCCTGACCTTAATACTTGGGAAGATTCTGGAAAAGATAATCAAACAACGAATCAGCAAGCACCCAGAGGCAAACAAAGTCATTACTAAAAGCCAACATGGGTTTGTCAAAAACAGATCATGCCAGACAAATCTTATTGCATTCTTTAACCAAGTGACAAAATTAGTGGATCAGAGGAAAGCTGTGGATATAATTTACTTGGACTTCAGTAAGGCATTTGATAAAGTAGATCACAACCTTCTATTTGATAAGATAGAAAAATGTGGGTTAGACAGAATCACCATCAGATGGATTCGTAGCTGGCTGACAGGCCGTACTCAGCATGTGGTCCTCAATGGAACTGCAGCTACATGGAGGGAAGTATGTAGTGGGGTGCCCCAGGGCTCTTTTCTGGGCCCAGTGCTCTTCAACATCATCATCAATGATTTGGACGAGGGGATAGATGGGGAACTCATCAAATTTGCAGACGACACCAAGCTGGCAGGAATAGCCAACACTCCAGAAGACAGGTTTAAGATACAGGAGGATCTGGACAGACTTGAACACTGGGCCCTATCTAACAAAATGAAATTCAATGCTGAAAAAAGTAAGGTTCTACATTTAGGCAAGAAAAACCAAATGTACAGGTATAATATAGGGGGTACCTTGCTCAATAGTAGTAACTGTGAGAGGGATCTCGGAGTCCTAGTGGACAATCACTTAACTATGAGCCAGCAGTGTGCTGCAGTTGCCAAAAAAGCCAACACTCTTTACAATGGCTTCGTAAGGTCACCAAGATGTAAAAAAGATGTTGAAACTCTAGAAAGAGTACAGAGAAGAGCAACAAAGATGATTAGGGGACTGGAGACTAAAACATATAAGGAACGGCTGCTGGAATTGTGTATGTCTAGTTTAATGAAGAGAAGGACGAGGGGGGACATGATAGCAGTGTTCCAATATCTCAGGGGCTGCCACAAAGAGGAGGGACTCAAGCTATTCTCCAAAGCGCCCAAAGGCAGGACAAGAAGCAATGGATGGAAACTAATCAAGGAGAGAAGCAACCAAGAACTGAGGAGAAATTTCCTGACAGTTAGAACAATTGACAAGTGGAACAACCTGCCTCCAGAAGCTGTGAACGCTCCAACACTGGAAGGTTTTAAGAAGAGACTGGACAGCCCATTGTCTGAAATGGTATAGGGCACAGGTCTGCAACCCGCGGCTCCGGAGCCGCATGTGGCTCTTTCAGCCATCTCCTGCGGCTCCCAGTCCTCTGCCATGTGCAGTCCAAAAAAAAAAAGTGGGACTAAAAAAGTTCAGCCAATCAATTCAAATATGCAGGGTAGGTGCATATCTTGCCTTGGCTCCACTCTTCAGTCAAACCCTGTTCTGCGCATGCGCACATGTACACGCATGTGCACACATTTTTTGCAGCTCCCAGTTTTTCCTTTTGTGAGGGAACCGGTTCCGAGTGGCTTTTTCACTGGTTCAGGTTGCTGACCCCTGGTATAGGGTTTCCTGCCTGAGCAGGGGGTTAGACTAGATGACCTCTGAGGTCCCTCCCAACTACTACTACTGCTACTTCTTCTTCTTCTTCTTCTTCTTCTTCTTCTTCTTCTTCTTCTTCTTCTTCTTCTTCTTATTATTATTATTATTATTATTATTATTATTATTATTATTATTATTATTATTATTATTATTTTAAATGGAAAGTGGCTTTTTATACAGGAAAATGCGGGAACATGTTTGAAATTTTAAAAGCTACTTTCTACTGAATATCTATGATGCTGTGAATCTCCTTCTTTCTTCTTAAAATCAAAATATTACTTATTTGTGGCATTATAGGCACAATTATTGGACTTTTTAAAGAATAACCTAGTGGCACCATAATCTGATACTACCATCACTACGAACCACTGTTGCTCTAACAGTTATATATATATCCAATGCTCCATCTCTTCTGTTATTATAATATTTATTTATTTATTTATTTTAATTTTTAATTATAATATGTTGTAATGATATACAAATTGCCTATAAACACAGTATACTGGTTCCATTCATTGATGGGTATCTCCAGGAACAGCAATTGCACTGTAATATATACCGATATAATTGCACCACAAGAACAAAAAGAAGGACATCTTGTAGTATATGGGCATCAGATAATTCTCTTGCTAGGTGAACATTATTTATCTGGTCCTAAACTAGAGCTGCTACTAGAGAGAGTCTTATTTTCAAAGCTATGTCAAAGTTTGCACTGTGTTTGGGTATAGATTCTTTTTCCTGTTGTCATAAAACAGACCTACTCCAGCTATCATAAATAAAAACTGGCCAAAGCCAGAAGCTTCATAACAGATAGCAGAATAACCAGTTCCCATCACTTATTTTCCTTCTGAATCAACTTTGGTTTCCTTACCACACAAGCACTGAAAAGATCATGGCAAGATGCAGTGCTGTTTCATGGGGACAGCTACTCTATGTATTTTTTTTCCTGTGCAAAGAGACCCTATCCTTGGATCATGTTCCGATGCTGATGTGGTCAACAGATAGGTAAGAAATTATCTACTTTTTTAAAATACAGCTATTTTTTTAGAGATATATTTTGTGCAGCCGGGCTTTCAAGTTCATTTTTACTCCTTACCTGTCATCTGGAAGACAAACCTAAGCACTTTAGAGATGGTATACTTACAAGAATATATTTGGTATGAAGCTTGTCCACCTGGAGACAGTATCTGCTTTGTAGACCACTAGTTTTAGAAATCTGAGTGATGAGTGATTCTCAAGTCGTAACAGATTGACATTTCTTGCTCTGAGGGATCCATTTGTTCCTATTTAGCATCCAGCTGAGTCAACTGTATTTAATAGTCTTTGCAAGTTTTAATTCTAAATATCCTTGTTCAGTGTTTTATCTACTGGCACTAGTAGTGGCAGTGGCAGTGTATGTAAGGGTTATCTGGAAATGGAAGACAATAGCAATTAGGTATTCTTTTAAACTTGTTCTTCTTGATGCTCAGAACATAATGGAAATCTTTGCACTGTTAGTTCAGTGGACCTTCTCAACTATAAACCTAAAAGTTTCCTTGACTCTAAGGCACGGTGCTCATCTCTTTTTCTTGGCCAAGGGAGCCAGTGTTGTCCAAGGATATTTTCCATGGTAATATAGCCAGCATGGCTATATGTCTAATGTGCATGGAATACTGTTATCTTCCTACCAAAGTGGTACTTATTAATCTACTTGCATTTGCATACTTTCAAACTGTGAGGTGGGCAGGAGTTGGGGCAGTAATGGGAACTTACACTGTTGTATGGATCTCAAACCTGGGCTGTCAGCCATCCAGCTCATAAACTCAGCATCTTTAACCGCTGAGCCATCACTCCCCAAAGGCTCAGCGATTAAACTATACTCAACTATACCTCTGAGCAAATCCTGATGTGCTGTTCTGTAAACTCAGTCCTGAAATTATTTTTATTGCAGAGTAAGTGTAGGAAATTAATATGTTTTATTTATAATGCATTTTCCCCATTATAAATAAAGTCTGCAATTAAAATCTTTTCTAAAAGACATCATTATTAAATACTTTAAAGTAGGAATTATTTCAAGTCTTCTCTGTCTTCTGTTCTTATATGACAACTGCTAACCTGAATATCAACATAAACAAGTGGAACAATAACTTTTGTCATACAGAGTGACCTTGAGAATAAATCACAAATTACATAGGTCGTTCAAGTTCTAAAACAGGCCAGAAATTTACTCTGTACTGTTTTTCCTCAATTAGGTACATTGCATCTTCAAACCAGTTTATATTTGGAATATCAGATACTTATTTATAACCTAACAGCTGGAATTTTGAAAACCCAACAGCTAATACTAGTAGACTTTTGAAAAACACATGAAATGGATAGATTGAATAGGGAGGAAGAAACAGGTACCTGTAAAGTATCTTCTGCATTTAGCTTTGTTGAGAACTACTCAATAAAATATGATAGGGTTCATGGTACAATTGTGTAAGGCAAGATTACCAGCTCCCATAACACAATTGTGCAATTGTGTAAGGCAAGGTTACCAGCTGCCCATAACACAAGTTTCTATAGCACATGTTTTTTAAAGCCAAATGAAACTCATCAAATTTTGAGCTCAACAGACTGGAGACTGGGTCCCCATTTGGGACCACTAGGGTATCAAGTAGAAGTTAGATTTAATGGGATTTGATGTTGATCTATCAATTATTTTTAGGATTTCAGACTTTGCATTTTATGTGCAGTTTTCAGCTAAAAAAGAGAGAAGTTCTGCCAAAGTATGTTGAGATGCATATTTTAGGAAAGAATGATACTGTAAATGCTTGGAAGCATGTAGTACTGTATGATCAAAAAGAATATTAAAGAATGGAATACTGGAACCTATTTTGGTCACCATACTATAAAAAGATGTTGAGACTTTGAAAAAATTTCAGAGAAGAGCAACTAAAATGATCAAAGGCCTGGAGACTAAAACATGAAGAATGGCTGCAGGACTTGGGTTTGGCTAGTCTAAAGAAAAGAAGAAACAGGAGTGATGTGACAGCAGTATTCCAGTATTTGAGGGGCTGCCACAAAGAAGAAGGTGTCAAATTATTCTCCAAAGCACCAGAGGGCAAGACAAGAAAATATGGTTGGAAACTGACCAAAGAGAGAAGCAACCTGGAATTAAGGAAAAACCTCCTAACAGTGAGGACAATTAACCAGTGGAATAGTTTGCCTTCAGAAATTATGGGCACTCCATCACTGGAGGTTTTTAAGAAGAGACTGGACAGTCAGTTGTCTGAAATGCTAGAGGTTCTCCTACTTGAGCAGGAGGCTGGACTAGAAGACCTCCAAGGTCCCTTCCAGATCTATTCTATTCTACTTGAATGCATATTGTGAGAGCTTGCCCATTCAAACATATGTGTCTAAACTAAGTATGAAAACTCAAAAATGTTCTATGAATTTATAAAAAAATATTACAAATTTGTGCAGAAATGGAATAGAATTCACTTGAAAATTAACACAAGGAAAAATGAAATGAACCAGAATAATTTAATTTAATTGAATGCATTAGATTTATTATGGTTTTGGGTGTCTTAAAAAAGATCAGTAAAAACCAAAACTAGCAGGATTAAATGACTAGAGCAGCAAATAGAAAAAAAATAAAAAGGGGTCCAACCAATAAAATAAAAAAGTCAGTTTGGTGTAGTGGTTAAGACTAAGGTTAAAGAGACTGTGGCTGGGTGGCAATGGGCCAGTCACTCTCTCTCTCAGCCCAATCTACTTCAAAGGGATGTCTTTGTGGGGTAAACTAAAGGAGGAAAGAGTATTAGATATGTTTGCTGCCTTGAATTATTTAAAAAAAACTAATAACTATGAGATAAAAATTTGAAGAAATAAGTAAATCTCAGTCATATTAACCCCTTGCCTGGAATTGGAGCCACCTTCCAAAAAGTCTTAAAGGACAGAGACTGCCATCTGTATCTCTGGAGTATAGTTAATCCAGAGGTCAGGGACCCCCAGAGAGAAGGCACGTTTCTTCAGCCCCACAAGAGGGCAGAATTTAATTGAAGGGATCTGAAGCACACAAAGAATGTATCTGAATGTATCAGGTGAGGAGATTGATGTTGATATTGAGTTGCTATTCTAGGTGAACCAAATTCCATTACCGTATTTTCCGGCGTATAAGACGACTGGGCGTATAAGACGACCCCCGACTTTTGAAAAGATTTTCATGGGTTAAAAAGTCGTCTTATACGCCGGAAAATACGGTAATAAAAATTGTTATTCCAATGGAATTGTCCATAGAGAGGAAAAAAGTTAGTATGTTAGTTAGTATGGCAACTGTGATTACATGATCAAAAACCTGCCCTTTTAAAATGTGTGCTGTGCATGCCACACTTTAAATGATGCAGGTCTTCAATCAGCTGATTACAGCTGCCAAACTGATTTTTTTTTAAATCTTCAGTGCAGAAGCCTGCACTCTAGGCAATATGCTGGTTCATCTATATCAGGGGTTCCCAACCGGGGGTGCAAGGTGATATTCTAGGGGGTGCGAAAACTTGGGTTTAGAAGTTTCAAAATTGTAGTGTATATGCATAATTGATTGTTGTTATTTTGAACTTTTGTAAGTGGTGCGAGAATATATCAGAAGCTTTCTAGGGGGTGCAGGGTATAGAAAAGGTTGGGAACCGCTGATCTATATGAATCAGAAACTCCTGGGTTTATTCCTTCTACTTTCTTTCTAAACTGAGAAGACTCCACAAAATTCTACCTCGCTAGATTCAGTTTCAGTATTTTGTTTATCTTCATCACTGTTTCTCAACCTTGGCAACTAGAAGCTGTATGGACTTCAACTCCCAGAATTCCCGTCATCATGCTGGCTAGGGAATTCTGGGAGTTGAAGTTCACATTTCTGATTACCTAGTGTTACCTGTTGAGAAACATTAATCTACATTTTTTTTATCCTCGTACAGAAATTTATTATTTATTTAGCATATGGCATATAATACATACATAGCAATATATATTAACATATAGAAATGTAAGTATTTTTTTAAAAGTATGGTTCTGTCATACAATATGATTCACTGGAATACATCTCTTATTAAAGATTTAATTGTGAAGCCAAATGCTACCAAATTATTCTAAGTAGGAAAATGTCCCCTCTCTCTCTCTCTCTCTCTCTCTCTCTCTCTCTCTCTCTCTCTCTCTCTCTCTCTCTCTCTCTCTCTCTCTCTCTCTCTCTCTCTCTCTCTCTCTCTCTCTCTCTCTCTCTCTCTCTCTCTCTCTCTCTCTCTCTCTCTTTTAAACTTACCGGAAGGATAACTATAAATAGAAAAACCTGATCTTTGTCTCAAGTTTTAACATTTTACAACATACGTGTGAATTAACATCACAGACTAGCCAGTGTTCTTATTGTTTTTTTCTGGCTTTGGGGTGGTGGTGGAGGCAGTTGGGGAAACGGATCAACAATAGGGCGAATGAAGGCTTTTTTAAAAAATTGTCTGCAATAGGCAAGAAGCCAAAGGAGAGTGATAAATGTTTTATGAAGGGCACAGCAAGGGATCAAACTGCTGATCGGAAACTCAGAGGAAACAGAATGAAGAATTTCAGTCATTTGTTTGCCTTGCTGTAAAATGCTGCTAGTATTTACGGTATAAACATTGGAGGGGCATTGTTTAGTCAGCTCATTAGTTAATCATTGCAAAATGTTCTGATCATTTAAAACTGGAGCAGGAAACTAGTTGTTCTCTAGTGCACTAGTCTAGCCAAATGCTACCAATCTTTAAATTAACTATGTTGGGAAATAGCATCCTTTTATTTATTTATTTTTAAAAAAGAACAAAGCATACAGGGAGAATAAACAAGATACCAAAAGGACAAAAGACTGTAAATACAAAAGCTGCTCTTTGTGTCAGGTTTTAACATTATACAACATATTTCTGAATTAGCATGAATGATCTCACTTTTGAAAATCTGTTCCCCCCAACATTCCTGTTAAGCATAGTGGATTATCAAAGGTGATGGGAGGTCACAGGTTCATTTCTGGATGGTATTCAGGAAAAAAAACACAGAATTGCATTTTGCTCACCACTTTATTACAGAAGAACAATTATTTATTTACTGTATGTATTAAATTTATATGGCCATCCATCTCACGTAAAAGTGACTCTGGGTGGTGTACAACAGAACTATTAAAACGGTTAATAACTGTTAATAGCAGTTTATAAAAACAATGATTATTAAAAAATTAAAAACAACTTTAAAAATTACAAAAGCTAAAAAGAATAGCAGATGTTAATAACAATGGAGTTGCTTCAGTATCTTGCTGGCCCCTTGGGGCCTCCAGGACTGATGACCTAACCAGGTTTTGAAGGTCTTCAGGAAAATCAGCAGAAATATAGCCAGCCTCACCAGCGGGTAGGGAGAAGGATGTTCTATAAGGCAGGAGCCAGTGACAGACATAGTTCCAGAAGTGGGATTCAGCCAGTTCACACTGGTTCTGTAGAACCGTTACCTACTTTCTCTTGAGTTCGGCGAACCGGTTGTTAAAATGGCACTGGAAAAAAGAGGACTTTGTGTGCGCACCTGCCTCGCACTCGTCCCGCATCTGCCATGTTCTCCACAGCATGCTGCAGCTGATTTGAGGTCTAGAGAGCACAGCTGATGGGTGTGTAGCAGGCGCACACTGCTGTTTTCAGCGGCGCTTTGGTATCTGGCCAGCTGCCTCGGGTCAGCTGCAGCATGCCATGGAGAGCATGGAGGATGTGGGGTGAGTGCGAGGCAGGTGAATACATAGACTCTGCTTTTTTTTTTGGTGCCCTCCTGAGAGGCGGCATAATAATTGGTCAGCAGACATGTCACAAATGGGGATTCTCCATCCCCCAAACTGTGCCACTGCAGCTTCCCCCCCCCCCGTGTTAGCCATGGAGAGCATGGCAAATGCAGGGCGAGCATGTGGCAGGCAGGCACAAGGACTCTGTTTTCAGCACCTCTTCTCAGCCGCTTTTCCTCCTTCTTCTCCCCACTCCTCCTTCTCTCGTGCTGGCTGTTCCACCTCTGGTCTCTCCATTGCAGCACATATTGCAGCCCGGGATCCACTTTGGCAAACTTCTTTTCTTTGTGTGACAAGGTTAGCATAGAAATGCTTTGGGAAGGGAGGCCATCTGGGTGGTGGTGGGTGGGGCAAGCTCTCCAGCTCTGACGTGCTCCTCCACCACCGCGGGCAGTCCCACAAATAAAAGAGGTTTTTGGGACAAACAAAAATTTCCATCAATCAATTCCAACTTTGCGAGATCTTTTTTTTCAAGAGAAGTTTGAATTGATTGATTGAACTTTTTTTAGTCCTTTTTTTAGTTCTTTTGTTTGTGGGACTGCACACGGCGACAGAGGACTGTGTCAGAGCTGGAAAGAAGTTTAGAAAAGAAATGGTTTGTGAAGCGATGGCATCTGGGCGGTGGTGGGTGGGACAAGCTCTCCAGCTCCCCAGCAGCAGAAAAATGTGATGGAGGGTGCTCCACTTGCCACTTTGGTGGCTGTGTGGGGAGAGCTGCGAAGAGGGCTCAGAAGGGGAGTGAAAGGGAAGAGGTTGGGTGGACAAGTGAGAGGGGATCTGTCCCACACTGCCCCACTTGTTTTGCAGCCGCTTTTGGCCAAACTGCGTCATGTCTGCCAATGCTGCTGCCATGAGGCTTGGCAGATCCCCCCCAAGCAGCCATGATCCCCTTCCCCAGCCAGCCACCATCACCCAATCTATACCTCGCCTAGCCAGATGGCTGGCACAAAGTCTCACTGCTCTTCTCCTCCTTGTCCTTCCCACTCAAGCAGCCGCCAGCGTCTTGGGTGCCTCAGCTCCATCTGAGTTGAAGAAAGCAGAGGCACAGCAGCGAGATTGCTCCCAAAGAATAAGACCTGGGTGCGCTGCTCACTCATGTGCACCCACCTTATTGAGAGCAATCCCACTGCTGCGCCTCCGCTTTCTTCAACTCAGATGGAGCTGAAGCACCCAAGCTGCTGGCAGTCACTTGAGTGGAGAGGATGAGCTTTGCTGCTGCTGCTGTTGCGGGGTCGCACCTGGGCCATCCTCTGCCACTGCCTCCAAACTCCACCTTCACCACTGAGGGAAAAGCAGCAGTGGTGGAGCGCTCTGTCCTGGGGGGGGGGGGAAAGCAGCAGCAGAGCAGAGTGCTCCATCGGGGTGGGCTGGGGGGAAGCAGTGGTGGTGGAGCACTTCATGCAGGGGGGCATATACAGCAGAGAACCAGTTGTTAAATTATTTGAATCCCAGCACTGTATAGCTCCCTAGCAGATGAGACCCATAGCATAACTTTTCTCCCAGATCCAGTGGGAAGACAGGGAAAGGTAGTCTCTCAAATAACCTAGCACCATGCCATATAGGGCTTTAAATTCAGCACCTTGAATTGGAACCAGAAGCAGATTTAGAATTAATGCAGTTTGAGGAGAAGAGGATATGTCATGTGTTGTTCTAGTGGTATGTTTAACTCTCTGTGCCACCTCATTTTGTGCCAGCTGAAGCTCCCAGATATTCTCTAAAGGCAGCCCCATGTGCAGTGTGTGACTATGGCATGAGTGACCATGAGCAAAGTGCCCCTCCCCCAATCTAGGAATGGGCATAAATGACACACTATCTGAAGCTCCTAGCCACAACTGCCACCTGCTCTTCAAACAGGATTTGTTGAAGCCAGGAGAACCCCCCAAATTGTGTCCTGGGTCTGTCTGGGGCAATGCCACCCAGCACAAAAGTTGTTATTGTCCTACAACTGTTAGGCCTCCAAGCCCAAAGCTTCTGAGTCTTGCCAGGCTTCAGCTGAAACCTGTTCTGCCCATCCAGACCCTCACAGCCTCCAGGCGTCTGGTTATGATTACACTGTTACAATATACTATTACTACAATATTAAAGTTTTGATGTTAGGAAAATAAGTCTTCCTCCTAACGCTAACCTACAATTTTCTCTACTTCTTAATCCCCTGATTATTTCTAATATCTTATTCACCTTTGCAGTATGCTGCTTAATTACATTTGTTGCAGATTTCAGAATTGCAGAATCACAGGGTTGGAAGGAATCTTGGGGGTCTTCTAATACAACCCTATGCTCAAGACAAGAGACCCTATACCATCCCTGACAAATGGCTATCCAATCTTTTTCTTAAAATGCAATGTTTGAACAATGTCTCTTACTTATCCTCCAAGGTTGATAAAATGGGGACCCAGATTGTTGGGGGCAATACGGTGACTCTGTAAAACCACTTTCAGAGGTCTGTAAAGCACTATGAAGCAATATATAACTCTAAGTGCAATTGCTATTGCTATTATCTCCTCTTTCCCCCATATTTCAGGCTGGGAACACACACAAAAAAGGCCAACAAAGCAAGCTATTTAAAGCAAAATTGATGATGGACACTTAAATGCTGCTGAATTCACAGTAGCTGCTCTTATAGAGCTCTCAGCCTCTTCTTTTCTCCAACAGCCTCTTCTCCTGTCAACGTGCACCATTAATCCATTTCTGCACTATAGATTTGTTTTGTATCTGTATCAGCTGAAGGGCTCACTTGGTGGCAAACTTCAGCTCTGTCAAGAAACTGCTTATTCATTTTCTCTTACCCATGTTGTGCAAAGCTACCTCTTCTGTGTTCTTTCTTGGCCTCATCATGACCCAACTGCTCCTTGCTTCACTTAAGATTTTCTTTCTTCTTCATTCCTTCTGAGGAAAAGCCTCGTCTCAGCACCTGTCCACACCTGCCACACCAGTACCAGAACCCCTCTCTTGCCATCAAATTATTTTCCTTTGCTGTTCATCTGAGAAACAGAAAGAACAGGGATTTGGGATCCTTCCCAAAAACCTATGTAACTTAGTGAAATCAGAGGAAGGAGAAAGGGGAAAAAAACAAGGAAGGAGAAGGGAAGGAGAAGAGTTTTTCTTTCACTAATATTCATACAAAATAAACCAGAAAGTACAATATGCTTTTTCTAGAACTTTCCCTGAGGAAGTAGATGGGAATTATAGTCCCATAATAATTGGAATATCACAGGTTATACTACTCTGCACTATGAAATTTTTAAATCTATTAACAATTCAGCAGATCTAACGGCCCTTTTTCTCTCTGTGTAATAAAAAAATTACAATGCATGCTATGGCACACAATGTAAAGGTGACACTATTGATGCAGAACCAGCAGTTCCCAGACTAGAAAGAATATATTTAGTTGCCTCCCAAGGCCATTAAGAGACCAATTAATTTTTAAAAGAGCCAGATGCAAAAGCTTAAACTCAGGAGCATAGTTACACTACAGATAAAGATTCTGACTTCTTTGCACTGCAGTGGGCAATCAACAACTGTATTTAAAGCCTTCTTCCTGTTTCCAATAAAAACTAACTTACTAACCTCTGTCTGGCATATGTTTGCCAAGTCCAGCCAAAAACAAACATAAGGAAACTTGTGATTAACTGCCAGGACCGGATCTGATGTTTACGACATGTCTGTGCTCTCTAAAAATAGATCTATCAGACAGGTAGTCCTGCCTTATGAACACAGCTGGGACTGTAATTTCCATCACATAACCACATCACATAGCAATGCAATCCCAGCAACCCCCTTGATATTGTTAAGCAACTCCATTGGTCTTTAGCTGAGGACCACCCTAATTCAAGCCATTCTGGGTTTGGTACCTCCCAACCCTGAACCTTAGCCTCCAACTCCCCACACCTACCTACCTACCTATCTCCTCTCCTCTCTGCTCTTTTGTTCACTCTGCACCATGTCTTGCATGGCATAAGCAGCCCTAAATTGTATCGCTCTGGGGCTTCTTGCCACACTGCAGTTCAGGGACTTCTTAATGCGCTATGGCTCTGAGGATGCAGGAAGCCCCAGAGCTGCAGCATGAAACTGCAGCCACCCATGAAAACCTCAGTTTCCCAGCCCAGTTAAGCTGCATGGGGGGAAACCCACAGCTGTTCTGAGAAGACTCAACTATGTTAAGAAGTTCAGTAGTGTGGTACAAAGCTGCAGCCTGGAAGCTCAGCAGAAAGCTGCAGCCATCCCAGGAAGCCCAAAGCTGCCCTGTCTTTGCTGCCTTGCACTCTGGGAGCTCTGCCCCCCTGCACTCCACCACTCCAGCTGACCTTCGCCATCTTCTTGTTCCCACTGATGATGAGTTGGTAAAATCAGTGTAAGGACTTTTTAGTACAGATATAACAATGGAATTTGGCCTAGAGGAATTTGCTACGGTAGCAAAAAAGCAGGGTAAAATAGCCAAGAGTAACTGAATTGAAAGACCACATGCCAAACCGTCAGCAGCCATGAAGATAATGCTTATAAATATTTGGGCATTTTACAGTTAGAAAACTTCAATCCTGGAGAAGTTAAAATGCGATTAATAAAGAAACATGAGAAATTTCCTAAAGGCAAAATGGAATGGTGGAAATAGTATCAAAGCCATCAATATCTGAACCATGCCTGTGATACGATACACTGCTGCAATTATTAACTGGACACAAGCTGAACTGGACAGTTTGGACTGAAAAACAAAAAAACTGATGACTATTCACTCTACATTACATCCCCTTAGTGATATTGATGGTCTATACCTGCCCTGCAGAAACGGAGGCAGAGGTTGACTTCAGGTCAAACAATCAAAGAAGAAAAGCATGACTTGGCTAATTATATAAAAGACAGCCAAGAAGGGAGACTTCCGGTGGCTCCGCGGCGACGGAGGCAGCCTTCCCGGGCTGCCCGCGGCTCAGCTGTGTGATTTTTCGCCCGAAACAGCGCCGATCAGCTGTTCGGGCGAATTTGAAGCCCCCTCCTCGGGAGAAGAGGAGGGGGTGAGCCCCCAGGTAGGGGTTGAGTTCTCCGGGGCCGCCTGAGCTTGGAGCTTGGGCGGCTGAAGGATTGAACTCCCCCGCAGCCTGGGCTGCTCCCAGCTGGCTAGCGTCTCTGCTCCGGACTTCATGGAGCAGAGCCAGGCGTCTGCGACCATCCCTGCTTGAAGGAGAGACTATGAAAGGAAAAGAGCAGGCAGAGCAGTACAAGAGGGAAAGATGAAGAGATGAAGAGGATTATTTTATTTTACTCTCGAGCTTGATGGACTTTGCTTAAAACTTAAAGTGAAAGTGCGTCACAATTGTAAGTAAAAGATGGCGTCTAAACCTCCCCCTAGAACTTTTCGGAGTGCTGGAAATTCTCCGGTGCAACAACAATCATTACTGCAGGCGTTGCATTCTCCAGATGTATTGACATCGAAGGATCTTGAAAAACATACCCAGTTAATTTTGGAGTCAATGGGTGTTAAATTTGCACAGATGGAGGAGAAATTGGAGAAATTGGAGCAGAGAATGGAAGAAAGGATGGAACAGAAACTCAGAGAGATGAAGGTAGACATTTTGTCCTCAGTGCATAAAGTAGCTAAATGTGTGGAGGTGCTGGATGACAAAGTGGAAGAACTGACTCAAAAAAATGCTATATTAGAAGCAAAAGTATTGGAAATTGAAGATTTAAAAGACAAAATGGATAGCGAACTGAGTCTGGCTCAATTTTACCAGATGCAGTTTGCTGTTAGAATTAGAGGCCTAAAAGAGAATATTAAGGAAGATTTAAAGCAGCTGGTTTCTGAGGCTTTTGAGGTGGTATTGAACCATCCAGCATCTGAAATAAAACAAGGCATGGACAAAGTGTTTCGTGTGAACTCGTGGATTGCTAAACAGAGAAAGTTGCCTAGAGATGTGGTGGTTTATTTTGTAAAAAGGGAAATTAGAGATGAAGTTATACAAGCTGCCTATGATACTAAAGTTGTGATTGCTGGTCAAGAAGTTTTGGTTCTAAAAGAAATTCCTCCAAAGATTTTAAAGAGAAGGAAGGACTTTATATTTCTTGTGCAAGAGCTCAAGCAAAGAGATATAAGGTTCAGATGGGAGATCCCAGCTGGGTTGAGCTTCATGTATGAAGGCAAAAGGTACTGTTTGGGTACTGTGAAGCAAGCGCATGATTTTTACAACAATGTCTTAAAAGCAACCCCATCAACACTTTTGGAAGCTGCAGAGGGATCTGGAGAAGGAGAACATCAAGAGGATGAAGATGGACAGATAGACGAGAATGGTACAGGAGGAGATCAAGCTGCAACTCTTTTGGATGATCCTAGAGAACAGAGGGTGACGCGTGCTGCCTTAAAACGCTCAAAAAAGATAAGAAAATAGGACCAGTAGAAATCTATGGAACTTCCACAACATACTGATAGTCAAATTTGGAATTAATGGACAATTTACTACAGAGGAAGAGGAAGAAAGTTTTGTGGGTTAATGTGGGTTAATTTGTGTAAGAACTATCTATTATAGCCTATTTTGGCTAGAGAGGTTAATAGGGATAGGTGCTTGTGATGTGTAAATGAGAATATGTTTAGGAAATAGTGAATTGTGGAAGAACATAGATGGGAATGACGCTAGTTTTCTTTTATTTTAGTTCTTTATACATATTTAGTATTATTAAGGATTGGTTTACTCTATATAAGCTAGAGAGTGATGGATTTTAGAGTTTATAATTGTTAGTATATGATTGTTTATGATTGCTTTTTAGATATATACCTTGTATTTTGCTCTGGGAAGTCGGGGGGGGGGAGGGGGGGAGGAGGGGAAGTAGGGGGGGGGAGGCAGGGGAGGGAGGAGGGAGAGGGGGAGGGGGGGATAGGGGGAGGTAGGGAGGGGAGGAGGGAGGGGGGAGGGGTTTTTTTTAAAGGAAAACTGTATTTTAAAACTTTTCAATAAAAAAAAAAAGAAAGTAATTAAAATAAAAAAAAAATAAAAAAAAAATTTAAAAAAAACAAAAAAAAAGAATAAACAAAATAGAAAAAAAAATATAAAGAAAAAAAAAATAGATGAAAATAAAAAATAAAAAATAAAAAAAAAGACAGCCAAGAAGAAGCTTAACACAAGTAAAAATTGGAACTCGCTAAATGTACCGGAAACAAAAAAAAAGAAACACTGTAATAATAACACAAATAGAATGCTGGCAAGTAAAAGTGTTACATGATCAGTTTCTACAAAAGATCAAGGGAAAAGTAGAAAAAGATAATGTTATGTATGCAGGCACCTGCATAGCAACAGCCACCAGGGGGCGTTGGCCTGAACGGTTTTGGCGGGAAACCCAGTTTTGGCGGGAAACCTAGGGCCAACCCCATTGGCTGTCCGCTTACCTGGCCAGGTATTTAAGGAGGTCAGGTAACCCTCATCCCTCAGTACGCTACCCCCTTCCAATAAAGAGCTGAACACGTACTCCGGCTGACATCTCTTCCTTGCGTCGGACCCACTACACAATAGTGGCGACGAGGATGGGATTGCTGCCGACAAGGAGCTGAAGTCACTGGGGGAGCGCTCCGCGAGCTGAAGGGAAAGGCATTTTCCTTCCATTTGTCCCCCCCATGACCGCCAGCCGGCCGGACCACGCCGATCACCACATCTGCGACTCGAAACCGAACCAGCACCGCGATGGCAAGAGCCGGACAACCCCGTGAATTCGACATCCGCCACCCCGAGACATGGGCCCCTTACCTGGCTCACGCCAAACTGTACATGCGGTTCAATCAGATCTCGGAGGACGGCGTGAAGGCGGCCGCCCTACTCTGCATTGGGGGGCCAGCACTCCTGGAGATCACTGTGAACCTGTTCGCCCAGGAGGCCATCAACACCATCGTGTACCAGGACCTCGTGGCCAGGCTCAACGCCCACTTCAAGCCCCGGTGCTCCAAAGTGGCCACGTGATTGCAGTTCGAAAAGAGGGACCAGCGCCCCTAGGAGACTGGTGCCGAATTCCTCGCTGCCCTACGAGAAGCCGCCGTTGCCTGCAGGATTTCGAACTTGGAGGAGTGGCTTCGGGACCGGCTGATCTGCGGCCTACGAGACAGGCGGCTGCAAGAGTGCCTGTTCGAGAGAGAGGAGGTTTCTCTCCAGGAAGCCGAGGACGCCATCCTGGCCCACGAAGCAGCCTGCAGGGCCGTCCAAGCAGTCCAGGAGACCCGGGCCGGCAGCCAGGCGGCCGGCATCCACTGGCAGGTCGCTACAGCCGAGGATGACCAGAGCATCGACCTCCTCCAGCAAAAATCGACCCCCGACCAGCGAGCCAGACGCCCAGACAAGCCCTGGGCTCCCAGCAACACCGCCAACCCTCAGAGGTGCGCAGGGTGTGGTGGGAACCACGTGCGCATCCTCTGTAAATTCCGGTCGGCCACATGTCGGGCCTGCAAGAAAACAGGCCACATAGCCACGGTCTGTCGTAGCCACCGCCCCCGAGAAGAGATCCACGAGCTGCAACCGGAGGAGTTGCTGTTCGAAGGTACTGGGGGCCCTGACCAAAACGCAAATTGGCTATGTTGAGAGCCGGCTGGCCATTAACCACATGAGTAGCCGCTGGCCGCTCAAACCCAAAATTAGATTAACAATCCGCTTGCAAGGCATCCCTTGCAGCATGGAGCTTGACTCCGGATCAGCGGTCTCGATCATTTCGGACGAGACCCTTAACTACATAAATAGCCAGAGCAAGCAGCGGATTAAATTACGGCCTACAAATTTAACCCTGACCGATTTTCAGAATTCGCTGGTCAAGGTAAAGGGGGAGGCTACCATCTCGGTGGGGTTTAAGGGTCGCAAAGAACACCTGGAGGTTGTAATGGTAGAGTGCCGGAGAGCCAGCCTGGTCGGCCTAGACTGGTTCGAGGCCTTGGGAATCACAGTCTCCGGGATCCACAGGATCCAGGGGGACTCCGTCAAGGCCGTCTGCAAGGAGTTCGCAGACGTCTTCGACGGGACACTGGGCAGGTACACAGGGCCCCCCATATTGTTCAAGCTTAACTCGAACGTTCCCCTCGTTAGAGTCCGGCCGCGGCGAGTTCCCTTCGCGCTCAAACACAAAATAGAGCGCGAATTGGATAAGCTGGTGGCCCAGGGAATCTTAGAACCCATAGATGGGGGGGAGTGGGAAACCCCTATCATCACCCGCCTCAAATCCAATGGGGAAATAAGGATCTGCACCAACTACAAATGCTCGGTGAACCGTGCCCTAAACCCGCATGCTTACCCACGGTCAGCCACATTCTCGCTTCCCTGCAATATGGTGCCATCTTTGCAAGGCTCGATCTTGCGCAGGCATACCAGCAACTCATGGTTACTAGGGCAACAGCTGACATTCGAACCATAGTAACACACAGGGGAGCGTTCCGGGTGAACAGGCTGCAGTTTGGGGTCAGTGTCACTCCTGGTATTTTCCAGGAAGTCATGGAAAAGACACTCAGGGGCATCCCGGGAGTCTGCCCCTATTTTGATGACATCCTGATTGCAGGAGCATCAGCAGAAGAACTGGCAGGTAGGCTCAGGGAAGTACTGTCCAGGCTGCGCGCAGCTGGCCTCAAGCTCAAGAGGGAGAAATGCAGCATAGGAGTTCCCTCCACAGAGTTCTTGGGGTTCAGGGTAGATGCCAGGGGCATCCACCCCACAGAGTCCAAGGTGAGGGCAATCAAGCTAGCACCCACACCCAAGAACAAGGCAGAGCTACAGGCATTCCTGGGCCTGCTGAACTTCTACCACACATTCCTTCCACACAAGGCAGCCATTGCAGAGCCACTCCACAGGCTACTGGACAAGCAGGCAGCATGGGTCTGGACTGCCGCCCACGACAAAAGCTTCAGGGCTTTAAAAGCACTACTGTCGGATAAGTCCACAGTAACCCATTTCATCGAGACAAAGCCCATATGCATCGCATGCGATGCATCCCCTTACGGTGTGGGCACAGTACTCAGTCACCTCGAAACCAATGGGGCGCAAATTCCCATAGCATACTATTCTAGGACGCTGTCTGGAGCAGAAAGAAACTACGCCCAAATCGACAGAGAAGCCCTGGCAATCGTGGCAGGAATCAAAAAATTCCACGATTATCTGTATGGCAGGGAAATCACTGTTTACACGGATCACAAACCACTCCTAGGCCTGTTCACAACAGACAGGCAGACGCCCCAAATCCTGTCCCCCAGAATGCTCCGGTGGTCCATCTTCCTTGCAGCCTACAATTGCAAGCTGGTGCACAAGCCAGGAAAGGAGATGGGCCATGCAGACGGCCTAAGTAGGTTACCCATTGACACCCCTGAACTGGACCCAGCACCAGCAACACAGATCCTAGCCCTGCAGGAGTTACCTGAATGCCCCCTCCATGCCAAGGACATTGCCAGTAACACAGCCACAGATAACATCATGAGCAGGGTACACTCATGGGTTTGCACATGGTGGCAGGACAAGTCCCCGGGGCCGGAGTTCCAGGCCTATTTCACCAGGTGCAATGAGATCTCCACACACAAGGGTTGCCTCTTCTGGGGAAGCAGGGTCATCATTCTCACTGCAGTAAGGGGCAGGGTCTAGGACTCCTTACATGAGGGATACCCGGGGGTGGTCAGGATGAAGGCTCTGGCCAGAAGCTACCTCTGGTGGCCAGGGTTGGACAAGGACATTGAGGAACGGGTCAAGGCCTGTTACACGTGCTAGAGATCCAGGCCAGAGATGCCACACGTACCCGTGCACCAGTAGGAGGCCACACACACACCCTGGTCCCGCATCCACATTGACTATGCAGGGCCATTCCAGGGCCAACTGTTCTTAGTAGTGGTGGATAGCCACTCCAAGTGGTTAGAGGTAGTCCCTGTTCCCAACATGACCTCGGGGAGGACAATCCAGGTGCTCAGAGCTCTCTTTGCCATACACGGCCTCCCCGACGTAATTGTGTCTGATAACGGGCCTCAGTTTATCGCTAATGATTTCCAGGTGTTCTTGAAGGCGAATTGGATTAGGCACACCACCTCCGCGCCCTTCCATCCATTGACCAACGGGCAAGCTGAACGGATGGTAAGGATGACCAAAGACGCACTCCGGCGCATCATTAGCGGGGACTGGCATCACAGACTGGCAAAATTCCTACTCACCCAACACACTACACCATGCGTTGCTACAGGGAAGAGACCAGCAGAACTTCGATGGGGACGGCGTCTCATCACCAAGCTGGACCGCTTACACCCGGACCGAGTAGCAGCTGAGACGGTTAGACCCCCACCCCCACCACCACCACCACCATCATCATCATCATCATCATCATCATCATCATCATCATCATCTTCAGCCCAGCATCACCAGCACACAGGATTCTCAATGTGTGGGACCTGGTCTGGGCAAGGAACTACGGGGCAGGGCATCCATGGGTTCCGGGGACAGTGGTTGAGAAAACAGGACCCCTCTCTTACATCGTGGGGGTGGAGGGGGACAGACACATAAGGCGACACATCGACCAGCTCAGAGGAAGGGTCCCTGAGCGCACCACACACACCCAACAGGAAAGCCACACCCCAGGAGAAGGCAGCCCAACCAGAAACAACACTGAACAGGAACCAGAGGAGGAGGGCCTCCTGAACCCAGCTCTGCTCAACCCAGCACAGAGGCCTCAAGAACCAGCTGTCCAAGCCCAGGGTCAAGCCATACCCAGACGGTCCACCCGGCCCCACAGGACACCTGCCTACCTGGCGGACTATGTGTGCAAGTGACCACCACACAGTTGCATTGTTTTTTTTGTTGACACACTGTGTATATAGTTATGTAGCTAGTTGCAAGTTGTTATTGTTGTTATGTGGTTCTTCTCTAAGGGGGGAGGGGTGTTATGTATGCAGGCACCTGCATAGCAACAGCCACCAGGGGGCGTTGGCCTGAACGGTTTTGGCGGGAAACCCAGTTTCGGCGGGAAACCTAGGGCCAACCCCATTGGCTGTCCGCTTACCTGGCCAGGTATTTAAGGAGGCCAGGTAACCCTCATCCCTCAGTAAGCTACCCCCTTCCAATAAAGAGCTGAACACGTACTCCGGCTGGCGTCTCTTCCTTGCGTCGGACCCACTACACAATAGATAAAATCTGGCAATGGCATTCAACTGGAACATTAAAAAAAAGCCTTGAAGGTTTGATTTTGTCTGTACAAGAGCAAGGTATTCGAACCAATGCATTCAAGGCCAGAATTGAAAAAATCATGAATGATTCAAAGTGCAGATTGAGCAAAGAAGCAAAAGAAACAGTAGATCACATACTTAGCACGTGCAAGATTGCACAAACTGATTGTAAGCAATAACAACTGTCACCAAAATGATTCACTAGAACATCTGTAAAAAGTCTCATGTGCCAGTAATGAAAAAAATGGTGGGAATGTATAATTGAAAAAAATAGCCGAGAATGAATAGGTTAAAATAATGTGGGATTTCTGAATACAAACTGATAAAGCCTTGGCTCATAACACATAAGACTGAACTATGGTTAAAAAGAAGAAAGTGGTAACTGTTGTGATGATACTAGGGGATTGTAGAATAGAAGACAAACAATTGAAGAAGATCACAAAGTAGTAATATCTGAAAATCAAGGCTGAAAGATTATGGCCTAAGCTGGCCATGCGTGTCATACTAAAGAATCCTGGACAGCACTTAGAAAATCTGTGCATTGACAAAATTTCCATCTATCATTTAAGGCCACATTGTTTGGATCTGCACTTATACTAAGCTGAAACATTACAATAACCTGGGTTCTTTGAAAGAACCTGGTGTGTATGAAGACCAATACTACTAAAAATAACCAGCAACTGTGATTTCACTTGGTTGTACAATAATATTATATCATTATACAACAATAATAAAATATAACCTCTACATGATATGGGAACAATTTTAAGAAGGAAAACAACATGTTTAGAATATGCAGTGCTGCCCATCTGTCAGTTTATAGTGATGTCTACTTTTGAGTAAGACTGAAGGTGAAAAAATAAATTATTTTCAAAAAGAATTTATTCTCCCCTTTGACAGTGCTCTTCTACTTAATACATGCCTCATGCATATGAGATATTTAAGGAGAAAGCAAGGCTGCCTTTTTGGTATATAGAAGCAACCTAATGAACACAAACTAATTGAGTAATTGCCTCATTTACAAAAAAAAAATTGCATGAAAAAAGAGTGAAATCATAAGATGATAGTTCATATCAGCCTTAAGTTGTCACTCCCCCATCCAAATTCCATGTTCTAGTGGTGAATTGAGCTGTCACACCAAGCAAGGTGCTTCAGCAATGTTTTGACATTTTACCAATGTGATCATTTAGAATTCAACTTTAGAATTCAAATAGACAAGCACCTGCAACATAACATCCAGACATAACAATTTTCGATAAGAAAGACAAAAAAGTCTGGATAGTGGACATGGTGGTACCCAGTGCTTTTTTTCTAAAAAAAAAGTGCTGGAACTCTCATCTTGGTGGGCGCAGGAGGCGGGGGGGGGGCAGCGCTGCTGCAGTCATGGGTGCGAGGGGTGTTGGTGGCGGATTGCCCTGTGGGGCCGGAGCCGGCACGGCTGGTGCTGTGGGAGCAGCAGGGCCCACTCTATATGGCGGGGTTGCGCGGGGTGCGTGGCGGAGGTAGTGCAGGCCAGGCGATGCAGGGCGGCCACTTCAGCACGCAGGGCGAGGTGACGGTGGCACAGATCCAGCACCAGGTAGGCCACCAGCCTGGCTGACACAGGTGAGCACAAGGAAGGAGTGCACATGGACTCCACAGAACCCACCTCCCACTCCTTGTCCTCTCTTACTTACCTAGTTGAGATGGTGTAGTTGGGCAGCAGGGAGGGATGCAAAGTTCCTGCCAACTCACCTTCGCTACTGACAACTTGCTGGTGCAATGTTTGCCGGCCAGGTCTTTAGGCATGCTCAGCAATAGGCTTTTGGCTTTAGGCATGTTCAGAAAGCCAACAGGCTTTTGAAAGCCAATAGAGGGAGTAGCATAGCTTGTGCAAAAGGATTTTTGTGTGTGTGCAAAAAAGGGTGCCGCAACGCCATTCTGAGCGTTCTATGAGAAAAAAAGCCCTGCTTTTATGTTTTAATCTTATGATTTTAAAAATATTGTAAGTCGCTCCAAACCTCACCACGTGGATTGCATACAAATATTATATAATTGGTAAATAAAGGTAGAACATATGTTAAATATAAATCAAATGATGATATGCTTCCCTACAAAGTCAATTCTTGCTCAATGACAGACCAAGGAGTTAACTTGGAAAGGCAAGAGGAAAACCTAGAAGAGGTCTGTGCAACTTGTAGAAGGGAAAGGCCCACACTGATAAAATAAAAATCTTTGTGGTCTGCAAAGGAATGCTGGTGGGCTAATCAATGATTTGGTGAGTAGAGGAGCATCTACAGTGTTGGAGCTCGTGGTCATGGTAAGCCATGGAGGCACTAGGCAACATGACTTTCAGGGCAGTGCGGGTGATTTTATTATTATTTTTTTTAAATAAAAGTCTGTGCTCTGTCCAAGGGTGCTTGGTAGGCTGCATGTACAGGCCTGGTCTAGAATTTATTTTGGAGCATTCAACTATCTAGAGCAGGCATGTCAAACTCATTTTGTTTGAGGCAACTTCTTAGAAAAGAATTGCCATTAATTTGTTTTAATAAAATAATTTAAAGCAATTTTTCACTTGATTTCAAATTAAATGAATTATATTGGTTGACATTTTTTTTAGTACAATTGCCAAATGCAATAAACTGGTTTTAGCTATATGTGTGCACTAATTATTTCAACACCAATACATTTTAACAACATATTCTATTTGTACATGAATGCAAATGCAAATTATACAATTTTTGTGCAAAAATAAAATTTAAGAGCTGTTATCATTAGTTATCCTTAGATAAAAAATAATTCAATCATCCAAAACTTTGTTATACTGTATTTAATGAACAGATGCTTTGGGATTAAAAAAAAAGACTGACTACATTTGATTGTGTATCACCATGGCATTAAAACAAAATTTGAACAGTGTATGAAAAATAAAGGTTCCCTAAACGTCTGCTGGCTATTTCTATACATTTTCCTTGATAACACTCTATTGCCTTCTTTTTAGCCTTTGTTTCAACTTTCCAGCTTAAAAAAGGCAAGGCACTGGGAGCTGAAAGTTACAGAGACTGTTTAAGCAGGTTGCTAAGCAACCTGTTCACACTTGGCGCTTCTTACCCTCCCACTTTTAAATTAGCCTGTACGGATAGCATTTCCTTCGATTTGAGCTATCTGAAGGCCTGTCGCTGTGATGCATTCTGCTGCTCTGTAACCTGGCTGCCTGAGGAGAATTTGGCTCTCTGGAACAGTTTCCCTCAGCTTTTTTTTTTTGTGTGTATGTGTGTGTGCAAAGAAACGTGCTGGAATGCCGTTCTGAGCATTCTATGGGGAAAAAAAGCCCTGGATATATCAAATATTTGCCCTGGTCACCGCCCTGAGTCCTTCGGGAGAAGGGCGGTATACAAATTAAATAAATAAATAAATAAATAAATAAATAAATAAATATAATTGAAGATTGTAATTAGTTGCATGTGCACGTTCAGCAAGTGTGATGTATTTGTGCTGGTATTTCTAGGTCTCTTTCCAACCACATCCAGAAAAATTTGTAACAAACATTAGAATTCTTAAGGCCATGTTTGGTATTTCCTAGCAATCTGTTACTAGAAGGAAAAAGCAATCTCTGCTGCGTTACTGATCCCAGAGAAGAATTTGCATGTATGCAGGTATCCTTAGGGTGCCATTGTTATGGATGAGAAATATTGGTTGCAAAGTTGGCATTTCTGGATGTAATACAGATATTTTGGATTTATTTTTGTTTCTTTGCATGTTTGATATTTTTTAAAAAGGCATATGCTACTGACTACGCTTATGCATGTATGTAACATTTTTTGCTAGGATACATGACCACTGCTTTTTCAGAATGTGAAAAGTGAAAGATTGTGACTAAACAAAATTTACCACCAGAAATTATTTTAGCCTTTTTAATAAATGTTGTTATTAATGTTAAGCTCACCATGGAAAACATCATATATTGTTATGTATATACTAGGTTCATTATTTAAAGACTGAAGTGCAACATAACTAGATTCTAAATAATCTATTTTTCAAAACACACAACAGTCCAAACAGTAAAAGTAAAGTCCAAATTAAGAATATTTCTTTCTTAAGAATTGTTTAATTTAAAGTGGTTTAGTTGTAATAGATGGTTAGATTCAAAATAGTTTTCAAGAGTATGTACAAAAGATACTATTTTTTCTAGTATCAGCTAAATTAGACATACTACATTGAGAAAAATGTTTCTCATTTCTTTCCTGTTACCTTTATTGATTTCATTGCAGAGATGTTAACATAGGAAATAGATTATTTTGTTATCTAATTTTACCTTCCAAAAGACAGAAGCAGATGAAAAATGTGAGGTTCTTTCCTGTTGGCTTTTTTGAATTAGCTGTTTTAGATTCTAAAAGTTTAGTTCCTAAAGAAGTAACCCTGTAAATAATTTTAATGTCCTCCTCTAGTGCAGGCTCTTTTATGACTCAAGGACTTCAACTCCCAGAATTCCTGAGTCAGCATGGCTCAGCTTGGAAACCTCTCCCTTTCCCCTCAGCATGGCTGGCTCAGGATTTCTGGGATTTGAAGTCCTTGAGTCATAAAAAAGGGCCAAGATTGCCTAGCCCTGCAATAGGCTTTCAGAGGGAGTCTTTTTTTTTTTGCAAAAAAAAGGTGCCGGAATGCCGTTCTGAGCGTTCTATGAGAAAAAAAGCCCTGGTGGTACCTGGAGACAGCAGGAGAGAAGAGAAAGGAGAGGGTAACAAAATATAAAGATCTACAAATAGAAATAGAATGACTGTGATAAAAGAAAGCAAAGATAGTGCTAAAACTAATAAGCGCTATAATTTTGGGTATAATCCCAAAACAGTTGGAGCACCATTTGAACACCATCGGCATTGACAAAATCTCCATCAGTCAATTGCAAAAGGCAGCTTTACTCAGAACAGTTCACATCCCACAATGATATCTCTAACATCATCAAACATCAACATCTGCCTATCCCAGGTCCTTGGAAGAACTTAATAAGTGGAACAAATGCGAAAGCCAGTCTGAACATCTGGCTGTGTGACAAATCATAATCAGTTGCTCTTGGAAACGAGTTTTAAATCAAGTTCTGAACCTATCATAAAAGTAAAACATAAAAATTAAAAAGGGATACATTTTAAAATGTGATCTGTTTGTTATCATCGAAAACTTTAAATGTAATGTTGTTATTTTCTTTTCCGGGCATCTAATTAATTCTGATTCATGTTTCACATATTATTTTTAAATAATAGCAGAATATTTTAAACATTCTTAAAGATGCATCAGGGAGTATTTATTTCACAAAATGTCTGCTTTTTCACACAACATTTTTAGAGTTATTTTAGATGGTTACTTATTTTAATGTAGAGTCATTTTAGATTGTTATGCCTTTATTTATTACCCTGTTCTGTTATATCCCATTTATTTCTTTAAACAAAACCAAAACAAGTTAATATAAACTCTTTCTCATAATCTAATTGTAGAATGTGAACATTTCTAATAACCTAATATAATTCTGCCAAATAAATAATCAATTACATGCATACTGAAATGCTGTAATTATAGGCAGCACAATTAAAGTGAAATCTACAACTTTATTTCCCCAAAGTAAGTTGTTAAAGAAGGACTGGATAAACATGGGCCACACATGGCTTTTCTAAGGATTTTAAATTTAGTGGGGCTTATCCCAGATAACAAAGCTGTTATCACAATCGGGAGGCTGTGAGTTTGATCTCAGATAGCAGTGGATATTTGTCTCTTTGGGTGCAATGAGTAATTGTCTGCTGCAAACTCTGTGTAGGAAGAGCATCCATCCAGCAAATTCTCAAGCTCCGTTCAGTCACCCCCAACTCTACCCTGATGCAAAGATTTGCAGGGTCATTAAAAAAAAACCAGATAACAAAGGAGCCCCATTTCATTTACTCCGTTTGAATAGGACTGCAGAAATGATTTTTTTGCATATGTTTCCACCTCATCCTTATATTCCTTATATTCAAGGGATATTTCAAATCGTTACCCACTCTATTTCCTAAGTACATCTGACAACTTAAACACTCAAAGGGTAACCTGCAATATAACCAAGGGTGAATATCATATTTCTGATTTTGAGCGAACCATTGAACTCATTCCTCCTTCTCATATTGTTCAATCTATGTTGGATATTCATTTTAGTTCTATAGTTTAGCTGGCAGATTTTGTAACCTATTAAAACCCAAATACAGTAAGCACCAAATTAGTAAACACAGTTGTAAAAGTTGAATGCCTGAGGAGTCCAAGGGTTCTTTAGAACTAACATGTTAATGATTACTTGGGAAAGGAATTTGGGATTTCACCAGCTTGGCACACGGAAGGGAATGGACCAAATTAGACATGATGTTAAGTGGGGGAATGCAATTAATATTCTTTTTAAAAAAAATATAACATAGGCAATCTGGATGTCCCTAGACATATGGAGAGGGAGAGATGAGTCCTTCCATATCTGCCAAATAGTTCAAGAAAAATTTAAATCCATTCCCAAGCAGCTGTCTGCATTTGAAGAGATAACTCCATTGAAACGAAGTTGAAATTTAACTTGTATTATATAATTAAATAATTTTTCATGTATAGTATCAATCCTTCAGCTTATTTCAGTCCCAGATTTCTTGAAGAATTCATGAGAGTCATTTGAACTTTTATTGAATGAGGGAAGAAATAATATATTTCAAGAGAGACTGGGTGCCAGGAGCCCATTTCATAGATCAACATCTTCCTGAAGTATGATATGCCCCAGCTGTGCAGAGTTTCTAAGGCAGTGGTGGTGAACCTATGGCACACGTGCCAGAGGCGGCATTCAGAGCCCTCTCTGTTGGCATGCATGCTACTGTCGCCAGCAGCAGGTCCATCAGGCTGCCACTGCCACCCGGAGCAGGAGCCCCGCTCAGCACAAAGGAGGCAAAGCAGGCGATTAGCAAGCTCAAGTAGAGGTGGTAGAGCAGAGGTCACCAACCATTGTCAATTGGTGGATTAGAAGAAAAGGGAGGGGGAAGCATTTTACATGCGTGCATAAGCGCATGGGGCTGCAAATGGGGCATTCTGCAAATGGGGTGGGGCTAGTGCCTGCATGATACATGCAAGCCCTGTTCTTGCATGGTGTAGTGCCTTATATCTGCACCCCGCGGTGCAGTGGTGGCCATTTTTTGCCTTACAGTATGGTGGCCCATTTTTGTGCCCCCAGTTTTTGCGTGCCAGAGGCGGCACTCAGAGGTGACTCCCTGCCCCCCCTGAGGGCACCACAATGCTGATGCAGTCCTGGCACTTTGTGAAACATAAGTGGGTTTTGGGTTGCAGTTTGGACACTCGATCTCTAAAAGGTTTGCCATCACTGTTCTAAGGAATGCGATCTAGACACTCTCCTTGCCCCAGCACCAAGAGACCCTCTTAATAGTGTGTTGAAGATATATCCCACAACAGAATCTTCAGCTCCTGCTAACCTGCAGCTCAGGTAAGCTGAAACTAGTGATGTGATGAAAAAGGGATTTTTTTTTTAAATAAGAAAACACAGCACATTCTCCTGTGCAAACATTCTGATTTGCACAGAAGTGCCAAAGGAAGATCAAAACCATCATGGTTCCAGCTGAGCCAGTGTAGGACTGTCTCCTCCCATTCAGCCATGGGGTTTTATACTTCTGGGACCATTTCTGCTTTGGTTGCCAGAGAGATCAGAAACTCCTTGGCAACCAAAGTTTGCTTTGTTACTTTTAGGCTTAAGTAGGAACAGCAATCTTTAAGAAAATATTCCCAAAGTTTGCTGTTCCTACAACAGTAGCCTTTTGTTAGCTTTTCAAGGTAGTCCAACAAGAAGCACAAGCAAGAGCATCAGAACTATCTATATTATAGGGCTACATTAAACAGAATCTTGCAAGACTGAAGTATTTCTCCTCTTCTCTCTTTCCATTCTCTAGAAAACTAGGGCATGTCTTTTTTGAAATACTTCCCATCAGTGCTTTTTTTCTTTAAAAAAAGGTGCTGGAACTCTCATCTTGGCAGGCGCAGCAGGCGGGGTGGGTGGGGGGCGGTGCTGCTGCAGTCACAAGTGCGAAGGGTGTTGGCGGCGGGCTCCCCTCCCTGGGGCCAGAGCTGGCGCGGCTGGTGCTGTGGGAGCAACAGAGCCAACTCTATATGGCGGGGCTGTGCAATGTGGGCAGCGGAGGCGGTGCGGGCCAGGCGATGTTTTAATCTTATCATTTTAAAAATATATTTTTTCTATTGTAAGTTTCCCCAAACCTCGCCATGTGGATTGCATACAAATATTATATAATTGGTAAATAAAGGTAGAACATATGTTAAATACACATCAAATGATAATTTGCTTCCCTACAAAGTCAATTCTTGCTCAATGACAGACCAAGGAGTTAACTCGGAAAGGCAAGAGGAAAATCTAGAAGAGTTCTGTGCAGCTCTTCAACATCTTCATCAACGATTTGGATGAGGGGATAGATGGGGAACTCATCAAATTTGCAGACAACATCAAGCTGGCAGGAATAGCCAATACTCCAGAAGATAGGCTTAAGATACAGGAGGATCTGGACAGACTCGAACACTGGGCACTATCTAACAAAATGAAATTCAATTGTGAAAAAAGTAAGGTTCTACATTTAGGCAGGAAAAATCAAATCCACAGGTATAGTATAGGTGGTACCTTGCTCAATAGTAGTAACTGTGAGAGAGATCTCGGATTCCTAGTGGACAATCACTTAAATATGAGCCAGCAGTGTGCTGCAGCTGCCAAAAAAGCCAACACAGTGCTAGGCTGCATTAACAGAGGGATACAATCAAGATCACGTGAAGTACTAATACCACTCTACAATGCCTTGGTAAGGCCACACCTGGAATACTGCATCCAGTTTTGGTCACTACGATGTAAAAAAGATGTCAAGACTCTAGAAAGAGTACAGAGAAGAGCAACAAAGATGATTGGGGGACTGGAAGCTAAAACATATAGGGAACGGTTGCTGGCATTGGGTATGTGTAGTTTAATGAAGAGAAGGGTGAGTGGTGACATGATAGCAGTGTTCCAATATCTCAGGGGCTGCCACAAAGAAGAGGGAGCCAAGCTATTCTCCAAAGCACCTGAAAGCAGGACAAGAAGCAATGGATGGAAACTAGCGAAGGAGAGAAGCAACCTAGAACTAAGGAGAAACTTCCTGACAGTTAGAACAACTAACCAGTGGAACAACGTGCCTCCAGAAGCGGTGAATGCTCCAACACTGGAAGTTTTTAAGAAGAGACTGGCCAGCCATTTGTCTGAAATGGTATAGGGTTTCCTGCCTGAGCAGGGGGTTGGACTAGATGACCTCCAAGGTCCCTTCCAACTTCTCCTTCTTCTTCTTCTTCTTCTTCTTCTTCTTCTTCTTCTTCTTCTTCTTCTTCTTCTTCTTCTTCTTCTTCTTATTCTTATTATTATTATTATTATTATTATTATTATTATTATTATTATTATTATTATTAACTTGTAGAAAGGAAAGGCCCACACTGATAAATTAAAAATCTTTGTGGTCTGCAAAGGAATGCTGGTGGGCTAATCAATGATTTGGTGACTAGAGGAGCATCTACACTCTACAGTGTTAGAGCTTGTGGTCATGGTAAGCCATGGAGGCACTAGGCAACATGACTTTCAGGGCAGTGGTGGTGATTTTATTACTTTAAAAAAAAAGTCTGTGCTCTGTCCAAGGGTGCTTGGTAGGCTGCATGTACAGGCCTGGTCTAGAATTTATTTTGGAGCATTCAACTATCTAGAGCAGGCATGTCAAACTCATTTTGTTTGAGGCAACTTCTTAGAAAAGAATTGCCATTAATTTGTTTTAATAAAATAATTTAAAACAATTTTTCACTTGATTTCGAATTAAATGAATGAGATTTTTTTAGTACAATTGCCAAATGCAATAAACTGGTTTTAGGTATATGTTACTGGAAGGAAAAAGCAATCCCTGTTGCGTTACTGATCCCAGAGAAACATTTGCATGTATGCAGGTATCCTTAGGGTGCCATAGTTATGGGTGAGAAATATTGGTTGCAAAGTTGGCA
Organism: Vipera berus; assembly: GCF_964194415.1. NCBI lineage: Eukaryota > Metazoa > Chordata > Lepidosauria > Squamata > Viperidae > Vipera > Vipera berus. Next base: position 23,188,138 of record NC_138208.1, read on the forward strand.
TTTCTGGATGTAATACAGATATTTTGGACTTATTTTTGTTTCTTTGCATGTTTGATATTTTTAAAAAGGCATATGCTACTGACTACGCTTATGTACATATGTAACATGATCACTGCTTGTCCAAAATTTTACTATACAGATAATACCCCCAGAAATTATTTTAGCCTTTTTAATAAATGTTGTTATTGATGTTAAGCTCACCAGGGAAAATATCATATATTGCTATGTATATACTAGGTTAATTATTTAAAGACTGAAGTGCAACATAACTAGATTCTAAATAATCTATTTTTCAAAACACACAACAGTCCAAACAGTAAAAGTAAAGTCCAAATTAAGAATATTTCATTCTTAAGAATTGTTTAGATTCAAAATAGTTTTCAAGAGTGTACAAAAGATACTATTTTTTTCTAGAATCAGCTAAATTAGACATATTACATTGAGAAAAATGTTTCTCATTTCTTTCCTGTTACCTTTGATTTCATTGCAGAGACGTTAACTTAAGAAATAGATTATTTTGTTATCTAATTTTACCTTCCAAAAGACAGAAGCAGATGAAAAATGTGAGGTTCTTTCCTGTTGTCTTTTCTGAATTAGCTGTTTTAGATTCTAAAAGTTTAGTTCCTAAAGAAGTAATCCTGTAAATAATTTTAATGTCCTCCTCTAGTCCAGGCTCTTTTATGACTCAAGGACTTCAACTCCCAGAATTCCTGAGGCAGCATGGCTCAGCTTGGAAACCTCTCCCTTTCCCCTCAGCATGGCTGGCTCAGGATTTCTGGGAGTTGAAGTCCACAAGTCATAAAAAAGAGCCAAGATTGTTAGCCCTGCAGTCTTAGGCTTAGGAAAACCAACAAGGGAGCTGGGTTGTTTGTTTGTTTGTTTGTTTGTTTTTGCAAAAAAAAAAAAAAGGTTCCGGAACACCGTTCTGAGCGTTCTATGAGAAAAAAAGCCCTGCTTCCCATACTTTACCCCCACATGCAAAATTGTCACCTAGGCTACTGATCTTCCTCCTGTCTCCCAAGGTCATTCCCATCCACAATCCTACCTCCAGTTATTGGATTTTTTCTGTTCCATTGGATGCTGAGCTTTCCTGAAGAGGAGAAGAATCTTGGGAGATCCTTCATCCTCTCTAATTCTCCCTGCACTTGTTCTTATCTTCATGTTTTACCCCATAGCAACCTCACCTGAAACATACATCTAGAATTAGGAACAAGTAGCAGGCCATTCTAAATTGTTATGGCTTTCCATTGTGACTTTATAGACAATTCCTTTTTCCATCTTCCAACTAAATAACAACTACACTCGGGGCTTTGTGTGTGCTGTTTAATGTACCTTGCAAAATACCTTTATTTTTTATTCCCCCCCCCACATATAGGTAAAGGTAAAGGTTCCCCCACACATGCATGCTAGTCATTTCCAACTCTAGGGGCCGGTGCTCATCTCCGTTTCAAAGCCGAAGAGCCAGCGCTTGTCTGAGGACGTCTCCGTGGTCATGTGGCCGGCATGACTAGACGCCAAAGGCGCACGGAACGCTGTTACCTTCCCACCGTAGTGGTCCCTATTTTTCTACTTGCATTTTTATGTGCTTTCGAACTGCTAGGTTGGCAGAAGCTGGGACGAGTAACAGGCGCTCACTCTGTTATGCGGCACTCGGGATTTGACCCGCCAAACTGCCAACCTTTGGATCAACAAGCTCAGCGTCCTAACCCACTGAGCCACCGCGTCCCTCCCCACATATACCGTAATACATAAATACATACTTGTAAGTTTGGGTGCTGCTCGCCCATTTCCCCTTTCACTGTATCCACCCTCCTTCTCTCCTCTCTCTTTCCTCTTTCTTTTTCCTTTACTCATTTCTTCCCTACTTCCCTCTTCTTCTTCTTCCTCTCCTCTCCTCTTTCCTTTACCACTCCCCTCCCATTTCTCCCCACTTCTTGTCCTCTTTTCCTCTAACCTTTCTACTTCCTTCCCCCTCCTCTATCTCTTCCCTCACTCCTCTCCTTTCTTTCCTCCCATTCCTATTCCAATACAATACAATACAATACAATTCAGGGGTAATGTCCGAGCAGCTCCTCTCCTTAGATTTTCAATATCTATATTAGGTAAGATAACATTAATTTTCTATTACATCAATATTTCTAGAAATCTGGCTTTCTCGGTATATACTTCTATAAATTTTTATATTACCTCCAGTTATGCAATACAGTGCTGCCTGGGTCTCTCTCCTTATCTCCTCCTTTTTCTTCCATCTAAATTAGTATTAGCGATCTTTTAGGCATGTTCTCTTTTTCACCCACTCATAAAATTTTCCCCAGATTTCATAATACTCTGACTCTGTCTTATCTTTAATTATCATTGTTAATCTGTTCATTTCCGCACATTCCATTATTTTCCTGATCACCTCTTCTTCTGGAGGAGCTTTCAGTGCCTTCCAGTTTTGTGCAAACACAACCCTAGCTGCATTGGTTATATGAATAATCAAATATGTGTTCTCTTTACTATATTTCTCTTGTAAAATACACAACAAGAATATTTCTGGTCTTAGTTCTATATGTTGTTTTATCATCTTTTCTATCCATGTTCTAATTATATTCCAATAGGTTTTAGCTTCTACACACGTCTACCACATATGATAGAAAGAGCCTGGTATTTGATGACATTTCCAACATTTCATAGATCTGTCCTTAAACATTTTAGCTAGTCTTTCTGGGGACATATGCCATCTGTAGAACATCTTGTACATATTTTCTTTATACGCTGTCGCCATTGTCAATTTATAATTTCTTTCCCATAATTGCTGCCATCTGTCTAATTCAATCGTATATCCAAAGCTTCTTGTCCATTTTATCATTGACTCCTTAACTTGTTCCTTTTCTAATTCCCAATATAGTAAGTAGCTATACATTTTTTAAATACATTTTTCTTCAGTTCCCGTAAGTATTTCATCTAACTCTGTTCTCTCCAAATTAAAACCATCTATTTTAGCATCTTTTTCATATCTAGATTGCATTTGCGTTCTCATGTGCCAATCCATCTTTATTCCTTGTTCCTTTAATTGTTTTTTTGTTTTCAGCTTCCCCGTGTCTGTTAGTAGGTCTTTATATCTTATAATATTTCCCATGTTAAACATTTTGGGGTGTATTAACACTTTCATAGTTGAGAGTCAATCTGGAATCTTCAAGCAATGCTTTCTCTTTATTTTCTCCCAAACCATCAATAAAGAATTCCTAATATAATGTCTCTGGAAATAGCTATGTATACTATTTCCCCCAAACCATATGAAAGCATGCCATCCCAACTGTAAGTCATGTCCCTCTAATGTCAATAATCTAGAATTCCTCAGTAAGATCCATTCTCTCATCCATGATAATGCTGCAGCCTGATAATATAATTCCCAATTAAGTAAACCAAATCCACCTCTGAGTCTTGCATCCTGTAACATTTTTAAATTAATCCTTGCTTTTTTCCCCTGCCAAATATATTTCAAAATTATTTTATTTAGTCCCTCAAAATATTTCTTTTCCAATCTTATTGGTATTGTTGAAAACAAAAACAATAATCGTGGTAGTATATTGATTTTGATTATTTCAATCCTACCCATTAATGATAATTGTACCTTTTTCCATTATCTAAACACTAGATCATCTGTGAAAGCTTGTAGCTTATATTCTTCCCTCTTAACTTTCATACCTTTTACATGCTTATTCTGTCTTATAGTTCTATTTAGTATCTCTAGTGTCAATACAAACAATAATGGAGATAGAGGACATCTCTGCCTTGTTCCCTTCATAATATTAACATTTTCAGTCATATCTCCATTAATCATTACTTTGGCTACTTGCTTATTGTAAATTACTTTAATTACATTTGTAAATTTCTCCCCAAAATCCATAATCTGTAGTTGTCTTATCATGAATTGCCAATTCACATTATCAAATGCTTTATGCGCATCCAAAAACATCAATGCCATCTGTTTTTCGGGATGTGTTTCATAGTATTCTAATGTCTTTAATATAATTTGCATATTGTCTCTAATCTGTCTTTTTGGTAGAAACCCATTTTGATCCAAATGAATACATTTGTTTAAGAACTTTTTAAGTCTTTCAGCCATGATTGATATGAATATTTTGTAGTCCACATTCAGCAAGGAAATCAGTCTATAGTTCTTTATTTTCTGTATTTCCCTTTCTTCCTTTGGTATCAGGGTAATGAGTGCTTCCGACCACGAATCTGGTATCTTAGCTTCAGAGAGAAGTTCATTATAGAGTTCCAGCATTACACTGCCTAATGGTTCCTGCAATGTTCTATATAGTTCTTCTGGTAGCCCATCTGGTCCTGGTGTTTTGCCATTTTTTTATTTTTTTATTTATTTATTTATTTATTTATTTATTTATTTATTTATTTATTTATTTATTTATTTATTTATTTATTTATTTATTTATTTATTATTCGGTTTATATACCGCCCTATTCCCAAAGGACTCAGGGTGGTTTACAAGGCAAAATTTAAAAACAATCCAATATAAAATTAAAATTAAATTAAATTAAGTCTAGCCGCAAAAATTAAATCACAATTTAAAAACATTAAACCCCTCAGTCCAGACCAGATAGCTCAAAGAGCCAGGTTTTTAGGTCCCGGCGAAATGAACGAAGGTCGGGGGCAGTCCGGAGTTCCGTTGGCAGTTGAGTCCATAGGGCAGGCGCACCCACAGAGAACGCCCTCCCCCTGTGGATCGCCCGTCGGCAATCCTTGACCAGCGGTACCCTGAGGAGGCCCTCCCTGTGGGAGCACAAAGGACGATGGGAAATTGACGCTGGCAGCAGGTGTTCCCTTAGATAATGGGCCCATGCCATTTAGGGCTTTATAGGTCATCACCAGCACCTTGAATCTCACCCGGAGGGCAACCGGAAGCCAATGCAGCTCGCGGAGAAGAGGTGTTACATTTTGTTTTTTAATTGCTTCTATTAATTCCTTCATTGTTATTTTCCCTTCTAGCAGCTTTTTTAAATTTCTCCAGTACTTTAGGTATCTCTGTTTTTTCCAAGAATTGTTCTATCCTATCATCTGAAACTGTTTGTTACTTATATAAATTCTCATAATATTCCCAAGCTATTTTTTTCTTTTCTTCATTCCGGTGTTGTAAAGTCCCCTCAGCATCTTCCAGTTGTTTAATCCATCTCTTCTCTTTTTCCTTTTTAATTTTGTATGTCAACCATCTCCCTGGTTTGTTTGCGTGTTCAAAAAGGTTTGTTTACCTGCCTTTATTATTATTGCCACTTCTTCATTTTCTATTAAGTTCATTTTATGTTTGTTCAACTCCATTAATTTTTTGATCTTTTTGTTTTGTGTATCCTTCTGTAATTCTTTCTCAAGTGTCTTATATTCTTCCTCCAGTTTTTCCCTATTTTGTCTTTTCTGTTTATTCTTTTACCCCGAATAAGTTATAGCAAATCCTCTCATGTACGCTTTTGCCATGTCCCAGACATTTTGAAGTGAGGTATCTTCTTTTTTGTTTTCCTTGAAGAAGAAAGTCATTTATTTTTCCATATATTGCTAAAAGTCTTTTTCATTCAATACGGTTTGGTTTAATGTCCATCTTGTTCTCTTTTTTTGTCCTTTCCATATAATTGTGACTGGGTTGTGGTCCGCCCATGTGTTTGTTTCTATGGTTATATTTTGTATATTTATGAATAAGTTTATTGACGTCCATATCATACCTATTCTTGACCAGGACAGGTGTCTGTTAGAGTAGAATGTATATTGCTTCTTTTCCGGATATTTTTCTCTCCAAACATCTAATATATTTAATTCATCCACCATATTATGAAAAGATTTTGGAAGTGTTCTCCTTAGAGTCTTCAGTTGTTGTTTTTTTTTTTCGTATTATAATCCAGCTCGGCCTTTACAATAGCATTGAAATCTCCAATCATACATATGCTTTCGAATTCCAATTCTATTATTTTCTGGTGTAATTTTGAATAGAAATTTTCTTGGTTTTCATTTGGGGCGTAAATCGCTACCAATAAAGGTTTTTTTACAATTCGTAATTACTTCCACCATTAAAATTTGCCCTTCTTCATCTGAATATAACAATGTAGTTTGTATTGCTTTTTGAATATATAATACCACACCTCTTTTACTCTGATCTGCAAGTGAGGTATATAATTCTCCCAATTTTGGATATTCTAGTAGATTTTTATGTTGTTTCTTAATATGAACTTTTTGTAAACAAATTATTTCCATTTTTAATTTCCCCAATTTATTTAGTGCTTTTTCTTTTTATAGCTGAATTAGTCCATTTTCGTTTATTGAAATTGCTTTTATTTCTTTTTCCATGATTATTTATTCAAAGTTTTAGTTACTTACGTTATTCTCATCTCTCTTTGCTCTTTTGCCTCTTTTGCTCTTGTCCCTTCTCTCAACACCCTTTCCTCCTGTTCTATGCTATACTTACTCTGTTGCTTCTCTGTCTCGTCTCCCTGATGTCTGATTACTCTTTCCCCTCTCCGCTTTTCTTCTTCTTGCTGCCCAAAGTATCGATCATAGAAAAGTTCTGCTTTCTCTAATGTGTCCAGTCTATGTCTCTGTTCTTGCCAATTTATCATTACTCCTTCTGGTATTAACCATCTAAAATTTATCCCTTTTTTAATTAAGCATTTCATCAAAAATTCATATTCCTTTCTCAGGTCTCTCACTCTTCTTGGGATCTGTTTTAATATCACTGTCTCTCTTCCTTTGTATTTTATTGTAGCATTTCTTAGCTTCTTTAATATATCTGCCCTTAATGCTTTTTTAGTAAATCTTATATCTACCTCTCTGGGGAGAGTATTTCTTGTTGCATATCTAGTATGTATTCTAAATATCTCATCTATATCATTAATTACCTTTTCCTTGCTTTCCTCCAATGCTTCTGCTGATATTCCCGCCATTACATCTGCTAGGTTCTCTCCCTTTTCTTCTTCAACATTTTGGAATCTTAAATAATAATCAGCTCTATCCATCTCTAAGGAGATAATCATTTTTTTCCTGATTCCTGTCTGTTGATGTAAGTCGGTTCTCAATCTCCTCTAGTCTCTTATCTGTTCAATTCTTTCTTCAGCTTGTTGCAGTCTTTGTTCATTTTTCTCCATCAGATCTTTGACCTCTTTTAAGTCCTCTTCTAGTTTGCCAATCCCTTCCTTGAAGTCTATGTGTAGAGCCAATATCATATTTTTCAATTCCACGTTAGATCTATCGTGCTGCATTATAGTGTCCAGTGTTTTCTGTGCCACCGGACTCTGTGATATTGGGGCATCTGTTGCTGGGTGAATTGTAGTCTTCTTCATTTCCTCCAGTAATTTGTAATCCAAATGTCGATGGAGTATTATAATCCGAATGTGCTCCAAAAAAAAAAGAAAAAAGAAAAAAAGTGCGAAGGATTTCAATGACAAGAAAAGGGGAGAGCAAAGGAAAAAGGGAAAAAAAGAGAAGGAAAAAGCCAAATGTCCTTATATCTGAGGAAAAAAAGAGGGAATTTTTTTAAAAAAATCCATACAGGTTACACGCTTTATTCGTTTCAAGTTCTCCGTGCCTTAATCCAAAAGAAGAGAAAATCCAAAAATATTGTCTCCAAAGTAGAAAAACAATCCACCATTCAGCAAACCGAATGACAGACTCTGTAAGCTTCTTATCAGTGAGTCCAGCAGATGACATTCAAGGTCACTTACTCTCCGTTATTTTTTATAATAGCTTCAAGAGTATTCTCAGCTGAGATACTTGATTCATTGCCTTCTTTTGCCTTCCGTTGTTTTCCGCCACTACAATTCCGGAAGAGGAGCAGCTTGAAAGTCCGCCCCCCCCACTTCTCCACGGCTTCAAAATCTTCTTATTTTGCCACCCACAATTTCCAGCATTTAAGGTCTCTCAATCATCTCACCCAGGCAATCCTCCAAACTTACTTTCCAGATCTTCCAAGTGGCCGCCCCAGCTTGTGATGGCTCGCAAAGGCCGTCTGACAGCTGCTGGTCCAGGAAGCTTCCGTCGGCTCTCCAGGAGGTCGTGATCCCTCCTGTGCTGCCAAACTGTGCTTCCCCTCTTCACCATCCCTACAGGATGGCTCTGATCTGTCTGGAACTCAGACAACCCCCCCAAACAGCAGAAAAGCGACAGTCATTTGGGAGCTCCTAAGGGATATGTTGTCCTACCACGGTACTGGCCCCCCTCCTCCACCTTGCAAAATACCTATGAATTTGTTTACAATAAAAGAAAACATTGGAGATATTTTTAAAATTTATGAGTGTAAAGATAACTTTATGTGCAGCCTACATGGAAAAGCTTTGGAGCTGCTTCAGCAATGGAAGAAATGATTATGCATTCTCTATGTTCCAGTCCATTTATCTTCTCATTAAAAGTGGCTAAAATCCTATATCAGAATCATAGAATTTTAGAATTGGAAATGATTGGAAATTGGAAAAGAGAGCCAGTTTGTTGGGGAGGTTAAAGCATCAGGCTAGAAAGGGGGAGACTATGGGTTCTACTCATGTCTTGGACATAAAGTCTGATGGATGTCCTTGGCCAGTTCCTTTTTCTCAGCCTAGGAAGGAGGCAGTGGCAAACCACTTCTGAAAAACCTTGCCAAGAAAACTGCAGGGACTTGTTCAGGCAATCATGAAAAGTCCAAGACTGACTTGAACACATTTTAGAATCCCAGATTTTTGAATTGAAAATTTTAGAAAATTGCTCAATACATGTTTTTGCTCTTGATGGATTTTTAATAGAGATATGCCAAAATCATGGAACAGTCCAATCTCATCATGATTTGTTCTAACTGTCCTGAAAGTGGTCCAACTGAAAAGTAGCCCATGCTTAGGTAGGAGCATTTCTGGATCCCTCAGGCCATAATGTCCCATAATCCTTGTAAATCCTAAGAGACAAAGATCCACCACATTTAATTGGCAACAGAACAAAATGGTAACTATGATGTATCCAAGCTAGCATTTAATATGACTACAAGAATTGTTCCAAAACTATTGCATTTGTAGTCTCTCTCTCTCTCTCTCTCTCTCTCTCTCTCTCTCTCTCTCTCTCTCTCTCTCTCTCTCTCTCTCTCTCTCTCTCTCTCTCTCTCTCTCTCTCTCTCCTAGTTATGCTATAAAAAACAAAAATCAACTTAACATGTCATTCAAACAATTTTAGCTCAACAACAATCAGCAAATTACATTTAAATTCCTTTAAAATGAAAAAGAACAGCATTCAGACATTATCATCCATAGTGAGGGCTGGGGTGGACAAGAGTATCAAATGTTGACATGGATATTGCAATGTCTTCCTGCAAAAGACACAGACTGGGTATACTTAACCTAATATCATAATGTCACCAAAGCAAGTTGACTATTGTGTTGGCATCATTATTCCCAGCTTGTCATTTTGACATCACAGTTTGTAACTGATGACTTCGAAGTACCTTATTCAGCTCAGGTTATTTTACAGTGACATTGCTCTGAGCATAAAAATGAATGTGGGCTTCATATATGCCACCTTGAACCATTGGAATAAAGGCAGCACAATATAAGAATTATTAATTAATTAGCTGAGCCCTAAAATATGAAAAGTAACAATAAAGGATTTATGTCTGAGCAGCAGACATAAATGATGGACATATGATGGGTTTTAACATAACATCTCAGGGTGGCTTAAAGATAGCCTTTTCCCTTTTCCCTAGAAAGTAGCTATGATGCAATCATTTGTTCCTATAACTTTTTTTCATAACTTAAATTTCTTTTTTAGCTCTCTCCATGGCTTGGCAAAGACTTTACATGAAGGACATATTATTTCAAGGGACAAGTTATATGTGTTACTGAAACATAGAGTCCTGGGTCCAGAGGCCACAAACATTGTCTTGTTTCTTCAAGATGCAGTGAGTATGGCTCTGCTTATGTATGTTAGATGAGCTTGTATAGAATACAACAACATGGCATCTCTCTAATAATCTCTATCACCTCTCTGTTTTTCAGCTTAGTGTGGAATACTTCACACGATACACCAACTTCTCCGGAAATGAGTCACTATTTCACAATGTTCAGGCAAGCATAACTATTCCATCTGGCATTTCCCAGCAGTTTTAAGAAATAAAACCCAAAAGGCATACTTAAAAGAAATGGCAGAAGGCTCTTTTTAATTCCAGAAACAGGCTGAAGGCTCTTTCAAACTTGATAAGGATAGATTTCTGCAATTTGTTTTGTAGTGTATGGAAGAACATTTGAAATTATTCAGAGTTTACAGTTCATTCTGCCTGTTGGTCCCAGGAATGGAAATTAGGGGTCAACCCATTCTCAGTTCCCTGGTGATTTTCTCAAAGTCCACTTAAGAATACAAATCAAAATATGACCTTACAATGCTTTCAGAAGCTATTTTCTGAAGATGGTTCTTTCAAATGTAAGAAGTCCTTTTTCCTGGTAAATTTATTCCTCCAAGTTCTTATACATATATATTGAAATTTCAGAAAGGATTTTCCATTTTGATTCTTTAAAAAGGAAGTCTGCATTTGAGAACTCTTGATTAATATTAATTACTCATAAATCTTAATCTTTCCTATTATAACATGGAGGGCCAGATAAAGATCCTAAGAATACATATATTGAATTTATCTTTTCAAAATCCCCATTTTGTTTACTGTTTGCACAAAATTTGTAAGTGCTCGGTACCTGAAACATGTAGTTACATAAGCTATTATATGGATACTCATGGAAGTTAGGAATGCCTTGTCTGATTAAGTAGGTGTATATTAAGTCCTCTGATACACAATTTTTACTTTATTAATTTGCAGTATTCATTGACATTAGCCTTATTAAGTGATAGCTTATTTTAATGGCTAATTAGGAGAAAGAGTTATGCATTATTTATTAATGTCCATTAAGCTGGAGAGTACCTGCCCACATTGATTGATGTCACTTACATAATTACATTCTTATGCCAATGAGGTAAGCAGAATTATTTACATAATACTTTCATTGTGCAAATGAAGTTAATCAAAACAGGAAAAAAGGATCAATTCAAGTATTTGAGAGGCTGCCACAAAGAAGAGGGGGTCAAATTATTCTCCAAAGCACCAGAAAGCAGGACAAGAAACAATGGTTGGAAACTGATCAAAGAGAGAAGCAACCTGAAATTAAGGAGAAAGTTCCTAACAGTGAGGACAATTAACCAGTGGAACAGCTTGCCCTCAGAAATTGTGGGTGCTCCATCACTGAAGGTTTTTAAGAAGAGACTAGACAGTCACTTGTCTGAGATGGCATAGGTTCTCCTGCTTGAGTGGGGGGCTGGACTAGAAGACTTCCAAGGTCCCTTCCAGCTCTATTCTATTCAAACCATTGAAATCCTGTAAACTGAGGTTTCACAGTTCTTATGTCAGGAGTATGGGGCAGCCTACATTTTACAAAGGAAAGAATGCAGGTTTTTTGCAATAATTAAACAGTGGCTTTAAAAACATCACTAGTGTTTTCATACATTAGATTTGTGTAGGAACATAAGTAGCTGAGGCTCAGTAGCTGTTTATGCACTATTCTTTCACTGACTTTGTTTTCCTCCCCCAAAAAATGGATATTAAAATTGAATACTGTCTATCTTCAATATTGTGCTCCATAAATCAGTCAGCAATATTTTGCCCCTTTGAATGTTCTTTTTTTAAATAAGGAGATATATCTGACCTCAGATGGATGGAAGGCTAAGTCATTCTTGAGTCAATGCCTAGCAGTGCGCTGAATTAGCTGCAATACTGCATTCTAATCACTGTGCCACCACAACTTATAAGGGAACATGAGAGAACATATGCATCTGTTGTTTGGGGATGGTTGCATACGTGTTCCTTTTATACATAAGTGAATTTTAACATTTCCCACTTGAATATGCCTTGCCTTCCCCCACTTTCCAGCAGAAAGTCAGAGTCAATCAGCAGGCAGGGTGCACACCTTCACGCAACTTGGAGTTGGGATTTGGGAGATGTTTGCATCAGCCTGTCTGCAACCACATGCAACCTCTGCCTATCTTTCAACTCCTTCACAGTGTAGCTATGTGGCAACATCTATGGGCAGTTGTGGGTAACTCTAAATCAGCCTTAAGGAGGGCCCACTGTTACCTATGTACAATGGTATCTCGGTACTAAACTGCTTGAAAACTCATCAAATTTGGTATTCAATGCATTTTGAAGCAGAAATCTTGTCCCAGCAAAGAAGAACTTACTGACGTTGGCTGCCTCATGACTCATTATTTCTTTCAGATGAAATAGAAGGTCACATGGTTTTCTCATTGGTTTTAGAATTATGGACAAGTACCGAAGTACCACTGTACTGTCACAGCACTACCCCCTAAAGAAAAGTTGTGGCAATCATTACTCACGTCTGTTGGCTGCAGAAATTTAGGGTCCTTTGCTCTTTTGTCAGATATACCAATATGAGCTGTTTCTACTCACTTTACGAAAGGAGAGGGCAAAGTCACTATGGACATGTTACTCATTCGTTTGCTATTTTTACCTAGAAGCAATAATGATAATAAAGAGTAGATTTTGCTAGTTTTTCTCTTGCCTGTGTTCCAGCTGCATGGTGAGTTAAATGGGTGAAATGAGTCATTAAAAATAAGCGACAAGCGGTAAGCCATTAAAACTTATATCTGTCTGTATAGGCCAGTTCTTGCATTTTGCTAATGCAAAAGATGTAATGTCCTGACTCTGTGCCTTATACAGTAATTGATTCCGCTCAGAAGAAAATATATATTTGGGTAACATTTTATTAATCTATTCAGTTACATAGTTTTCCCTGAACTTGAATAAAGAGATTTGTATAAAAATACATTACAGTTTAAGAATCAGATAGCAAACAGATGAAATTAAATATATTAAATATTTGAGAACAGTAGCAACACTAATTATTAACTGGTTTGTCATGAGGATGTTCCAACAGCTATTGCCTAAGAGGGAACAGATGGTTTTTTGATTTAATTTTAACAAATGATGTTAATGACTGTGTGTTCTAGAAAATGTATCTCAGATGCTTTAATTGGCTTCCCTTTGGGTAGAAGTGAGAGTCACTAATGTGGCACTGGATGTATAAGTTGGCTCAAGAATGAATAAATGTTCTTATTAGCATCAAAACATTTGTTTGCTAAATTTGATGAAACCCGTATGACCATTATGACATAGATAAGCAGGTTAATTCATATTTTCTCTGCTGAATTTCAACAAGAGATATAACACAGTTCTTGTTTTCCAAATGGTAGGAGCAAAAAAACCTGGAGTGGCTTGTCAGAGCTGAAAAACAAAACAATACAGTAAAGCAACAAATGAAAGTTAACATTAAAATCCAGCAGGGGGTTAGAATAAATCAGCATTCAACCAGTCAATTCACTTTTAAACATAAGAATCAAATTCAAGGGGGGAAAACTTTGAAAAGTGCAGTTAAAAGCCAAGATTTACTTTAAAAAGAAACATATAAGAAGAAAGGTGGAGACTGGGACTCTCCAACTGTGCCACCAGGAATGGCAACCTCCAAGATTCTTCTTCCTAGGAATGTCCACAGTTGTCCGAGAGTCATCTTGGATCATTCCTAGATGCTCCCATTTGATTGAATGAGCTGGCTGTGAAGGAACCACTTTGGCAGGAAAACCAGCTGTTCATCGGCAGGAGAGGCAAATCCCCACCAACGCTCAGTATGCCATCTGGGAGGGAACATGTGAGCCGTTCACTCAGTGTTACAGTTTGTTACAGTTTGGTCATCAATTATGAGGTGGCCATGAATTTGCTGGCAGGGCATTGGAAGCTCTCAAAAGAGTCTAAAAATAAGAATAGAATAGAATAGAATAGAATGGAATAGAATAGAATAGAATAGAATAGAATAGAATAGAATAGAATAGAATAGAATAGAATAGAATAGAATAGAATAGAATAGAATAGAATAGAAGAATGGAATGGAATGGAATGGAAAGGAATAATAATAATAATAATAATAATAATAATAATAATAATAATAATAATAATAATAATAATAATAATAATAACAACAACAGGAATGTATTAGGCTTGTTAAGGGAACATCACGTGGGTTAATTGCTGGTAGGTTGTTTAAGCAGGGAAGCTGGCTAACGGCTCCCAGCTCCTCAGACAACCCATCTCCAGTGCTGCCATTGGCTGCCTCTAGGGCGGCAATAGGTTACTTTAAACCTATTGGCTGCCACCTAGACGCCAGGGTATAAATTGCTGCATTCGCAGCCCTGTTTCTCAGTTCAGTTCCTGCAAGCAATAAACAATGATCTTTGCTGAACTCACTCGCCTTGTCCGGTTAGTGAAGCCACGAACCCACTATCTAACAACAACAACAACAATAATAATGGAATAGAATAGAATAGAGTAGAATAGAATAGAAACTTTATTTCACTTTAAATCTACACTAATCATCATACATTAAAATGAAATTCCATTACATTCAGCTCTCAAAAAATGCCATTATGTATATACCCCCCCACCCCCACATATATGACAGAGAGAAACATCACAGTCTAGTTTGAATGTATACATATACTTGGTGGGGGGAAAAGAATCCTGTGAATTTACAAGACGGATGGCATAAGTAACAAAGCTGTTACAGAATGTAGTAGTTCTGCTATAAATACTTTGAAACCTCTTTCCAGAGGAAAGCAAGAGGAAGAGACCGTGAAGTGGATATGTGGGATCTCTAACAATGCTTCGAAGCCGTATCCTGAATAACAGGAAGTGAGCTTCCTATGATCTTCTCAGCTGTCCTTGCCATTCTCTGTATGGCCCTTCTATCTGAGACACTGCTACCACCAAACCAGACAGTGATGCTGTTTGTTAAAATGCTCTCAATCGTGCCTCTGTAAAAAGTAGCCAGGACAGAAGGAGAAAGATGTGCTCTCCTCATCTGACGCAGGAATGCAAACGCTGGTTTGCATGCTTCACTAAAGATAATGTATGAAGTGACCAAGTCAGATTGTTAGTTACCTGATCTCATCTGTTACATATTACATGTCAGTGCTTTTTACCTCTTGGTAGATTGGTTGCAAAACAGCCAGTTTCATACTTGCTTATTTCCAAAACATGTAGGACGTTCTCAATATTGAATTTTTTCCTTGTTGTTTTCAGCAAGGTGTTTTCATTACTGCATTGTTTGTGTAATTGCTTGTCAAATTCTTATTGAAGATAATAGAATTTATTTTGCATAATGGAAACCATAAAAGACTGTAATCAAAGCTGATCAGAGTATAAAAAGCAATCACCCTCTTAAGGTCTTTAATTATCTACTTCATAATTAACTGTTATTTTCTATTTACTGCAGGAGCTTCTTGAGACTTCATCATCTTCATTGGTTTTGCCAGCAGTTGATTGTCATGCTGTCAGTCATTTTTCAGGCCACCTCCAGAAGACTCTGAACTGGAACTTGGTAAATGTAGACAGCCCTGACATATCAAAACTAAGAGTGAATATCTCCAAACCCAACTTATTTGAGATAAACCTACCACCAATCAGAAGGTATGAACTCTTATAAGGACTAGACATCTTGCATGCTTCCATAAAGCAGCTGAGAATTTTCTTAAATAGTGGGTCTTGTGTAAGAATAACGTCAATTGAAAAGCAGTTATGAGTTACAATAAGTAATGTATTTTCCTTAGATACAGGAAGATCCAACAGCCAAAGATTCTCCTATATTATTTTGGGATGCACACAAGTCCTTCCAAATTTTAAAAGAATACATAGATGGAGTCATGGAAGAAAACTTATAAAGTATCAGAAGAAAATATTCTGCTTCCCAATAGTGAGGAATATAATCATGGTGAAAGTAGGTTTCTTTGGTAGAGGTAGTCCCCAACTTAAAACAGTTCACTTAGTGACCATTCAAAGTTACAATGGCATTGAAAAAAGTGACGATCATTTTTCAGACTTATGACCATTGCAGCATCCCCATGGTCATATGATTTACATTCAGATGCTTGACAACTGATTCACATTTATGAAGGCTGCAGTGTTCTGGGGTTATGTGAACACCTTTTGCAATCTTCTGATAAGCAAAGTTAATGGGGAAACCAGATTCACTTAACAACTGTTTTACTAATTTAACAACTGCAGTGATTCACTTAACATACATGGCAAGAAAAGTCATAAAATGGGGCAAAAGTCACTTAACAAATTTCTCACTTAGCAACATAAATTTTGGGCTCAATTGTGGGTATAGGTTGAGGACCACTTGTATATAAAATCCTAACATATCTGGAAAGAACCAACTTGAGAAAAACAGCTCCAGATTTTATGCTTAGTCTAGAAAATCCTGAAATGGTTTATGTAGGATATATTGGACACATTGAATGGATTTATTTATCTCAAATAGAAATTTCTCTCTCATTTGGTTTCTTTTTTTTTGCCATGATCTCTCATTTTAGGCTGTTCTGTAGGTGCTGTCAACAATCTTATTAAGTAAAAATCATTCAACTGAATCCTAAGTTATTAAGACTGGCAAAAACCTGATTATCTGTCTTACTCAATAAAAACTGTTCTGCTGTCAGTTTATTTTTAAGCAGTTTTCCTTTTCTTTCTGAGAGAGCAAATTACTGCCCAAGCATTCAATTTCTTAGGGAGGAAATAATTGTAAATAAAAAACACAAACTAGACATGGCATGTTTACCTGGGTGCATTTCAACCTTAATTGTTGTTTTTGCTGTTGTTGTAGTCATTGTCGTCATCATCATCATCATCATCATCTCATTTTGAAATATTGTCTCCCAAGTGAAGGCTTAACTTACCCTTGTCCTTATTATTATTATTATTTATTAAATTTGTATACCGCCCTTCTCCCGAAGGACTCATGCTGTTATGTTATGCTGATTATTCTCCATTTTGCAGATTCAATGCAAGTCATTGGGATACATAAGCCACTATATGACTTTAAATGATACTAAAGTTGTTTTAATATTGCAGAAAGCAGGCCCAGATTCTGAGACATATTAGACATTGTGATTGTTTTTAATATCCATAACTGTCAGCACTTTTTATCCAAAATAATGTTCTTTTAGTGGATCCCCTATTTATTTCAGGATTATATAATTTGTCAAAACATTCACTGATAATGATGATTACAATACGATATCTTTGCTACAATATTTGAGTATGAAACCATATGTTTTATGTTTCCTCTTGAAAGTATATTAAATAATTTTTAAGTGAAATGTTTTTAAATGCAAAATATTTACCTATTAAATAGTTACTTTTGCAATATTTTAGTTTTCCTTTCAATATTTTTCATGCAGAAAATATGAACTTCCCACTCAAAACAAGCTCATGGAAAATGGTAGGTGATTAAATGAACTTACCTACAATGGGGAAAACCTTTGCCAAGGGATGAGATGATCAGTAAATATAAAAGGAAAAAGTGCTGTTGTTATGCTAGATAAGGATATTTTTGTTCATTTATTTTCATTTACATATTTGAATTATACCAGCATAACTGCTCTATGGAAGACTCAAGATAACTAATAAAATGTAGGAACAATAGCATAATATAAAAGGTAGAATTACAAATCAAAACCAACAATGTATACTCCAAAGGTATCCATTATGGGACTTCGGCTTGTATATAAACTAATATCCCTACAAGTTACACTGCTTTATTTGAGAGCTTTGCCCAATCCTTTGGGCATGAAATAAATCATCAGGCTTACTAAAGATGATAGCCCTTCTTTCCAAGAACAAGTGTGAAGAACACTAGTTTAGTGGAGTGGGCAACCTTATAGTGACTACAGGTAGCTTGAAGTTACAGTGGCATTGAAAAGCATGACTTACAATTCATTCTTGCAGTTACAACCATCACAATACCTCCACAGTCACATGACCAAAGTGCTGGTGCTTGGCAACCAGCATGTATTTACGATACTTGCAGCATCCCAGTGTCATGGGATTGCCATTTGCAGCCTTCTCAGCTGACTTCCAACAAGTAAAATCAATGGGGAAAGTCAGATTTGCTTAACCATTGCATGATTCATGTAACTGCAATGATTCGCTTAACTACCATTGCAAAAAAGGTTGCAAAATAGGCCATGTAAAAACTTTTTTGCTTAGTAACACAAATTCTGATCCCAAAAATGGTTGTAAGTCGAGGACTACCTGTAATAGATATGGTTGACATTTAAGAAGATCCTGAAGACTCTAACAATCAGGGAAAAGTTTTTGTTTCTGTTTTCCTGGATTTTAGATTTTGGAAGATATTTTAAGCCTATTTGGGGCATATTCAACAATGTTCAACAATGTATTACCTAACTCAAAATGGCAGAAAATGACAGTGCTAATTTTCAGTTGTTTTGATCACAGTGAACTCTGGAATTAGAAAGATGTAACGGTAGGTTTCGTAGACTTGTCTACAATACAGTTTTATGTGTATAAGGCATACATCTGTGGTATTGTGATGGAATGTGCACCTGCAGCAGCAAAGGAGGAGAATTTTGCCAACTCAGAACGTTCCCAGAGGAAGACCTGGGTCAAGAGTCTGCACAGTCCTAAGCTGGAGAACTTGAGGGGAGGAAGAGGCTCAGAGTAACCATTCCCTAGAATCTCTCAAGATATATATAGTAGCTTAGTTATAGCTTTAATGTGGCAAGATTCTATTAGATGTAAGCAGATAAAGTATTGGACTTGATTGGATCTCGCTGTCTCATATGGGGGCCTGAGCCTGGCATGTATATACAGATAGTCCTTGACTATCCGCAATTATTGGAAATTATGATGGACGTTCCTGAAGTTCCAATGGACACCGCTACCACTGCTTCATGGACATGTGACTGCATTTCAGCTGCTTAGTAACTGATTTGCATTGATGGCTGTTTGCAGTGTTCCATGGTCATTTGACCACATTTTATGGTGGTTTTGCCAAATATCAGTGCTTCCTTTTTTTTGGCAAAACTTGCCCCTAGTGATCCATTGGTTGACTTAACTACTGCAGTGTTTGCTTAACAACTGTGGTGATTGCTTTATGACCATCACATAAAAACATTGTAAAATTGAGTCAGTCATGGGGGTGACCAGAGTTATGATCATCATGACTTACAACAATGATGGGCAGGCTCCATTACAACCTTAACTTGAGGACTACTTGTAATTTCCAACAATTTTCTTTGAAGCTCTTGAATCATTTCCATAATACTTAAATCTCTAAATCTTTTGAATTTCTTGCATCTGATGATATGCAAAAAGCTTTAGGGCAACTCAATGTTCCTCTCCTGTATTGCTAAATTTCAATTTAACTATGTAAAAATGAACTTCCAGAGATTAATAATAAGGGGTACATATTTCATTATATTCCAAAGTATGAATTTAATAGCATTAATAAACTATTATAACATTATTCTGTTTTACAGATGAAATAATTGGAAGGTTTATCAGATCTTTGCAGCAACAAGGAATTCCATTTTTAGCCATTTATACAGCAAAACAACCATCACAGGTCAGTACTTCCCCAAAACCTGAAATATAAAATGTCATGCTGCAATTTAATTCCTTTGCCTACCAGTGATGTACAAAATGAACTGGTGATAGATATCCAATCACAATTGTGCCAAAATAGCTGCAATTTAGCCCACTGACTCCTGTGGAAGGGGAATTTAAAAACCCAAGATGGCAGTCATGATCATGTGATCAAAAGTGCTCCCCTTTTATACATTGTCAATTGTGTGACAAATGTAAAAAAGGGACAGAGACCTCAAATCCTGAAGAAATTTCTGATTACTTTAAAAATATGAAAACTGGGTGACACAATGAAGTCACTATATATCACTAATGGGGACATGTTTCTGCGAATTACTTTTTGCTGTAATGTATTTGTTTTTCACATTCCACAAGAGAACTGTGATTAAAATGGTATTGATTTAAAACAAAGGTTTAAAGCTTCAGCATTTTATTGCTTAAAACTATTGCCCCTGTTGTTAACAACCTGAAACTTGATGAACTCTATAAATGTGCCAGATTTCAAATAAATCTGATTAAATTGGCAAGAGGTACAGCAAGTTCCAATTAGAGCATATAATATACTTCTGTCCAATAAAAACTATTAAAGTGTTTTATTAGGGGTTACTGTTAATGAAATCCTGAATTGTGCTTCTGTAGTTATTATTTCTCCCTGATTAAAGCTTGCAGCAATTTTATTCTAAGAGTAAAATATTGTTCTCCAAAGGTGCTATCAAGAGGCCTTTATGCATAACATCTTCTGTTACAGTTTAGGAATGTGTCCTAATGAATACTGTGTTAATGATAGCATAAATGAATGTTAGTTTGTGATAACATGTGCAGTTGTGCCTCTTCTTTTTAGTTCACCACCATTTGTAGTGAAAAGCAGAACAATATTGGTAATGAATCAAATGTGCACAGAGGGGGTGAGGCAAAGACAAGTGATGAAATATCCATTGTGACATTGTGACACAAACCTATATCATTTATATGTTTAAATGCTACTTATACAAGTAGAAAAATCCAGTGATTCCATTGCAATATAATAATGCACATTTTGGCATCAATATATGTAGGAAGAGATGCCTAAGGGGAGGTTGTTTGCCTTGTGGATCACAGAACCCCAAGTGGATGTTAGTAGATGATTCCTGCCTAAGAACAACTTGTGCGGACAAAGCTTTGGGCACCAGAACAAGTCTGCTCTTTCAAACATAGGAATACTGTCTATTTTGTCTCTTTAATTGATTATTAATGCTGGGATGAAAGGATTGGTTTTGAGCTAAATGGTTAGACTTGGGGCCCAGAGTTTACATCTCTCTTTTCTCTCAATTTCAGACAGAAATTTGTCTGTTAGTTATTCCCCAGTTGTAGAGATTAAAAAACAAAATAAAACAAAAAATGATAGAAAGAAAACATAGAAACATTTGTGTGTGAGTGTGTGTGTGTGTGTGTGCTCTCAAGTCAATTTTTGACTCCTGGAAATTGCCTTGCAGTTTTCTTGGAAATACTGTTCAGAAGTGGTTTGCCATTGTTTTCTTCCTAGGACTGAGGAAGAGTGCTAGTCCAAGGTCACCCAGCTGGCTTTGTTCCTAAGATGAAACTAGAACTTCCAGTCTCCCAGTTTCTAGATTGATGCCTTAACCACTTTATCCTTCTTCATTTATGGGTCAATTGCTCAAATGAATGCTTGTTGTTTAATATAGGAAGTTCATTTTGATTTCTGTTGTGGAATTATTCCTTAAATATATCATATAGGGGCTGAAAAAAGCTAGGTAATCATTATATGTTGGATACAGAGATAAACAACTGTATTTCTTTGATGCCACCTATTTGTTGCCATTGATTCCTATTGATTATTTTGAATCATATAATTTAAATGGAAGTGGCATTTTATTAAATGCCCATACAGCTATGTAGCAGTATACCTGACTCACTTACATACAGGCTACCTTCTATTAGAAGCTCATCAAACTGTAAAGAAACGAGAAGAAACTGACTTACACTAGAGCAGGTACCACATTGCCTTTGTTCACAGGGTCAATCAAATGGTGATGTTTCTCATTTCCTATCACATCAACCACTCTTTAGGATTTTCTGATACGTTTGTCTTTGTTTTTTGCCCAAAATGAACCACACTTGCTCAAGATACAACTACCTAGTCCTTCATTGTATCTACCTGAAGGCTGAGAGAAGCAAATTTGTACCTGTTCATTTTGCAGCAGTACCAGAAAGTTCACTGTTGTCTTTGCTCATCAATTCAATTTCCCACTTTAATTGCTAATCATCCCTTCCTTTAAACATTAACATCTACATTTTCCCCTTGCAAAGCTTAGCTAGGTTTGGAACCTTTTGAAAGAGTGATACTCTTACTTTCTCAGTATATTGCTGATGGAATACTTTTATCCTGTTCATTGTGCTGAAAATCAGCATGCCTGATCAGGCATGAATTATGGGTAAAAGAACCACTGCCAGTTCACTGAAAATACAGAGGAACAGCCAGTGGGGAGCATCCCAAATCTTTGTGGAAGCTGGCAGACCAATATTCTCTGTTATTATTACTTACACTTAATTTTTGTCCTTCCATCAGAAATTTTTCTGTCCTTGTTTCACACAAACATTGCACAAAACCACAGGACAGCAGGAAAAAACAAAAACGGAACATCTGGACTAATCTCATTTCTGCATCAGCTTGTAAGTTCTAGCTCTGAGTCTGAGAAAGAACTTCAGGTTAACCATATTTTCCAAGGGCAAAAGATAGGATGGAGGGGGCCACTCCCAATAACTAACTTTCAGTATAAGGCATGGGAAAACAGCCTTTCTTCCAATGTAGAAATGTTTCCAGGTTCCTATTGGATATGCCAATAAACTGGCTAAGTGTGTTCTATAGGAGTTGTCCACAGGTATGGTTTAAAGAAAGTAAAAATGGTAGACACAATGGTGTGGATGAAGCTCTGCCTAATTTTTATGTGCATCTTACATATAATAAACATTTTAAAAATGGGGGGGGGGATTCAATCACACCATTCTAGCCATCATCTAGACATTTTCAACCATATGTGATTTTGGCTAATGTGACTGATAAAAAAACTTTGCACTTTTACAATTGTATTGCTATTCAAAAAGTTGATCTGCTGATCGACAAAAAAATAGTGAAGTTACCAAAACAGGCATTTTTGATACCCTTCACTATCTTGTTTAATCTATCCTACCAATGACTTAGCAACCAACTCAACAAGAAGATTCCTTCTAATAGTGTAGCTAATTTTAGGACTTCCAAAAGACAGTGGAGAAGTACAAATTAAACATCTTTTTTGCCAAAAGTACTCCATCTTCCTCATCTGTATTATGGTTGGAAATATCTAGGACAAATGGAGATGGCCAGAAGTAAAGATAGCAGCCAACACAACTGACAGGATGACAAGAGATGGGGGTGGGGTCTATCTATTAAAACGTTAATCTTCTGTCTTTGTGAAATGTAAGCCAACATAATGTTGAATTAACTCTGGTCTTAAACTAGTAGATCATTTATTGTTGATTTTTAAGAATCACTACTGAATATTGTTAGTTCGATCCTGAGATAGTGAAAAGGCTTAAGATAGAAGAAAAAAGAGAATTAACGTTTTTAATGGAGTTTTGTAAAATGGACTAATCTTCACAATTTGCTTTAACAAGATATAGAAACTGACAGGAGAAAAGTAATAAGATGAGCTAGGGGGTCTTTTTAGTGACAGGTTACCTGGCTGCTTTCAAATCAAGATAGATAGGTTTTAATGTCCTTCAATAGCTGTACGGAAGATGGACTGCATCTAATTTGTTTAAATACTGGGAAGAGGATTGTTAATTTATCTAAAAGTATAATATGGCCCTTTCCAAATGCTGACAGTAATTAACTAGGGCAACCTTTCCCAATCCTGTGCTTTCATAAGATGCATTCACAATGCATCTGGAAGGCAGGAAGTAAAAGAAAACCATGATGAATTATGAAATCTTCAAAGTCACTGAGCTATATCTTTTGCATTGGAGCATAATAATTGTGTACATTTCAAAAGGATTGAAGTTCATATGGGACCTGCATTACAGCTGAGATTGATCTGGCCTGTAAAGTAATTGTCGCAATTGATCCAGGTGATTAAAAAGCCTGGCCTGAAGCAGACAGCCTGATTAGTATACAGAGGAAGGATTTTAAACAGATATATTAAAGAAAAGGCAGGGAAGATGATTTTCCTCTATGGATTCTGTTGTGCGATTCAGGCTTCTGTGATCAATAGCCCCTTGGTATAGTTATTGAAATTTGAGCTATGTCATTTCACAATTAGTGTAGACTTTTAAAAGCAGACTGGTAGTTCCCTTAGTCCTCCTCTCTGTTTGGCAGATCTTAAGTCTTCCTGTAAGTACAGTATTGTTTACATAGTTTGGAATATGATACATATTTACAGTTGCTTGAGGGGTTTTTAATAATTATTCTGGTGCCCTTGAAGAGAAGCTTCATTTCCCTGAAGTTATTATATGACTTACATTAAATGGCTGGAGGCATAGATACAGTATCTGTGATATTCATGGTTATAAAGTGATTACAAATGCATCATGATGTCATTGATTAAATGACGTGATTATGTGATTGCTGTCTGATGCAAAAAATGTAAGTTGCATTATTGTATGTCAAGACCTAAGTATAGTCATCTGCACCTGCTACCCATTATACCACCTGCCACCAGTGGCTGGAGAACGTCTTTATGTTGTGGAACTGTTTTTCAAAATATAAAGCTTCCTGTCTCACTAGACCAGGGGTGTCAAACTGCCAGCCTGCGGGCCGGATGCATCATGCCGAAACTGCATCCACCCCATTGCTGGCAATGAAAAAAAAGTCATGATATGTCGCGACACATCACGTGATGTTGCGAGTTTGACATCCCTGCACTAGACTATTTTTACATTATTTGAGTAAAACAAATCAGTGGAACAACCCGCCCCCAGGAGCTGTGAATGTTCCAACGCTAGAAGTTTTTAAGAAGAGATTGGAGAGCCATTTGTCTGAAATGGTATAGGGTTTCCTGCCTGAGCAGGGGGTTGGACTAGATGACCTCCAAGGTCCCTTCCAACTTTATTGTTATTGTTGTTATTGTTATTGTTATTGTTATTGTTATTATTATTATTATTATTATTATTATTATTATTAAAAATTAAATAGTATGCAGCCTTCTGCAAAGTGCAAACTCATAGCAGTACTTGAACTTCTAAGACAGGGGTAGGCAACCTTGGTTCTTTTATGACTCATGGACTTCAACTCCCAGAATTCCTTTTTTTAAAAACAGGTTTTATTAATTTTCTAATTTTACATCCAAATATTTTTGAAGCAATGTGGTGGTTGGGTGATCAAAAGTTAACAATAACAAATAACAAAATCTTTTGTAATCAGCTCAGGTTACATCAACAAGAGTTCCCTCTCCAGTTCCCTTAATTATGATAATATAATCAAATCCATACATTTCTAATTATGACACAATCAATTAGAACAATTTTCAATATATTTTCACTTATACATATCCATGTCCTGTTTTAAATTTTACCTACCGTAATTGCAATACAGTGTTCCAAAATAGCCTAAAGTATCTAGAAAACTTAATTTTCGGGTAACCCACATTTCCCCTATTTGATTATATAATAATTATCTTGTCTAAAATACAAACATTGTTCATTTCAGTGCATTCTTATTTTATACAAATATATTCTATTCATCATCTTAATAGTTCATCAATTATTGAAAACAAATCTTTTGTTATATCATTCCAAATTCTATGATATAATTCAAGGTTGTGTTCAAATAGCTACTTTTCCTTTCCCTTAGAAATCTAAAATCTAAATCTAAAATCAATTTATATCTTTTATTTTATTTATTTTATTTATTTTAATTCCATTTATATCCCGCCCTTCTCCGAAGACTCAGGGCGGCTTACAAGCTTAGCAGTAGCCTTCATTCTATGTATATGCCTGCTTATTAGGGCTTTCACACACACCCCAAGCGGCATTATTACAAAGTCAGCTTATTGCCCCCAACAATCTGGGTCCTCATTTTACCTACCTCGGAAGGATGGAAGGCTGAGTCAACCTTGAGCCTGGTGGGATGCGAACCTGCACTAATTTTGAAGACTTCCCTTGGTCCATTTAAAGAAAACGTTAAGCTCTGTCATTAGAAATCCCAGCAAGTAGGAAAAAAAACACCCCATTTTTAAAAATCTAACTCTAGCCTTCTTTTTGTGCCAAACAGGCTTCCATATCAGTGCCTTTAAATTCTCAAATGCGTCTCCCTTTCTTCTTACACATATTGTTTGAGTCCAGGGAAACCATCTAATTGTCAGTTTTTCAAAAGAATTATCCCCTTTATAATCATTAAATTGTTGCTTAAATAAATCAATTCTCAATGTTTGGTGTAGTATAGTTGTCATTAGTTCAATCTGATCTTCTTCTTCTTCCAGTTCCATCTGGCTCAGGTAAGAGGTCATGTCTGGTGTTTTAGTTATTGTTTGGTTGGCTAGATTCTCAATGTACTGTATTTGAAAGCCTCTGGCGTCCTCCATCTTAGTGTTGCTTTCTTCAGCTTCTGTTGTTTTTTTTAATTGTAGATAGGATAGTAGGTTCCCGTAAAAATAAGGATTTTTTTAATAGCCCAAGAGTTCCAAAACTACAAATAAGATTGCTTAATTATTCAGTTAATAATTTCCTTTTTTTAAGGCTTTAAGATTTTAATTCCCTAAGTAAGTAGTCGCCGTTCTTTCAAGAGGGGGGAAGACAAGTTTCAGGAAAGTCCCACAGGAAAATAGTTGGGGGAGTAAGAAAGGTAATATCTCACCCAGATCCTCCAGATTGCTTTGTTGTGCTTGATGGTGCTTTTGGCTTTCGGCAGAGAACGGCTTAATGATCGGCCATATTAATGGGCGATCTCTTCTTCTTCAGGCCAGAGGAGCTGCTCTGGATCAAACAGAGGGCTTCCGCCCTTCCGCAATTACAGGGAGGGTCTCCTCATGGTGATTGCCCCTCCAGGGCAACTTTTGAATCTTTTCAGGGTCCTCCAAGGAAGAAAGATTGGATGGCGGGGAGAAGGTTCTTCTCACATGTCCGCTGGCGCTGCGCATGCAAACCAGAAGCCAACTCCCAGAATTCCTGAGCCAGCCAGGAATTCTGGGAGTTGAAGTCCACGAGTCATAAAAGAGCCAAGGTTGCCTACCCTTGTTCTAAGAGAACCACTGGATTTCACAAGAAAACAAGGAAGGGAAGATGTGTTTTACTCTACTCTGAAATAACACCCTAATTAATTGGGAAATACCAGTACATATTTTCATAAACTGAAATAATCAAGGGCACCTGCTCAGTCCATCACATTTGTCAAAATGATGCAAGGAAGCACAGGCCTTTTCCAAGTGCATGCAGTGTCATGGGGCACATCCTAAAAGAGGTAGAGGTTTCATCACATGATTCACGATGATCACATGAACACATGACATGATCCATTTTTGGCTTCTGTCCTGTGGACACCATTGATAAAAACTTATCTGTTTATTTAAACAAAGAGTTAGGAAGGCCTAAGAAAATACAACACAATGCAGAGACAATTATTTCTCCAATCTTTTTCAAGGGAGAGGGTCAGGATCTTAGCTGGAGCACCACAAGTATTGAAATCTACAAAGCCAATTTTATACAACTTAGGGAAGTTACATTTGTCAGCCCTACAATATAGACCAGACTATAAGACCAATGATAAATAGCTCAGGACTACATTTACCGCAACAGCTACAATAATAGTCTTGTAAATCTGAATGTGCTTCCCCCCTCCCTCCATTTCATTTCATGGGAGGGGCTTGTCTGAGATGTTTTCTCATGTTACTTCCTTGGCCTGGGCTCAGGCCCCTGTTATCTGATCTTTGTCTTGGTACAAGCTCTTCCTACCCCATTCAAGAACATTCCATATTTCCACTGCATATTTTAGCTTACATTGGCGATGCAAGCAAAATTTCCCTTGTTAATCATTAGGTCTGTGCAACCTTATAATCTCAAAAACAAAAAGGTCATTTGTAGCCCTCAAAGATACTCATGTAATTACCTGTCTGCAAGTCCTTGGTTCTCTCACACCTTTCCTTTTTGTTTCCTTCTCTGAGCACTGATTTGCATTTTAAAAAAAACTAAATGGTAGCATGTAGCTGTAAAAATGCACTTAATTATTTGCTAGCTAGATCAGCTAGATTCCTCCTTATAATGCAAAGAACACTTTAGAATCATTACAGCTGAACTGTTTCGAGGTACTTGAAGCTAAATATATGTCACTATTAAGAAGGTTAACAGTGTCTTGGCAAGACACAAGATGAAAGGAAGAGTGGAAGTTACTAGCTTGTTATTATTATCTATAGGTTAATAAAGTATGATATCTAAAACAATTATTTCTGCCTTAAAACTTTTTTCCCAACAGAGAAGTTGTCATTTCTTTAACTTTAGAATAAATTCATTTTCTTTAAGTGACATTTGTCCTGTACTTTTATAAATTAGCGTAAACAGATAGTTCATAGAAAACATGAAGGCTTCTGGAGCTAGGTTGAAAAACTCTAGATGACTTTAGATGGCAGCAGGAAAAAATAGAAACCTCCCTGTTGTCATCTAGTAATCACCTAAGAGTTAACAGTGTAGTATGGTAGTTAAATGCACCAGGTTAGAAAGCAGGAGACTATGAGTTTTAGTCCTACCTTAGGCATGAAGCTATCTCTACAATTTGGCCAATCACTCTCTCTCTCAACCAAAATGAGAAGGAAAGACAAACCACCTCCAAAATGTTGCAAAACAACAACAACAAAAATAACTGTATAGAATTCTCCAGACTGTTGCCAGGAATCAAGACTGATTCAAAAGCTACATATAATTTGAATTTGTGCATCTCTGCCAACTTGGAAAACCTAGTTTGTGCTCATTACCTGGAATGTATCATTTTTCTCTCCAAATTTCCAGAGCTGATGCCATTCATATTGTGACAGTTCTCCCAGAATTTTTGTTTGGACATTTGGCAAAAATGACTAAATGATTGTTCAAGTCAGCTGCACTAAAAGAAAGGTGACTTTCTTTAGCAAAAATTTGCAAACTAATGCAGAAATGGGATGAATTGCATTCAAGTTAAAGAAAAATAAGGATTTTAAAGGACTTTGAAATGGCCTATTCCTCTGTAATCCCAGCTTGGAACTTCCTAACAATCATGCTATTTTGTCATGCTATTGAAAAGAAGGGAGTCAAACCTGCCCATTTTTCAGGATCAGCTTCTAATGCAACTTTTAATAACGCAAGGAGCAGTTTATTCATTGTAATGGATAGGCAACACCTTCCTGTGATCATCTTCCAAAACAAATTTGCATTCATATCTTTCGGTGGCTGCTTTTGTTTTGCAGCTTTAGATGGTGCCCATTTAGTGTATGTGTAAGTCACAATTCCAGCCAGCAAAGCCTTCTAATGGCTTATAGCCTGCTGTGATCAAAGTCACTCATGAATGTGAGTGAGTGCATTTTCAAGAAGTGCTACTTTTCTTAAAAGTTTCATTTCATCTCTGTGAAAAGCCAAAGCAGCCATACCAATTTCAACATGTTGAGGTAAATCCTGTTTTGAAAATACAGCACCTGCTGTGTGCCTGCAAATGCAGCCTCTCTTACCTCCATTTACTCTAGTCTTCTTGTGAATAGTAACTAATCTGACACTCTGCAGCATCCACCTGGTTGCCTGATCTGCGTTTATTTCTGAGATTTCATTTCCTTGGACTAAAGTTCCTCTCCTTTATGCCTAAATGCCAGGCCCTACACACTGTGATACTGTTCGCATTCCTTTTTGTAAAAATATGTATATTTACTTCCAACTGAATCTTCTACAGAATCTGCTTGTAGAATGAATTTTTAACCACAGGTGGGTTTTTGAAGCTAGATATTGATCTTCAATTATTTATTTTCTATATGTTGACTTTTTGATATAGAAGTATGGTGTATTGATTTTAAGAGGACAAAAGGCTACTTTTCTGGAAGCATAGATAAGCATTAACATTTCTATCCCTTGTTCAAGACATAAATATTGAAGGACATACTACATGTTCATTCAGTGCTATTCTATGCCTAACTTGACCAAGTCCTTAAGAATTCAGCTGGACTTTATTTTACTATATAGGCATGCAGCTGAAGAATGCCTATGATTTTACTGATTTAAATTTTCAAGCAATTGGAATTTATAGTGTTCCTTGCGTGCTATGAGCATTCTTGAGGGTGAGAATCTAACCTGAGCAATGATTAGTGAGGCAGGTTGTATAATTATAACAGAAAAGATATTTATTTATAAATAATATAAGAATAAACAAAGCCTAGCAGCTAAAAAAATCCAAGAATATGTGCTCCTGTAGGTCTCCTATTTGTGCACTGACTAGAAGACCTCCAAGATCCCTTCCAAGTCATTCTGTATTCTATTCTGTATGAAAAGTAGAAAGACTTGACCTCAGATTATCATCTCTTAAATGAAGAGTCAGCAGAGCAATAAAAAAAAAAACGGACAGAGTTGAAGTCCTTAACTTTCTATTTAATCATTACTGCTTCCTCCTGGTCAGTAGGTAATGAGGTATGGAAGAATCAATGGCATTAGACTTGTTACCTTCCAACCACAGACATCTTAATTTCCACATCAATCTTTGCAAGTTGTTTCCTCTCAATTTTTACTAAATAAGTATTAAGAACTAATGCTTAACTCTGTTTTAATGAATTGCTTGATGGAAATACCCCTCCAACAGACCTGAAAGAAATACTTTGTTATCATTGTAAAAATATTTAATACTATTTTTTTAGTCCAGAGCACTTTTCTGAAAGTTCAAAACAATTCCACATTTTCGTCCTATGATACAGATATTCCATTGCTGTATGTGTCATTATATTCCTGTGAAATTTTAAACTATACTCAGAAATTGTATGCAGAGTATACTGGGATTGTTATCCATATTTTATGGATCCAAGTAAGAGAAACTTTTCTTTATGTGCTGAGGCTGGATTTATTAAATGCTTGTGGGCCAAATAGTCCCTGAGCCTGAAAAGATACATCCTTTGATGGATTAAAGAAGTTGTAACTTTGGCCCTTATTCCATTTGCTTCTTGCAGTTTCTGATGTATCAATAACTGCATTTTGCAATTTGAGCATCTCTCACATTGACACCAACCTTCCCTAAGCTAGTGCACTTCCATCTTCCTCAGTTACCATAGTAATTGTCTCATAGTTTTAGTTCTAGAATGCACTTAAGTTGGGTAAAGCATCAGAAATGAATGAACGTAAATGTGTTGCATGCATTTAAAAAGCTAAAAGAATTTCCTTTGTGCTGTTGATAATTAATATTATCTAAATAGGAAAAGTAGTCACTGTATTACAGCTACATTTTTAATTCAGAAAAAAAATCATAAACAAATTTTCCATCCTTTCATAAGATTGCAGGCTGTAATATCTTTTTCATGCCCGTGCAGAATAATAATTCTCAAAAGTAATACTGGAAGTGTATATGACTATGTTGGTTTTTGGGCAGATCTGCAAATAAATCTTATTTTTTTAAAAGGTGTTTTCCTGTCTTTCCTCAAGACTTCCATGGTTAATCAAAATCAGGACCGTAGATTATGAATTAAACTTCTTCCAGATATGATTTAAATCATTCCCACAGTTGATATATCCCACATCCCACAATATTTCTCCCTGCATTTGCTCACAGTCCTATCTGATTCCATTAATTCCACATATTTATAGTGGCTCCCAATAACACTTTTTGATAATCCTGCTGTCATCAAAAGCCAGCATAACAATGACCCAATTTATGAAAATCATGCTTCTCTTTTCGTTGGTGAAAACATAAAAGTTGTAGTCCAAAGCCCATAATTATGCACACATTCAGTTCACTTCAATGGGGCTTGAGCCTTTTCTATTCAGGATTTCTATCAACATTTCTCATTAATCAAAGGTTTGCTTGAGAAGCTGAGAAATCAAACAGCACAGAAAGAAGATTAAGGTTTGATTACTTTACACCATGCTTTGGTCTTCACTGTTTGCTTCATTTTTGTAAACTGAAAATTGCTGTTCATAAACACGGGATTAAAGATGATGAGAACTAATCAGTACTACTTAAGTGTTGATTTAGGAATGTCTAACTTTGTGAAATAATGTTCTCCATATAGGAAACCTCCAGGCTTTGAGAACCAATACCATCATGGTCAAAGCATCTTATCATACATGTCCTGGGAAAGAGCTGCTAATGACCTTGTAGGAGAAACATAGCAGGCTTTGTTTCCTAACTTCCAGTAATTTTGAAGTAGGTTCCCATTGGAGACAATTACTGGATGTTTCTTGAAGTAGTTGAAAGTCAAATATTGAATAACAATTCTAATAAAACTGAATCAGAGAGCCAACCCAAGTACAGGAAAATTCAGTTCCTGGTTACGACATAGAAGTACATCATTTGGTTTTCTTGGCAACCTGGAAATGGTATGTGCCACAACCTTATTCCTGGAAGATTTTTCAGTTTCTCATCTAGCCTGCAGCTCTAGGATTTCCTCATGCATTGATAAATCCAGTCCAACTTCCTCTCCTCTCCTCTCCTCTCCTCTCCTCTCCTCTCCTCTCCTCTCCTCTCCTCTCCTCTCCTCTCCTCTCCTCTCTTTGTTATCAGCTAAAGTACAGGTATTCTTCGACTCACAACCAGGATTTTTTTTGTTAAGTGTGAAATTTATTAAGTGAATTTTGCTCCTTTTTATGATCTTGCTTGCCACAGTTGTTAAATGAATCATTACAGTTATGAAATCAGTGACAGGATTTGGTTTCCCCATTGATTTTGCTGGTCAGAGGGTTGCAAAAGGCTATCACAGTATCCCAGAGCACTGCAACCATCATAAATATGATATCACATTATTATTATTATTATTTATTATATTTTTATACCGCCCTTCTCCCGAAGGACTCAGAGCGGTGTACAGGGCAATAAATACAAAAACAAGATACAAAAGTTAAAAGCGATTAAATAAATGCCCAAAGTTAAAACAATAATTAAGATGTATTTAAAACCCCAACCCTAACCCATCAGACCAGGTCAGACTGCTCAAATAGATGCGTTTTTAGATCACGCCGGAAGGAGCGAAGGACGGGGGCCATCCGGAGCTCAACCGGCAAGCGGTTCCATAGGTCTGGCGCGCCCACAGAGAACGCTCTTCCCCTGGGGGCCACCAATCGACATTCTTTGATCGGAGGCACCCTGAGGAGGCCCTCTCTGTGGGAGTGCACTGGACGGAGGGAAGTTGACGCCGGCCGCAAGTGTTGCCGTAGGTAATCCGGACCCATGCCATGTAGGGCTTTGTAAGTCATCACTAACACCTTGAACCTCACCCGGAGGGCATGACCATGTCTATGCTGCAATGGTCTTAAGTGTGAAAAATGTTCATAAGTCACTTTTTCCAGCGCCATTGTAACTTTGAATGGTCACTAAACAAAGTGCTCTAGGTTGAGAACTACCTATAGTCACTGCCACTAGAAGTAGAAGAATGGCAATTTCTAAAGATCTTCAAGCAAAGGAGTAAAAGTAATACTGGGGGTGTGGAACAGGGCTAGAAACATGTCCTTGCTTCCCCGCCATGCAATTTTGATCAGGCAATGAACTCCCCCTGTTAAAAAAAAAGGCTTTCCCAAAAAGAGAGGGAAGGGAGCATTACTTCAGAATTACCTGCTATATGTGGTTTGACTGGTTCAGGGAGTACCTTAAATATTCAATAGTATACAGGCTGTATTCACATATAGCAGGGGTGTCAAACTCAATTTCATTGAGGGCCGCATCAGCATTGTGGTTACCCTTGAGGGGCCGGGTGGGTGTGGCCAGGGTGGGCGTGGCCTACTGGTTGGGCGTGGCTGGAGTGTGTGTCACCTACTGGGTGGGCATGGCCAGCTCTACATTGTTTGCGTCAATGGTGTCTATGGGGGCCTGGGCAGGAGTGGGACAAATCTGAGGGTCTCTGGCAGAAGGAGATGGGACTGGGGCAAGTGCCGAGGAATGGTCCACTGGAGGAGCCTCACTGTTCCTCTCAGGCCATGCGGGGGGGGGAGGGGGGGGAGGGGGGGGATGATGATGCGGAGGTCAAATGCCCAGCCTAGCCCTCAAGCACCTGCAGCACTAAGCCCACCCCCACTTCCCCAAGGGGGTGCCCAGCTGCTGTGCTTGCTCTCCTTAGCCAGGTTGCTCATGATGGGTATGAGGGCAACGTCAAGAGGGAGGCCCACTTCCTCTCCATGTGAGGAGACCTGGCTTTGTTTCCAAAGCTTCCTTAGCAATAGGATGGGAGACCACCCAGGTTAGGCCAGGAGGAGGGGGCAAGGGGATGGTGAAAGGGGAGCAGGGAAGGACTAAGGCAGGACTTCCCTCAGACCCTCCCTCTCCTTCCTTCCTTCCTTCCTTCCTTCCTTCCTTCCTTCCTTCCTTCCTTCCTTCCTTCCTTCCTTCGAACAGAGCGATGGGAAAATATTTGAGATGAGGGAGGGAGAAAAACAGGAAAGAAACGCAGCTGGGGAAGTGTTATCCTTCATGAGGAATGCAGAAATGTACCAGCACATGACCCTCTTCTTACAGCGCCGAGAGGCTGAGCTGGGTTGCATAAATCTAAAGAGAAGCACAATGCTGCCCAGCGCCTAGCCTGCCCGAAGTAGGCAGGGCCATGTGCTGGCCACTTCCAGGCGATGGTGCTTTTCTTCATTCCTCACAAAGGATGATACCTCTCTAGCGTGCACCCAGGTGGCGGGGCCGATGCGGCAGGGGCCGGTCCCTCACTGTTTCCAGATGGCCTTGTGGAGCTAAGACTGAATGTATTTCAGTATAGATGACCACCAGAAAATTTTACATTGGCTCCTGGCTGGCCTGGGCCAGAGCCAAGGCAGCGGGGGCCATTCCCTCACTGTTTCCAGGATGGCTTCGTGGGCCACATGAAACCACTTCACGGGCCGGATCTGGCCCCCGGGCCTTGTGTTTGACATGTCTGACATATAGTGATGTGTCCAAATATTTTAAATGAGCCACGAAGGTCTAGTTCATAATTCACTGTTAATCACTGGTCTTACTTATCATTCTAAATTAACACCCATCTTCTATAGTGGCTAATTATGATATATACTGCCAGCCACGGAACTGTAGCTTTAGGCAGGAAGCAGAGAAAAAATGAAGCAGAACGTTGAGTGCTAGAGCAAGGTATTATAACCTTAAGCTGCAAAGACTGAACTCAATTTCTATTCTAGCACTGTTTTGCTGGAATTAGCTTTCCAAAATTGTATGAAGTCTTGTGGTGATGTCCACGCCATATTATTGGTTGGTTGGTTGATTGGATTGTGTCAGCAAAGAATTAATGATATTTTGTTAAATTATATGAAGATGAAAAGAACTTCCTGAGTGAGGGGAGCTAAACAATTGTCTTTTAGTTCTTGGTGCATCCATACAAGAATTAATTTTCTAAGAGCAACATAGATCAATAACATAACTGAAGATGCTGCGCTACTGGATGCCTGTAATGGTGAATATACCGCTCTCTCTTATAAAAAGCCACAGTGGTGCAGTAGTTAGACTTCAATATTGCAGGCTAACTCTGTTCACTGCCAGGAGTTTGATTCTGACTGGCTCAGCCTTCCATCCTTCTGAGGTTGATAAAATGAGAACCCAGATTGTTGGGGTTTATACGCTGATTCTGTAAACACTTAGAAAGGATTGTAAAGCACTATGAAATGATATATAAATCTAAGTGCTATGGCTATGGCTACTGCTCTCTTTAGGTCTCTGTTACTATTATCCAGTACAGTTTTCATTTCCCATACAAAGATCTTGAGCAATTTAAAGTTTGTTTCCTTTCTCTCTATTTCCCTTTCCTTGTGATGCTTTGCAATATTCTGATCATTCAATAATACTGTGAAATAGAAAAAACTAATCCAGCTCGATGCAGTGTTGATGTCGGTTCACCTAAGCCACATTCTTCTGTTTCTAGCTTGGTTAGAGGAAGGTATGCCAATTGTGGTGATTTTCCCCAACATCTGTGACAGCCCATTAACTCAAACTTTTGTTTTCTGTAAAAGCCAAAGATAAAAGTCTTCCAAAGAAGCTAATGTTCAGAATCAAAATGCAGGCACATATTTTTGCTGCGATTGCAGGAGAAAGACTTCTCAGGAGTGCCCCTAGCCTAGTGTGCAGGGAGACCCTCCTGGCATCTGGGCATCCAGGAGGCAGGGGAATAAATGACTTCATATGCATCATAATTGGTGTTATTTCCATGATAATGTCATAACTCATTCTGATTAATAGGGAGCCTCAGCAAGCAACATTCACTAATGTGCTTGTCCATTCTCAACCTTTCTGGATTGTTGTTATAAATAATGAGGCTAACGATGGCATTTGATCTCCAGGTTATGTTTTCTGCTGAAATAAACCATATGTTTCATATGTTTTCTCTTCCAGGTACTTGTGAGACATGATATAATGCACCATAATAAGCGACAATTAATGTCTGTTGAAAGTGAAGAAATTGACTTATATCGCCCCCTGAATGTTACCAATGGGACCAACACCACGTGCATCCTTTTTTATGCAACTAATTTCACTCTTACAGTCAACACCACCATTCACATGAATCTAATGAATTCGACATTTCTGTTTCATGGTGTGAACACTAGTTCATCTGTTTGTTCAGACACCAATGCAACGTGAGCAGGATTAAAATATTATTTCAGCACCGATCCTCTTTAATAGTAAATTAAGCAAGCAGGTTATCACTCTTTTAATCACAGATAGCATAGCCAAAATACAAAAATCCATAAGAGTTCAGATTAAGATTGACTGTATTAACAAGGTAATTATGAAATGGTGCAGTTCCTTTTTGTGCTTTTTACATTTTAAAACAAATTTTCTTACAATCCCAGGCTTTGATCATTTTTACATTCACTTTATTTTGTAAATTACTAGGGATACAATCCTATAGACATTTAACTGAAGGCATTTTCTACAGCAGCATCTCTACAGTTGTAGTCAAGAGGGAACAGTTGACAAAAGTTGTACACCCAATCTAAAATTCTTTTTACACGTGCATCATGATGACACATGCATGCTTGAAGAAGCTGGGCAGTACTTCTTTCAACATTTTGGTGAACCCTGGAAGCTTCTGCACCTATGCATGTTTTCTGCTGAACTATTACATCTGGAAAATAATTTTGAGCAGACATGCACAAGCTGATGGACCAACACTCTTTTTTATAGAACTACAAACTCAGCTAATCTGCTGTTAGTGAAGGCCTGATGACTAGAAAATGCCTAACTGTGGGAAACACTTTTTTAAACTTATATACAAGTTAAAATACAAACCATATGACTAGGTCTTCTTTTATATTCCTTTCTTTCATTTCGAAAACAGTTATGTATGATACTTTTCCATGTATACTCCATTCTGTCATGCTGTAATTTTTATTCTTTATTCTCATTCTATGAGACAATTCTTTAATTGTACGAGCTCATTCCAGGAAGCCTTTGGCATACTTGTAGTCAAATGAATTCTTAAGTATCATTGTAGAATCTAGTTCAATTGATAACTTTTCCACTTTTGTTTGCCAAGCAAAGAAGAGATTCTCCTATTTGGAGGCTTCTATGTATTATTTCCCTATATTTACTATCAGTATATAGTACGGTATATATTCACTATATATGCTATTACTAAAATACATCCCTCTGTAGTGTTTCCCTATATTTACTGGCTCATTATACGGTATTTGAAAATAAACTGTTAACATTTCTTTTTTTTCCTATTAGGTTGTCATTAAAATACACCAACTTTGAGAATGAAAAGATTGGAATCAAGTTCCTGGAAATAAGGTAGTTTGGAAGGATGTTGTAAAACAAGAGAATCACATTGCAAATAAGGTTCATTATTTTTTTCATAGATAGATAGATAGATAGATAGATAGATAGATAGATAGATAGATAGATAGATAGATATAGAGATAGAGATAGATATATAGATATATAGATATATAGATTAATAGATATATAGATATATCTATATATATCTATATCTATATATCTATATATCTATATCTATCTATCTATCTATCTATCTATCTATCTATCTATCTATCTATCTATCTATCTATCTATCTATACTATATATACACATATACATATACATATACATATACATATACATATATGTGGTAGACTCCAAATTACTGTGAAATGTATTCCTTAAGCCTGCAGGGTTTGGGGTTTTTCAATATGGATTTTTCCCCCTCTGCGCTGAAGGTAACAGCAGACTACTTTGGAAAGCAAAATGATTTTCTGGAATGTTTAGGGAACATGGAATGATAGGTCACCAGTTCAAGAAGAAAAAAAGTCCTGAAGTTTTGCTAGGTCAGCAGTAGGCTTCTTTCACCTGTGTTAGACGAGCAATTTTGTTTCTCAGTCCAGGCCGTTAGCTTCTATCTGCTTTCAGATTTTGTCATTTAAATCTACTGACTTGCTTCTCCATCCTACAGCTCTACATGCCTCATTTACTCTTTTCATATTATTTCTCATTATGTAGTGATGTATTATTAGATGTGTCTTTACTGATATGTATGGCTACATTATTTCATCTTAGATTGTTCCTATTTATAATGTTGTTGTTGTTGTTGTTAGCTGCGAAGTCATGTCTGACCCATTGCGACCCCATGGACAACGTTCCTCCAGGCCTTCCTGTCCTATACCATCTTCTGGAGTCCATTTAAGCTCACGCCTACTGCTTCAGTGACTCCATCCAGCCACCTCATTCTCTGTCGTCCCCTTCTTCTATTGCCCTCAATCTTTCCCAGCATTAGGCTCTTCTCCAGTGAGTCCTTCCTTTTCATTAGGTGGCCAAAGTATTTGAGTTTTAGCTTCAGGATCTGGCCTTCTAAAGAGCAGTCAGGGTTGATCTCCTCTAGGACTGACCGGTTTGATCGCCTTGTAGTCCAAGGGACTCGCAGGAGTCTTCTCCAGCACCATAGTTCAAAGGCCTCAATTCTTTGGCACTCAGCCTTTCTTATGGTCCAACTTTCACTGCCATACATTGCAACTGGGAAGACCATAGCCTTGACTATACACACTTTTGTTGACAGGGTTATGTCTCTGCTTTTTAGTGTGCTGTCTAGATTTGCCATGGCTTTCCTCCCAAGGAGCAAGCGTCTTTTAATTTCTTGGCTACAGTCCCCATCTTGGAGCACAGGAAAATAAAATCTGTCACTACCTCCATTTCTTCCCCATCTATTTGCCAGGAATTGAGAGGGCCAGATGCCATGATCTTGGTTTTCTTAATGTTAAGTTTCAACCCAACTTTTGCACTCTCCTTCTTCACCTGCAACATGAGGCTCTTTAATTCTTCTTCACTTTCTGCCATTAGAATGGTATCATCTGCATATCTTAGGTTGTTGATATTTCTTCCGACAATCTTAATTCCAACTTTTGATTCATCTAGCCCTGCCTTTCTCATGATGTGCTCTGCATATAAGTTAAATAGGCAGGACGACAGTATATAGCCTTGCCGGACTCCTTTCCCAATTTTGAACCAATCAGTGGTTCCGTGTCCAGTTCTCACTGTTGCTTCTTGGCCCACATATAGGTTTCTCAAGAGACAAATAAGATGGTCTGGTACGCCCATCTCTTTAAGAGCTTGCCACAGTTTGTTGTGATCCACACAATCAAAGGCTTTAGCATAGTCAATGAAGCAAAAGTAGATGTTTTTCTGGAACTCTCTAGCTTTCTCCATGATCCAGCGTATGTTGGCAATTTCTCTGCCTCTTCGAAATCCTGCCTGTACTTCTGGTAGTTGTCGATCCACATACTGCTGAAGTCTAGCTTGTAGACTTGCTTTCCTGCATTTCTTTTTCTTTGGGATGGTTTCAGCTGCTACCTTTTGTACAATGTTGCGAACCTCTGTCCAGAGTTCTTCAGGCACTGTCTATCAGATCTAATTCCTTAAATCTATTTGTCACCTCTACTGTATATTCAACAGGGATATGATTTAATT
The DNA here is from genome assembly GCF_964194415.1 of Vipera berus. Taxonomy (NCBI): domain Eukaryota; kingdom Metazoa; phylum Chordata; class Lepidosauria; order Squamata; family Viperidae; genus Vipera; species Vipera berus. Next base: position 23,227,678 of record NC_138208.1, read on the forward strand.
CATACCTGAGTGGCCTAGTGCTTTTCCCTACTTTCTTCAGTTTAAGCCTAAACTTTGCAATGAGAAGCTCATGGTCTGAGCCACAGTCAGCTCCTGGTCTTGTTTTTACTGACTGTATAGAGCTTCTCCATCTTTGGCTGCAGAGCATATAGTCAATCTGATTTCTGTGTTGACCGTCTGGTGATGTCCATGTGTAGAGCCGTCTCTTGGGTTGTTGGAAAAGAGTGTTTGCTATGACCATCGTATTCTCTTGACAAAATTCTATCAGCCTGTGCCCTGCTTCATTTTGTACTCCAAGGCCAAACTTGCCTTTTATTCCGGTTATCTTTTGGCTTCCTGCTTTAGCATTCCAATCCTCCATGATGATAAGGACATCATTTTTTGGAGTTAGTTCTATAAGGTGCTGTAGGGCTTCATAGAACCGGTCAATTTCATCCTCTTCAGCACTGGTGGTTGGGGCATAGACTTGGATTACTGTGATATTGAATGGTTTGCCTTGGATTCGAACTGAGATCATTCTGTCATTTTGAGGATTGTATCCCAGTATTGCTTTTCCTACTCTTTTATTGACTATGAAGGCTACTCCATTTCTTCTAAGGGATTCTGGCCCGCAGTAGTATACCTGATGGTCATCTGAATTAAATTCACCCATTCCTGTCCATTTTAATTTGCTGATACCTAAGATGTCGATGCTCAGTCTTGTCATCTCTTGTTTGACCACATCCAGCTTTCCTTGATTCATGGATCTTACATTCCAGGTTCCTATGGAGAAAAAATCTTTACAGCATCGGACTTTCCTTTCACCACCAGACACATCCACAGCTGAGCGTCCTTTCGGCTTTGGCCCAGTCGCTTCATTCTTTCTGGTGCTACTAGTACTAGCCCTCTGCTCTTCCCCAGTAGCATATTGGACACCTTCCAACCTGAGGGGCTCATCTTCCAGCGTCATATCGTTTTGCCTTTTGGTACTGTCCATAGGGTTTTCATGGCAAAGATACTGGAGTGGGTTGCCATTTTCATCTCCAGTGGATCACATTTTGTCAGAACTCTCTGCTATGACCTTTCCGTCTTGGGTGGCCCTGCACGGCATAGCTCATAGCTTCATTGAATTATGCAAGCCCTTTCGCCACGACAAGGCAGTAATCCATGAAGGGCATCTATCATGTAGGTTCTCATTTATCTACCTGTTGATTGCTGGTCAACCAAGTCAAATAGCCAAGCAGAAACAAGTGTACAAATTACAGCAACCCAGACAAAACCCAGACAAAACCCAACAAATCCTTCTCCTTTGTATCGGAAAAATTCCTGAAGTTACCTGGTTTGGTAAAGTAGAAGTTGCAAGAAGAAAAACAAGTTCACTGAATATCAATATCTCAACAGTTTAGAGTCAAAGTGACACGAACACACAAAGTTTAACTACTAAGTGAGAATATGCAGAATAGTAGTGCAGCTAGGATCTAGGACCAGATTTTATTTATTCATTTTTTTAAAATGATCCTTCTGAGGAATGAATTACTTTACCTGAAATTGGCCATGCACATTCTGGATCTTCAATTCTGCCTAAACTAATGGCTTAACAAATCAATTGTACAGCACTGTAGGGAAAATACAGTTTTCTATTAAGGTCAAACTGGAATGACTGGAAAGCAATTTGTAACAAATAATAAAGACTATTTGGGAATGAATAACTAGAATAACACAGACAATGAATTTAAATTAAAAAACGTAAATCTTTTGCGACATGGTTCAGAGTACTATTATTAACAGGACAGCCAAGAGACCACAACACTTGGCAATGTTAAAATGCAGCAGTGAAATTTTCCACTAGAACAGCCCCTGGCAGACTAGCTAATGAAACACTTGCAAAAAATATAGAATTCAAGAAGTCTGATTTTTTTTAAAAAAGCATATGGAAATGTTAAGTTATAATAAAAATTCTGAGCTGCAAGCAGTCCACACTACAACATTAATATTGATGGTAACTCCATGTTTACCTTCAGCTATTCCGGAAATCCTCCTAATTAGCCACACTTATACAAGCCAATCTCTTCCATATTTAAATTATTTCTTAAATTATTATATGGGCTTCCAACTCCAACAGACAAATATTCCTAAAGCTCAGAAGAAGGTAAATGTTGCAACAGTTGAGCTGTAAAATGTAATTCATACTTCTACAAATATAAGCAGCACACACTACTTTAGACATTCACTCTAATGCTATTTCTCTAAATAGCAATAACTTTCAGGATTTCAGGTTAGGAAATAGATTTGCTATATCTAAGCAGGAAAAAAAATCAATGCTCTGAAGAACTGCCATCTAGTAATCAACTAAATTTGGTAGCCTTAGACTCAACTGGAGACTTCTTTCATCTGTCTTCTTCATTTCTGAACTGGAAATGCTGGGGAGTAACACCTGAATCTTGTCTTTTTCTCTTATCCCAATCACTGATGAAAACAAAGGTAAAAGCTGAGGCTGAGGTTGAACTGGCTATTATAGTGAACATAAGCTAGGATGACAAAAACAAAAAAACAAAAAATGAGAAAACTAAAATCAGTGCTAACATCTTGGTATTAGTGGACAGATTACAATAGCCTAGCAATGTCCTTTATTAATCTCCAAGGTACCCTGAAGTCTATAAAAGAAGCTAATTTCCCACATGTTTTTGTGATCCAATTCTTGATGTAAAGAAACATATTTGGAGATATCCTGCTGCCACACTCACATGTACATATTTTTGTCTTTCAAGGAATGTAGCAATGTTCATCTAGACGTCCCTTTTTCTAGGTAATAAAAGCCTCTTCTTCCTACCCCCCCCAAAAGAAAATAAGCATACCTCTTTTAGAGATTGCTCTCACCTCATTCAGAAAATTAGCCAAATCCAAATTTCTATAATTTTTTATGTGAGTATATTTTTAAAAGACAAAAAATCCTTAGAATCTGTTTGTCACTGTCAAACAGAAGCAGTGGTGCTATTGGACACTTTGAGACCTAGTGCTTCTTCCTTTTCTCATCCACATGGTTTTCTAGGGAGTAAGCACTTTTTCTTAGACAAACATTAAAAAGTAAAACAAAACAATGAAATATCAACTGGCTGTTGGACATACAGTTTAAATAATAAGACTAAAAGCTGATCTAGTTATTTCTCTCATCACATACCACTTTCTCTCTGTGTGTATGTTTGTATTATTTGATACCTTCTTTGAATATATGGCCCTACCTTTTATCCTTGTCCACCAGAGCAGAATGTTTCTATCTTTAAATGTTTCAGGTGTATCCATATCTAATCTTACTTTGCTGATGCCTTTGATTCTTCTTCTATGATGATCTCAGAATGATTCGTTGCCATGTTTTGTTCCTCTCTAGATTCTTGATGACCAACATCTTCTATACTAGCTCTTCAAAGAATTGGTTCACTTTAGATTTTGTTCATATTCTGCAAGATGACAGGGATGCTAAAGATGAACCTGCTAAATTTAATGTCTCTACTATCTATGGTCCAGCGGAGTACTCATTTCATTGCCCCTTGGTGGGGACGGACAGCCACTACGATGTAACACTAATTCCAGACAATGATAAAGCTAAAAAATGGAAAGTTGATATTTCTGATTTCCAAGTGAGTACATATCATTATTTAAGGTACAATACCAAGAGCTCTAACTTGGGGTTTGAAGGACTGAAACTTAATACCATCTATACAATTTCTTCAGGCTTAAGTGAAAGTTTTAAAAAACGAAATAATGTTCAATACCTTGCTCATGTTTGGTCTATGGTGGCTTATACAGTAAGGCAAGGATGAGAATTTGTTTCATATCCAAGGCTGCAAATCTCAAGGAAATTGGAGAAGTAAGAGACACAAAGAATGCAGGGCTTAGTATTTTGAAGGAGGATTGTCATGGTTCCGATAGATGAATCCCATTAAAGAACTTCAAGGCAAGAATTCTTCCTTAAAGAACATTTTATTCAGGAAACAAAGTATCAGCACTACATAGTTGAATCCAAAACTAAATTCCCTTCCCCCAGATGCAAAGTAACAAGTTGCAATTTCCACCCTCTGGAAGCAGTCATAAATCATATTCTCCAATTAGCCTGAAGCATGGGCTCCCTCTCCAGCTCCTCAGTCTGCCAAAACATTATCAGTTTGTGTCCTTGAGTTCCCATGGAGTTGCATTATTATTGTGGCTAGCTGAGCTCAAGCATTCACCCCATCCCCTCTTCAACACCTGATCCCTAAACAGCAGAAAAAAGCACGCTGAAAGGTGGTTGGGACTCTCCTTTCTCACCAGGCTCATGCTCCATCAGTGGGGCTAGGGCTTCTCTTGGGCACCAATTTGCATTGATCCCACTGGTCATTGTGTTCACTTGCATGCAAGGAGTGGGAGAGTTGTTCCCTACTTCCAGCCCCTCGAACCTCTCCACTAATGTCCCTACTAATTGGCTGCAGACTGCAGACAGGTACTTCCATTCCCCAGAATCCTCAGTGGCTGCCAATCTCTTGGTTCCCTGGGGGTCCAGGGAGCATGATTCTTGAGAGGCTCCTGCCTGTAAGTCAGCCTCAGATGCCTTCGAAGAGCTCTTCTTTGGCAGGGTTGCTTCAAGATGCTTGGAGTCTCCACTGGGCAGGGTCCAATTCCCACCCCTGGAAGCAGCCATAATTCACATTCTCCAATTAGCCTGAAGTGCAGGTTCCCTCTCCAGCTCCTCAGCCCATCAAAACATTATCAGTCTGTATCCTTGAGTTCCCACAGAGTTGCATTATCATGCATTCACCCCATCCCCCCTTCTGCATCTGATTTCTCAACAGCAGAAAAAGCATGCTGAAAGCAGAATAAAAATGGCTGCAATTTCTCTTAGTTGTCAGAGCAGGAACATCCATTGTCACAGCATTAACCTCTATATTTGGAGATATATTGTCATGGCCTGGTTGATAAGGAGGATGGAGAGGCAAAGGCACCTGGAGACAATAATCTTGGTTGGGATTTTTCCAGTAGTGGTGGAACTAATTAGTCCTCTTTGATTGAGATAGTCCCAGCAAATTCCCAGGGATCCTTGCCTGCATCTATTGATATCCTCTCAGATTTGGTCCAGCCAAACCAGAGATCAGAACTCCATAGAGTGGAGAGACTTGCCAAGAAGTAAGCCAACAGAAGACTCAATGCTGAAGAACTTCCACAATTATGTATTGTGTGGAATTTCAAGTTGGCTTATTGATTGTCCTCAGTCCCTGAGAGAAAATGCTGAGAGCAACTTTCTGTCTTTACCTTGCTATGAACTCTGGATTCCACTTCACTTAGCCTCTTGCCTTTTCCTTTGGATTTGTCCCTTTTTCATTGGATTCCTGGTCTTGACCTTGCCAAGCCTGATGTAGGAATTAAATTAAGATCAGGTGGGGAGGGGAATTCAACTGAACAGAAAGTGCTTAAGTCTTAATGGTCACATGTGAGGCAAATTTCAAATATCTTTATCAAGTAAAAATTGGAATGTGTTAAAAACCCTTTAGGATCCTTGACACCTGCTTATAGTAGCCATTTTGGAAAAAAGAAACATGAGCAGCCAAAACAAGGTAGAGATTGTTAAACTCATATGCATCAAAACATTTTAGCTATTTCATAAGGTTTCAGCAACCAAATTACATGAAAGCATTTCAAAAATCATGATTTAGCTTCAGAATAATAGAGACAGACTATGACGAATATTAGACCTGGAAACTCTGACTAAAGATTTTGATTGAAAGATATAAAAAAAGAAAGTACCGTAGGTTTTTTTTCCAAGTTTGCCCATCAATAAACTGCAGGGAGTTTTATCTTTACCTTCTTGTTAGAATCTATCTCAAAGTGATGGCAAAGCTTGAGAAAAAAGGTAGCTGAGGACAGACATCAAATAAGGTATGGTTAAAGTCAGAGAGAAATGTTAAGGTAATGAAGCTTCCACAGAGTAAGATTCAAAACAAACCAGAGAGTTTTTGTTGTTGTTGTTGTTGTTGTTGTTGTTGTTGTTGTTGTTGTTGTTGTTGTTGCAATTGTTGGCAAGATTAATAGTGCAGCAATATCTGTAAATGTAGCCAATTCAGTTCTCTTTGGATAAAGTGCTTACTAACATCAAAGCCTTTAATATGTTCCATGCACTTTTAACTCCAAGCACAGCATCTAGTATATTTTATTTAATTCCCATTCACTGGTCTGTGTGAACTAAAAGGATACAGATGAGCTTTCCTTTTTTTCATTGAAATCATATTCTTTCTCTAGTGAAAGATTGTTTTCCTCTTCCTTTGGGGTGTGTCTGTGTGTGTGTGTGTGTGTGTGTGTGTGTGTGAGAGAGAGAGAGAGAGAGAGAGACAGAGAGACAGAGAGACAGAGAGACAGAGAGAGATTGGTTAGCAGAAGCTAAGCAATGGTTTCCAGCTTACATTTCCTCCATGCCTAAATACATACATAGACTCCTTCTCCAAAACTGGTTGGTTCTGATGCAGCAGCAGGAACAAAACATGCCACATCATGGCAATAAGATTGTTGAGCCAAAATAAGAATCCTATCTTATTTCTGTATGAATGAAAACAGAATCAAGAATTGTGATGGGAACGATTAATGACATTTCAATCCATAGGTCCAAACTGCCTTCCTCAAATATACACAGATACTAAGCAGCACAGGTGATAAAATAAAATCCTATGGGACACAACAAAACAATAACCTGCATGTTGAATAATAGCCTCTCTAGCACTTATTTCTGGACACATCCCAGTAGGAAGAGCTGAAGCTACTACAAAATTGTGCCATCAAGGGCCAACTCTAGCAGGTATCCTAAAATATATCAGTGATATCAAAAGCTCAAAGAGACCAGAGAATTATTAGGATTACTCCCCCCCATCTAGTTCTAGTGTTGGACAATCACTCAAAAATTATCAATTATTATCAAGGGGAAAGTCCCACCTGCTGACTTCATCAGGCAAGAGTGGTAAGGATTAAGCAAAGGAATTCTCATTTCTCTACATAACTGTCCACATCCTTAAGTTCTACAAGATAAAAACAATCCACATGAATTGAATGAGGAATTGCCAAGATCACCTTCTTGTCTATCTGAAATCCACATTGTGGCAATTTTGATCGGTCTTTTTCCAAATAACAATGTAAATTGTCCAAAGTGAGCCTTTGAATATCCCATTTTCTCTGCATACCACTTTCAAGGAGAGCATACACATAATCTAGAAAAGCATTAATGGCTTATGCTGTGAGAATGCAACAGAAACATCAAAGTAAGCCTTCTTTGCTTCATTTATTTTCCCAGAGTTGGAATTCAGTCACTGATTTCATTTCTATCAAATAAGCATTATGATTATGCTTTTCAGCTTGTATATCATGATGTAGACAAGCAAAATTAGGACTACCATTCATTTACTCAGTTCTCATTAAAATGTATTCATGGTTAAAAAAAAGTGATCAGAGCCTCCTTCACACATACTGTACACACCCATACACAATCACTGCCTAAATGACCTGTACTAAAGCAACCTTCCCTTGAGCTAGAAACTATGTGCATTTATAACCCAATCTCAAAAATTCCATTTCTGGGAAACATGACTGACTTCAGATGCATCTGCACGATACTGATTATCTGGACATGTTTCAATTAGTTATATTACATCTTGACTAATGAAAAGTGTTTTATGTTGGGAATTGCTATGACTTATGTTCTTGCACCAGAGATCCAGTCATTTAATGGCAGCATGCCATCATTATGGGGTTATCGTAGGTTGTTAACCAGTGCAAGATACAAGGAAGGACAGAGCTGTGCTGGTTACATATTTACTAAATACAATTAAATGTGTTGGTGCTGAAAAGCCTAAAGAACTTAGAGTCCAAGAGAGGGGTTCTCTCCCCTGCTATGAGTCTGGTTGTAAATAAAGATTTGTAGAAATGGCCCTTTTCATAATTTCCTAATATCAAAGACTCTTACATGTGGAAGAAAGCTGTTCAGGTTGCATTTGGAAGGACAGCAAAAACACCATCTTCTAAGTACTAATTCATTTTAATCTTTCACTTTTAAAAACTTCCAGTTCTGTATTTCAATTTGTATTTTTTCAGTTGCTTTGAGATCTCCATTAAATAGAAGTGCAACATGTTGAACCCAATATTTGGATGGCTCTTTTTTTTCTTTTTCTTTTTGCAGATCCAAGCTTTCAATATTGAAAACAACATGTTTTCCTATGCGAGTGACTGCACATCATTTTTTACACCTGGAATTTGGATGGGTCTGGTCACCTCCCTAATCTTATTATTGATCCTTACTTCTGGAATCCACATGATCATGAATCTTACCACCAACAGTAGATTTGATGATCCAAAAGGTCCAGCTCTTTCAGTCCCTCAAACAGAGTAACTATGAAATTGTAGTTTGGAAGATTGCAGCTTTATGCAAAGAATTAAAAATATGAATTGCTTTGAAAAAGTGGGGTTTTTAATATAGGAGACTGTACAGTAATACTTCTGCCAGCCTTTATTCTCCCCTTAATAATTACCTAAATAAAAATTCTGAGGCAAATATGACATTATTCACAGTTGTTACCAATTATTAAAGAAATCAATCTCTAGTTTCAGCTTTATAAATGAAATCTTAAAAACCTATTATGCAGGTATTTAAGAAATTATTTAAGTAAGATCATTAAGAAAATGTACATTGAGATTAAAAATTTATCCTAAACACATTTTAGCAGAAAAGTAGGATATGTATTTAAAAATATACTTTCTTATATCTTCTTAAATATAACATTCATGCCTAATGTTGTGATCAGAGGAAATGCTATTAATTTCTTTTTTAAAAAAAATACTGGGTTTCTGTTATGCAAATGTATTTCTAATTGCAGATTCTAGGGTTATTTTTTCTAATCATCTTATTGGAGTGTTTTGCAGCCCAAATAATCGAATCAATTTGAGGCATAGTCATACCAAAACTGCACATTTAGTATTGCTGGGGAAAAAATGAGGATAATTGAGCAACTGTCATTTAACAATTTTTTTTTCATTTCCTATTTTTTATTCAGATGTAAGGCTAATATGAATGGGGTTTAAAATGATGACTACTAGATGGCAGTTGAAAGAAAACTTCCCTTATTGCCATCTATTGATTGACCAGATTTTGCAGGCCAGATATATTAGTTCTTTTCAGAAAGGTACAGGATCATATTTTTCAACATGCTCAAGCTTTTAGGCTTGCATTTCAATTTTACTTTAATTTTTCATCCATTCTTTTTCTTATTCCTTCAAGAAATAGCCAAAAGAGAATGTCACAATAATTTAAAAGAATGTTATAATGTTAAGATAAACTCAAAAGAGCAGGATATTTGGAGTGGGAAGCAAAAAAAATCAAAACGTTACTGTTTCAGAATTTTGTTCAGGATTCCAGAAAAACGTCATTAATGAATGGTCAGAATAAGGACATTAATAAAGGACAGTAGTGACTTCTAGTCCCACTTTAGGCATGAAAGCTGGTTGGATGACTTTGGTAAGTTATCGTGTGTCAGCCTAACTCATCTCACAGGGTTGTTGTTGTGGGGGAAAATGGAAGAAAAGTGTTAATATGTTTACTACCATGGGTTATTTATAAAAATAATAAAAGGGAGATTTAAAAAAATCTAAAAAAATAAGCTTAATGAATGAAAGCTGCAGTAAGAGCAGTCAACCAATGGAGTAGATTGCTTCATAAAATGATGCATTCCCCTTCACTGGAGGTTAGATGACCATCTCTCCAAAATGTTTTAGCAGTGAGCAATGAGTTGACCAAGATGACATTTAAAGTCCTTCCCAACACTTGTTTTATGCACCTCTTACTAATAAGCAGGCAATTTCAGCTTGAAAGATGCTTAGACATACCAGGCCATGTCCTAGTTTCACTGAACAATTCACACAATTTCTTCATATACATGAAGATATACATGAATAGCCTGTTCTGTACCAGCCTGCTACCGGCCCTGCAGAAAAGGCAGGGACAACCCCTTTACAAACGGCAAGAGGCTGGAATTACGCCTGCCAAATTTATAGCTACAAAAACAAACAAGACACGAACCAAGAAACAGGAGCTTTAAGAAACACGAACTATCCAAGCGGTTGCCTTCAGCAAACCAGCCCTCCCCACACATTCCCCTTATATAGAGTTCAGGGCGTGGCTTCTCTCTGCCTCCTTCCGAGAAGCCCCATTGCCTTCCTCTGTTTACTCCTAATTGACTGCCTCCTGCGTCGGGCATCCTTGAACAGGGCCAGCTGTGGGTCATCTTCATCCACGCTGTCAGGCTCACACAGCTGGGTCTCCGTGGTGACCAAGTGGGAGGGGCCTGGCTGAGGGCTCTCATCAGCAAGATCTTCAACCCCCTCAGCAAGGTCTTCAACACCCCCCTCCTCCTCCTCTGAGTCGTCCGACCCAACTGCCAAACCCACAGGCTGACCCTGAATCACAACATAGCCTTGTGTTCTTTACTTAAGGTAAAGGTAAAGGTAAAGGTTCCCCCGCACATGCATGCTAGTTGTTTCCAACTCTAGGGGCTGGTGCTCATCTCTGTTTCAAAGCCGAAGAGTCAGCGCTTGTCCGAGACGTCTCCGTGGTCATGTGGCCGGCATGACTAGACACCGAAGGCGCACGGAATGCTGTTACCTTCCCACCGTAGTGGTCCCTATATTTTTACTTGCATTTTTACGTGCTTTCGAACTGCTAGGTTGGCAGAAGCTGGGATGAATAACAGGCGCTCACTCTGTTATGCGGCACTCGGGATTTGACCCACCAAACTGCCAACCTTCTGATCGACAAGCTCAGCATCCTAACCCACTGAGCCACCATGTCCCTTTGTTCTTTACTTATCCACTGTCAATTAATATTCCATGCCATATATTAATTTACAATTAAAGGTCCATTGGATTACTTTATTAGTTAGGCATACTGACACATTTTCGCAGCCAACATCCTATTTTATTTTACAGAAAAATTATAATCTACTTTGACACTGTGGTAACTATTTACTTCCTGGGTAGAAGCCCTTCAAGCAATGTTTTGAAGCAGAGCAATATGTTCGTAATTTTTACAGAGTAAACTGAAAGGGACACAGGAGATAGCATATCTCAGAAATTAACGTGGCAGCCTCTGGCTCTGCTAATAAGACACTGGCAATTTCTTCCCAATAAGAGAACAAAATTGAAAGTTGTCATAAAGAGACCATCCTCTCAGAGTGTTAATGGTACAAATCAATGACATAACCTAATACATAACTATTGTGACCATCTGACCACAAGAGTCAACATAAAGTCAACATAAGGAGCTGTCTATCATTCTGCCTGCTTTTTGTCTTTGTTAGCCCTTCAAGTTAGAAGCACAAACTATGAGTACTAACACTATTGTAAGGTTACAGCAACAGAATCTTGCAAGTCTGAAAAAAAATCTTACTTTTATTTTCCAGAAAACTACAAAGGGTCCTTTCTGAGACACTGCATACCCCTTTTCCTTCTGTGGGCTGAGACACCTTTTATGTGATTGTTGCCTAGTCTGCGGCTCTTCTTTCTGACTCCCAAGATCATTCCACATTCCATTACAATCTTATACTTACCCGAAGTCACATTCCTTTTGCCATTCTTCCCACCAGGGCTTTTTTTGTCATAGGATGCTCAAAACGGAGTTCCGGCACCTTTTTTGGATGGAACCTTGTAGGATAGGCAAGGCGGGTTGTATGACATGTGTGAGTTCCGGCACCTTTTTCTTTTACAAAAAAAGCACTGCTTCCCACACACCATGAGCACATGCCCTTAGATGTTCTTCCTAGCAAGATGTAGTTACTAGACAGTAGCTTTACATATACCTATCATTCATTCACTGTAAATAAGTGTTCTTAAACTCTTATTATAAAACCTACTTTACAAATCATTGTTCAGGACAATTCCAATTTTTGGGAACTCCCACATAGAATGCTTAACCTCCAACAGTTATGAGAAGAAACAATCACATTGGGCTATGCATAATCAACACTAGGACATGTTGGTGTCTCAGGTTTTCAAAGAGGATCCCAGGTGTCAATATCCCACTTATCTATGATAAACCCTTCTTTGTTGTCATTTGTAGGTTTCCCTAAAACAGGAATTCTAGGTGAAACTTTCTCTAAGGTAATTGTATTAGAGGATGAACTAAAAGTAGGGCAAATTTGGTCTGGTGCCTAAGGCACCAGGCTAGAAACCAGGAAACTCTGAGTTCTAGTCCTGCCTTAGGCATGAAAACTGGCTGGCTGACCTTAGGCCAGTCACTAACTCTCAGCCCAACTTTTTCTGGTGGAAAAAATAGGAGGAGCAAGGAATTATGTCACCATTCTGAATTATTTATAAAAATTACATTAAAATATCTTAAAAATAGAGAATAACCAAACAGAAGAAGGAATGGTAAGATGGCTCCAAGCAGAGGTCAGATATTTCAGTGGAAACCCACATAACCAAGAGCTATCTCAACCTATAGGAAAGCAAGCAAACAAGCAAACAATTTTAATATCAGAATGAAGTGAATGAATGAAGTGAAGTCTACCCTTGGCTTCCTCTTCCTGAAGCTTAAACTCAGTTCATTCCTTCTGTGGTGAAGTAACAATAAATATTTTCTTGTAATTTGTCTATTATCCCTAGCTCCCCTTCTATGGGATAATGTCAGCCTTGGAGAGGACTCCAAGGGGCAGCAGGGATAGGTAAGACTACTGGATTATATGGGTCAAACAATACAAGTTTGCTTACAAAGCAGAATCCACAGACATCTGAAAAAAATACTGAGAAAAAAGAAAATCCTTACTCAGCAACCAGGGTCAAAATAGCTTTTGATCAACATACATTGCACACTTGCTGTTACAGGAGGTAATATATAACAAAAGATATTCAGAATAACTAACAGTTGAATGTAAATGAGACAAAGGGTAAAGCATTGTTGCATTTTACTAGAATTTTGGAAGTACTGACACCAACATAGGTAAGCAGAAAGTTACTGAATAAGTAGTATGATTATTATATAATAGTATAATCTAGTAATGCTTAATAATAAGAGATTTGGGTATTTAGGACCAATTACCAGTTCATTAAAAATGCTGCCATGAGAAATATAATCAATGTTGTCTCTGTTTTTCATCTTCTATTCCCTAAGAATCCTTGAAGAGTTTGAGGGAGTAGATAAGCATTATTGACAATCTTATCTTGTTATTGGATCCTGGACTGTATGTCATGTCATTATGTTTTAGTTTGGAGAAAATGTATAGGCATCATTGACTTGTGCATGTAATATAATGGCTTAGCATACTAATTTAATAAAGTTTGTCTTGTTTTATTTGTTTTATTTCTGATTATGCCATTGTATACAGAGATCATACATAGCTGAAGCACAATGTTTATGGTATGATAGCTTAAACAATTGTAGCTGTTGAGCTTGGTAATGTGAAGAAGATACTGTAGGTTATCCTTCCCTAAATATCTGGCTCATAGTTCCAGAAATAGACTGAGTGAAACTATGTTTAAGCAGGGATGGGCAGGTTCACTTCTGCATATTTCACCTGGCCTGTTAATTACGTCTCTCCCATGTAAGTCTTTCCTGCCAGACCAACTTGGACAGGGCAAAATAAAAAGAAGATGGAAAAATATGGCCTACTCATTAAAGATCTAGCTCATTTCTTTGTAAGTTTCAAAGTGGGAAGCAAATGAGCCTTAAGACTTATACAACTTTTTTGAAAAAATACAAGAAACTGTCTGAACAAAAAGCAGGCATTCCAGCATTTCGCAAGATTTTCTCTTCCCTAGACAGAAGCCACAGAAAAATCAATAGGGAAATGTTCAGCTAGCATCGAAGGAAGCACATAAGAAATGGCCAATTAAGGGATTTGGCTAGCTAGGAAACCAGGTAACCTTCCTAGAGTTTACGAGCTGTGGACAAATTATTTGTCATTTCTTTCTCTCTCTTTTTTGGTTACAATATGCATCTGTAACATCATTAAAGAATTGAATAAAGACTTCATTGAATTAGTCATTTGACCATATCAAAAGTATAAAACTAATACAACTATACAAGTAGATCTAAAGAAAACAATCTCTACAGAAATAGAGCACAACAATGATGAAAACTGTAAACTTGAATGTATTTGGGTCAATATAAAAGGGGAAAACATGACATTGCCATAGGTGTATACTATAGGCCGCCCAACCAAGCAGAGGAAATAGATGAACTTTTTGCTAGTCAGCTAACTAAGGTATGTAGGAAGCGCATCACAATAGTAATGGGGGACTTTAATTACCCTGATATCAACTGGGAGACAAATTCTGCACCAAGTGGAAGATCTAACAGATTCCTGACAAACCTAGCAGACACCTTTCTCTCCCAAAAAGTTGAGCAGGGAACTAGGGGATTAGCCATATTGGATTTAATTCTCACTAACAGAGATGAAATGATAGAAAGTGTCAAAGCCACAGGAACCTTGGGGGGAAGTGATCATGCAATATTGGAATTCAACATTATGGAAGCACAAGCAATAGAACACAGCCAAACTAGAGTCTTGGACTTTAAAAGAGCTAATTTCAATAAACTTAGAGAGACCTTGGGAAGAATTCCATGGATGAGAATCCTAAAGGGGAAAACAACTCAAGAAGCTTGGGAAATTTTGAAAAGTGAGATAATAAAGGCCCAGTCTAGAACAATACCAACAAAGAAGAAAAATAACAGCTTTCAAAAGAAACCAGCATGGCTGCATAAAGAACTCTGATAAACTGAAAGATAAAAAGGACAAGTATAAGAAGTGGAAAGAGGGGCACATAACTAAGGCAGAATATCAGCAAACAGCCCGTGCCTGCAAAGATGAAGTGAGGGAAGCTAAGGCTCAAAATGAACTAAGGCTTGCGACCAAAGTCAAAAATAAAAAAAAGCTTCTTTCAACATATAAGAAACAAGAAAAAAGTTAAGAAAATGATTGGTCCATAGTGGGGGAAAGTGGCAAGAAGGTGACAAGCAACAGGGAGAAAGCAGAACTATTTAAGTCATTTTTTGCATCTGTCTTTACACAAAGGGAAAAAAACAGTCCAACCTACCAAAACCAGTGCCATAAAAAACAGAACAGAAACGCAAGTTAAGATAGGCAAGAAAATGGTAAGTGAGCACCTGTCCAGCCTAGACGAGTTCAAATCACCAGGACCAGATGGATTACACCCCAAGGTTCTCAAGGAACTGGCAGACGTGATCTCAGAACCACTGAACTATATTTTTCAAAGATCCTGGAGCACTGGGGAACTACCAGAGGACTGGAAGAGAGCTGATGTAGTTCCCATTTTCAAAAAAGGGAAAAAAATAGATCCAGGAAACTACAGACCTATCAGCCTGACCTCAATACCTGGGAAGATTCTGGAAAAGATAATCAAACAACAAATCAGCGAACACCTTGATGCAAACAAAGTTATCACTAAAAGCCAACATGGGTTTGTCAAAAACAGATCATGCCAGACAAACCTTATTGCATTCTTTGACCAAGTGACAAAACTAGTGGACCAGAGGAATGCTGTAGATATAATTTACTTGGACTTCAGTAAGGCATTTGATAAAGTAGATCACAACCTACTACTTGATAAGATAGAAAAATGTGGGTTAGATAGCATCACCACCAGATGGATTCGTAGCTGGCTGACAGGCTGTACTCAACATGTGGTCCTCAATGGAACTGCATCTACATGGAGGGAAGTGTGTAGTGGGGTGCCCCAGGGCTCTGTTCTGGGCCCAGTGCTCTTCAACATCTTCATCAATGATTTGTATGAGGGGATAGATGGGGAACTCATCAAATTTGCAGATGACACCAAGCTGGCAGGAATAGCCAATACTCCAGAAGATAGGCTTAAGATACAGGAGGATCTGGACAGACTCGAACACTGGGCACTATCTAACAAAATGAAACTCAACTGTGAAAAAAGTAAGGTTCTACATTTAGGCAGGAAAAATCAAATGCACAGGTATAGTATAGGTGGTACCTTCCTCGATAGTAGTAACTGTGAGAGAGATCTCAGAGTCCTAGTGGACAATTACTTAAATATGAGCCAGCAGTGTGCTGCAGCTGCCAAAAAAGCCAACATAGTGCTAGTCTGCATTAACAGGGGATAGAATCAAGATCACGTGAAGTACTAATACCACTTTACAATGCCTTGGTAAGGGCACACCTGGAATACTGCATCCAGTTTTGGTCACCACAATGTAAAAAAGATGTCGAGACTCTAGAAAGAGTACAGAGAAGAGCAACAAAGATGATTGGGGGACTGGAGGCTAAAACATATAGGGAACGGTTGCTGGAATTGGGTATGTGTAGTTTAATGAAGAGAAGGGTGAGGGGTGACATGATAGCAGTGTTCCAATATCTCAGGGGCTGCCACAAAGAAGAGGGAGCCAAGTTATTCTCCAAAGCACCTGAAAGCAGGACAAGAAGCAATGGATGGAAACTAGTCAAGGAGAGAAGCAACCTAGAACTAAGGAGAAACTTCCTGACAGTTAGAACAACTAACCAGTGGAACAACCTGCCTCCAGAAGTGGTGAATGCTCCAACACTGGAAGTTTTTAAGAAGAGACTGGACAGCCATTTGTCTGAAATGGTATAGGGTTTCCTGCCTGAGCAGGGGGTTGGACTAGATGACCTCCAAGGTCCCTTCCAACTTATTGTTATTGTTATTGTTATTGTTATTAGGACATGTTCAGAGTAAGTTGTCACTCCTCCAGTGATCTAAATCCTTTTGGAAATGGCCTCTGAAAAGTGCAGTCTTCCTAGTGATATGCGGGTTTGTTCCATGAAAAAGATAAGAGTTTTTCTCCAGTGCTCCCTTTCCTAGTTTTTAAATAAGAATCTAAATAAACAGCTCTTTTTTTTGCAGAGTACAGTTTGCAGTCAAAAAGAATAGTTCAATGCCTTCAATGTCTGGTGCTCCACAAATAACACTGTCTCCTTTCAAATGGAACTTCATGAAACTTC
Organism: Vipera berus; assembly: GCF_964194415.1. Classification (NCBI taxonomy): domain Eukaryota; kingdom Metazoa; phylum Chordata; class Lepidosauria; order Squamata; family Viperidae; genus Vipera; species Vipera berus. Next base: position 23,244,657 of record NC_138208.1, read on the forward strand.
CTATAGAGTCTAGTTGTTTGAAATTAGCTCTAGAAAAAATTCTTGAGATTTTGAACCATATAAATTGTTAAAATATTTTTTTTCTGACTGGGAGCCCAATCTTGAGCCAGCCACTTCAAAGTCTTAACATACGTAACTGCTGCAATGTCATCTTGGGCAGACTCTTTGTCTAAAGGATTTTTTTTTTGGCCTTTAGATCTGATTGGACTGGGAATTGGATGGAGAATCCATATTGTGAGATGACATTTGAAAGTTGGGGCAGCCCATTAACGAATAAATAGATTTACGATGTTAATTCCATTTCCATTATTAGTTAATATGTAGCATAAAATATTCTCTTTGTAACATTGTTCACCGTCTCTTTGTTCCTTCATTTTATTCCAGAGTTCTATCTATCAGATTATCCCAAAAAGACTTTGCCAACTGTAAACAGTATCATCCCTCACCTACACTTTTTTGACAGACAAGCAGTAAATGAGAAGGAAAAGACTCTTCGGGGATGGGGATTTTTAAAGGCACCCTCTTCCTTTCCATCAGCAGGTGGCACTCAAATAACATTCTTCTGGTCTAACTGATTCATTGGAATCTCCTTCCCCTGACCTTTGAGATACATTTTGAGCAAAGAAAAGGTGTAATAAAAAGGGGCACCTGGAAAATTAAAGAACAAGTATTGACCTCTCCGTCTGTTTTAAGGAATAATCTCAACGAAGCATATGGTTTCGTCCCCAGTCTGAATAGGGAGGCAGTAAAACCATTGCTGAAATAACTTAGCCATGAAATTTTCCTCTTTCATCTTCTATACAAGAAATGGAGATAGATGCCTTTACTTATTTGCAGGATTAAATATTCAGAACTCAACTTGCACTTGGATACCCCAAAATATGGTAGTAGCCCCATGCACAATTTGAGCTAATCTGAGCAATCAGTTGAATAAAACTCTTTGATCCTTGGATTTTAGGATGAGACGGAATCCAGACCCTTTTAGAATAAATATCAATAGAATCCATGGAACACATTAAATCTCCCATCGCAATCAATGATATATAAAAAGTTTACTTAGCATTATTTTTACTGCATTCAATGAGCTAATTCCCAAATAAGCACATATAAAGATATATTTTTTCAAAGTGACTTTTAATTCTATGTCTGTGTGTGTCCTCATAACTGGTAATATACAACATCAAAAAATCCACTGTGGCTTCATGTATCTCCTTCTGTACCGAGTTTGGTTATGTCTCTCAATGCCTCTTCTAACATTCTTAAATTGTAAATGTTTAATATTATAGAAGAATGAAAGAGCACTATCAATTTATTCTGTGATCACCTGTTGTATAACATAAATACAGAAAAAATGTTTTTGATCAAGAAAACCTGGGACATGCAAGCTGTATAAATAAAATGGAAAAGCTACTGTGAACAATAAAAAGAAATCTTAGGAACTCAAGAATGCCAGGAGATAAATAAATTTCAGGAAACAAATAAGGGGAAAAATTGCAACCATAGAAAAAGCTTAAAATTGTTGAAAACTGAAAGCATCGTTCTATGAAAAATCATTGCATTACTTAAGAAAAACAAACACAAACCCTAAAATGTAATTGAATCTCTAGGTTTTTAATACAATGGGAAACAAAGTCAGAGAAATATAGATTAAGCAGAGCTGAATCTTTAACTCCTGGAACCTGATGTTTTTCTTTTTTTAATATTATTTATTGTTTTATTATAAAAATAAAAGAGAAAACAGAAAAAGCAACCAACCAAAATGAAACAAAAGTATACATTCAACACTAGCAACAAAAAAGAAAAAAATATTTATTATCTCAAACACTTAAAGAAGACTTTTGCATTATTTTTTTATTATGTTTAACATAATGTAAAATAATGTAACATAATCTAGGAGGAGGAGGAATAATTATTGTGTGAATGTGTGCTACTTGCCGCCTCAGTACTCTTTAAGGTGTGGGTAGGGTTTACTTAATTTTTTAAAAAACAGATTGTTTAGTTTCTATATCTTACAAAGTTTGGTATAAAAGCAACGGACTTTATATGATGCAGTAGATTCCAGCTGTGCCTCCCAGATGTCTATTACAAAGCATATTTATTTATTTATTTATTTATTTATTTATTTATTTATTTATTTATTTATTTATTTATTTATTTATTTATTTATTTATTTATTCAATTTATATACCGCCCTTCTCCCGTAGGACTCAGGGCGGTTCACAAGGTTTTTTAAAAACAATACAACAATTACAAAACTTAAAATCAATTAAAAAATTATATAGACCTTGCAATAAAACCCCAGTTAAAATACAGTTAAAATCCCAATTAATATGCTCAGACCAGGCCAGAGAGCTCAAAGAGCCAGTTCTTCAGGTCCCGGCAGAATGAGCGAAGGTTAGGGGCAGTCCTAAGCTCTACAGGCAGCTGATTCCAAAGGGCAGGCGCACCCACAGAGAAGGCCCTCCCCCTGGGTATTGTCCGCCGGCAATCTTTTACCGGCGGTACCCTGAGAAGACCCTCCCTGTGGGAGCGCACAGGACGAAGGGAGCTTGATGCCGGCAGCAGGTGTTCCCTCAGATATCCCGGACCCAAGCCATTTAGGGCTTTATAGGTCATCTTGATTAGGACATGTTGTACTAAGACTGAACTCAGAAATGGAAAGGTCAATAAATTTATGATATCAAAAGTAAAGAAATAAAGTTTGTACTTCAGCCCTTATTATCACTATTCACCTTTTGTCAAGACACAGTTACGTCCAGTGTTTCTTGGGTATGATAAGATAATAGGGAATGGGAAGAAAGGAAAATGCTCAGACCGTGATGATACAACTGGGCAATTCTGCCATTGAACACTAGATTTTCCAGAGACTATATTATCTATTCCATGTAGAATGCCACTAGCATTTCCTGTTCTTGCCTGGTTCTTCTCAACTTACAAAATGCTAAAACGTTTTGAAATACATTTACGAATATCTTACATAATTGGTCAATACTACTAGAACCAATGTCTGAACAATTATTGTTTTAAATCTTATACTTATCCTATAAAAAAATAAACGCATAAAGTAGTTTATAAGTAAATAAATAAGTAAGTAAATAAATAAGGAGTGGAAGGCATTAGACATTAAGAGGATTGTGAAAGATTCAAAACAGCTGAAGTAACTTAAGAGATAAGTACTATTAAACTAAAGTAGAAGAAGGGTCACCATTTAAATACTAAAGAGTAATAGATGTAATGCCTTGAATAACAGTAACCAAAGAACCAATGAGTGTCCAACAGGATATGAGAAAAAAGAAGGAATTATTGGTAGAAGATGAAACGGAGGGAAAGGTTTCAAATAGTTTTCATTGTAATAGTGAAGTACTACAATAGTTTCTTTCTTTAACCTGATTTCCTGAATATGTGACATTTATTTGTGACTAGATACACCACAGGTGTCAAACTCGCCATGTCATGTGACGTGTTGTGATGTATCGTGAATCTTTTTGCATTGCTGACAATGGGCTGGGCGCTGCTTTGGTATGATGAAACCATCCCACGGACTGGCAGTTTGACACCCGTGAGATACACAGTGATCATATGTCTACATATGATGACATATGTAGGTTAAAGGAAATGATTTATTGGGATTTATTTCAGAAAAAACATTCACTTAGATTCATCTAAAAAATGGCCATTATTTTACATAGATAACTTAGCTACATGGGAGCCATCATAGAGATCATACAATCCAATGAAATGAACCTAAGTTAGTCTGGCCATTATAGAGTTGGAGTTTCAACAGCTCTTACTAGCATTTAATCTATTTCAGATGGTTCAGGAAGTGAGAGAACTAGATAAAGGCAGCAATTGGTTGCTGAACAATGCAATGGAAAGTGCTGGCTCCAGCTGAGGAAAAAAAAGCTCCATGTTAGACAACGGGTCTTGGTTAATGCTGGTCTGCACTGACATGTTGGAATTATTGAGGCTTTGTTCAGAAAGACCAGAGTGTCTAAGTAACTTTATCACTGAGGGACCTTTATGATCAAATTACTCCTTAAGATCTTAACAAAACATTCAAATTTGTTTTCAAACCTAGACCAAACAGTATGGTTTACAATGGCCAGACTACATTGAGAAGTATTTGTTATGAAATTTGAAGCAAGGGTTGAAGAGTTCCTCGTTTGGAGAACTGGGGATTTTGAAGCAGGAAAGAAGAGAGATCTTAATAAGGGGTGGTTTCCTCTTACCTCTTTCGTCATTGCCACGCCTCTCAATATACACATCTAGGAGTATCTCTTCTTTTAATTTCTCTTCCTACGTGATGGATCATTACCTTAAAGACTGACGAAACTGGAATACCTGTCCTTTGATCTACTATTAGCTGAAGCTGTTCCCATAATAAATTCGGCTCCCATCTGGGTTTTCCTGCTCATTTGCTGGGAGATCTGATTGAACACTGTTTTCTGACCTATTGTAAATTGGACCTACTCTTTTCCAGTTGCTGGTATGTTCTTGAACATTTTTTTTTCTCCCAAGTAGCTTTAACAATCTGGTTTTCAATAACTTTCTTGGTCTTAGTCTTTTATTAGTTTTATAAGATAGTTGGGTTTTCTTTATATACTTTCTACAAAATAATTGTAATTGGCAACATGGGAAGCAAGAAAAGTGCTGGCTTCAGCTAATATAAGGACAGTGCATCTGTTTAATATAAATGTATTCAATATCTTCTGTGAAATCTCTCTGGGAAGTATAAACTTTTATCAGTACCCTTTCAGCCTGAGCATGAAGAATATGCTTATTCTAGAGAAAGGATGACCTTTCCCTTGATTTCTTTAAAAAAATTTCATCTAATTCTGGAGAAAAGTAATCTGAGTGGAGTAAGAACAAAGTAGGTTTGTGAGTGATAGTGAAATTTTGTCTTATATCCTTAATACTTCCTAAAGAGGAAATGGCTGCATTTCATGTTTGGTATTTCTAATTTGGAAAGCTGGGTGGATACTATTTACAAAGGGCATTTTCTTCTTTGGTATTGCTTTTGAAATCCCACAGAATATTCTCAATCATGGATCAAAGAAATACCATGGCATCTGATAGACAAGTGAAGATTGCAACTTACAATCTCTTTAGGCTAAGTTCAAAGTTAGTTCAAATGGAGGCATCACGATTTATATTTTTCCTCATGTGGTTCCTCTTGTTTGATGAAATTATCATGGCACAGTTTACTTTGGAATAATCTCATTAATTTCTGGGTAACAGTTGTGTTGGCAAACCATAAAATTACATTCTCTGCTGCCACATTCTGATGACCACCAGTTATATTGCAACTTTCTTTAGAAGGCTGAACTGCTCAAGGGAGCACAGCCTTTCCTCAAGAAATCTGTTTCTTAATATTCCACTTCTTTTTATAAGAGAAGGCACTAGTGCTAAACAATGTTTCATAAGAATGTGTTGATCTAATGGAAACAGCAGATACAGGAACATATTCTCCTTTAAAAGAAAAATGTGAGGTATGATATAAAAGAAGATATACACAGATATAAGGGGGTCAATGAAGACAGAAAACAGTAGTTTTCTGATGGCCTATTGGTTAAAGTTTTGTTGGCATTATATGACATCAACATTTGTATAGATGAGTATCTGTAAATATCCAAAGTTTCTCATCTTCTCCTATTGTGGCTTTTCTATCCATCCAAGCTATCTTCACCATAATAGTATCTCTCCTCCGCTCTGTGCAAGACAGTTAGCTTTGTAAAATTGTCCCCATCTGACATCTGGCACACGGCACATAAAACAATAATTGGGGGAAGATTACTAGTAGACCAACAAAGATTTTCCTCGATGGTGATGTATAAGGTGGCACCACTTCTTTTCACTAAGTTTTTTAGTGTTTTCTGATTGAACTAGGACATACATAAGCTAGTTTTTTAGGGACGCGGTGGCTCAGTGGGTTAGGACGCTGAGCTTGTCCATCAGAAGGTCGGTAGTTTGGTGGGTTGAATCCTGAGTGCCGCGTAGCAGAGTGAGCACCTGTTACTCGTCCCAACTTCTGCCAACCTAGCAGTTCTAAAGCATGTAAAAATGCAAGTAGAAAAATAGGGACCACTACAGTGGGAAGATAACAGCGTTCCGTGCACCTTTGGCATCTAGTCATGCCGCCCAGATAACCACGGAGACGTCCTCGGACTAGCACGCATGTGAAGGGGAAACTTTACCTTTAAGCTAGTTTTTATTGCTCTAAATCAGAAAAAGTATATTTGTAGAAGATCACTCGTGGTATACCATTGACATTTATTCATTTATTCATTTTTTTCTCTTAAATTACACTATACTTTTCTTTTGGATAACTCAAGACAGCAGATGTCAAGGAGGATCAAAAGATCCTATGATCCTTTAAACCAGAAAGGACAGCTCTTTGTCAATAATCATTGATAAATAAGCAACTCATCTTTAGCATAGGAAGGTGTGTTTTTTTCTGCTAAGGAGAATGAGGAGAGTATTTTCTCCTCTTTTAATATATGTTGTGAAAATGACCTGTCTGATGTGCTTCAGGTCTTACATGAATATGGATCCTCTGTTAATAAAAGGAGCTTAATTTTTTTAGGCTTCAATGCAAGCCTGAAACCATGGTGCTGCTGGTGCTGCCACTTGAATGCATTAAAATTAAATGCTGTTCTTCTAACTAAATTCTACAGAAATTAACCTTTTAATTTACATTACTACCTACATCACTTTCCAAAATCTGTTTTGAGGGCTTTTGGGGGAAAAAGTGTTAATTTATGCCCTATTAGATGAATTTTTTTTAAAAAAGATCAAGCTGTCTGCTGTTAAAAAATATTACATATTTTCTTTATTCTCCTCTTGGGATTTCAGGGACACTTTGTAAATAATTATCATGCTCCTTTAAAGAGGGGGGAAAGGGTCCAATTATGGAAAATATTCATTAAAATCTCAATCGCAAAATATCAAAAGGCCACAACAGTGCTTAGTTCTGTTTTCTTGAAGTTAAGATTATCTGTCAAAATCCAAGTGAGTTATAATCACAGGTGATGTCTGTAACATCCTAAGATGATAGATGATTCAGAAAAATAATTTGGTTTTCAGTTACATGAATACTATTGCTATAAGTAGATTGCAGAAGTGGAGATGATGTTGATCTGTCATATTCAGCAACAAATATCACCAAAGGAGCTTGAAATAATCCATCAGAGCAGGGGTGTCAATCTTTTGGTTGCATCATATGGAGGCTGCATCCACCCCAGCTCTGGCAATGCAAAAAAAGTTGTGATATGTCGCGACAAGTCATGTGACATGGCAAGTTTGACACCCGTGCATCAGAGCAAATTTATAATGTGAAAAGTCATATCAGTTAAAGCTATATTATTATTCCAGGCAGAGGAATCTTGCCCTAAGCTGAATTTAATTATTTTAAAAAAATGTCAGAAAATATTATATATTAAGTGACACATTAAATCATATCTAATGACAAACTTTTCTTAAGTGAGACTTTCTATCCCAGAAGACTAAAGAGAGGTACAATGCAAAACAAATTATTATTTCAGGAGGTGTAAGCTGATTTATCTCAGGCTTTAACAGTATTTATAATCTATGTGTAGATTATAGTTTTTATTAGTCCCATCCAGCATAGCAGTCATGATAAATGCAAATTATGGAAATTCAAACCCAACTGGTCCCTGTCAATTATCTTGGTGTGAGGAAACTTTATTGCCTCCATCATATCTTCCTTTGATAGAAACACAAGACTTCTCCAATAGTCCTTTTTCTGTCACTTAATTAGCAAAGGCCCAGGCTTGATTCAGATCTACTGAATTATGATGTCACTGCTTTTTCTCATGCTGGTGCCAGAAACAAGTTAGATGGATTCCTCAAGAGAAGAGAAAAAACAGGGATAGGAGTATGATCAGCAGGAGAATGCACAGAAGCAAGGTCCACAAGGCACAAGTAACTAGTGTACAGGAGATGATTGTAGAAGGTTTCAAACTTACCTGTGGTTCCACAAATTTTCTTAGGGGATCAAATTATTTTCCAGAGCACCAAAAATCAAGATGAGAAATCACTTAAGGCTTTCAAAAAGAGACTGGACATTTATCTGAAATGGTATAAGGCCTCCTACTTGAGCAGGGGTTAGCATTGGAAAACCTCCAAGGTCCCTTCCAACTCTGTTATTCTATGTTCTATGTTCTACTAAAAAAATCTATTTTCAAAATCATATTTTACTAGTCAAAACATACTTGCAAACTAAAACATTTAATGCCTTATTTTCTACAAAGGGCAGAGGATTTATGAAGTTATCACGTGACAAAGGAAGCACCATCTGCACAATTTAATTTAGATTGGAATATTAGCGCGTTAAATCTAGAAAATGTCCACACACACAAAAATTGATCACAAAGGCCAATGAAGTGAAAAAAATAAATTAGAGAAGGGGGGCTGAGTATCTAATAAGAAGAAAAGCAAGTGACAATTCTTATTTTATCTCAGACTATGGCAGGGATTTTCTTTTGCCATAGAATGCCCAGAATGGAGTTCCGGCACCTTTTTTGGATGGAACCTTGTAGGGTAGGCAAGGTGGGTTGTATGGCGTGTGTGAGTTCCGGCACTTTTCTTTTTTTTTTTTTACAAAAGAAAGCACTGGACTATGGTATCTGGAACTCACTGGTTGTGTGTTTATAACTCTCTCCTAATTATGCGACGTGAACTCTTAACTAAATATAAATTGAGAAGGAAATAAAAGGGGAGCTCATGCTGAATACTCTTCAGCTGCCTAAATTTAATTTTAATTTTTAATTTTTATTTTTTTTTAATTTTAATTCCATTTATATCCCGCCCTTCTCCGAAGACTCAGGGCGGCTTACAAGCTTAGCAGTAGCCATCATTCTATGTATATGCCTGCTTATTGGGCTTTCATACACCCCCCAAGCGGCATTATTACAAAGTCAGCTTAATTGCCCCCAACAATCTGGGTCCTCCTTAGCCAAATTGATTGGCTAAACCCCTGCTTATGGATAGGAAGGCATAAAAAGATTTGATATACCTGTAATATTTGATAGGGATTAGTGCACAAATACTTAATGGTTTACTTGATGAAGTGGATACTGTACTAAATATGAGGACATTTTGCAACAATTTTATCAGTTTTAAATTGTGCAATTTATTAAAAGAGTGTTTATCTTAGTGAATGATTTTTTAAAAGAAATAGTGTTCATTAAAAAACCTGCAGAAAAATGTCTTTGACAGTGCTCTTCTTAAAAAAAAAACCCTCTCAAGTGTGAGCAGAAACTGTTTGGCTCAATTAAAACACACATAAGAGATTTTTGAGTACTTAGCAAATAACAATCTGAAAAAGAAAAGACATATATTATACCTTTGACAATTTCCTTGTAACACCCATTGAGCTTAGACACAATGATGTAATATTTGAGAGAAATGTAACCTATTTGGCAGGATTGTCCAGACAGGAGAAGACTTCTCCCACACTTTCTTTGGCTTTAGTTATATTATCTTGTTCAGCTGGATTTCTCTCAGTTGGGCTTGAGACAGAAGGTGTACTGGAGTGAAGCAAAAATAAATACACAAGCAGAGAAAATGATAAAATAGAGTAAGACATTCTCTCTGGTGCTGGCACGCTGATAGGTGTGTAAATGAGGATCTGAGAATATCTGCATAACTGATTTTTGCATTCTGACAATGAATCTAATATAAGGGGATCTGTAACTTGAGTTCACAGGCCCAAGTTAATCAAGACAGGAAAATTTAACAAGATAGAGCAAATAACCAAGGCCCAAGGTAAAAATCAAATATAATTCCAAATGGCATTCACAAATCGAAGATTCAGCAGCAACTTCTCTGCACATGAAAATACTTATTTTAAGGGATACTTAAATGACGTGTCTGCCTAGTTAGACCAATAGAAAGGCATTGATTCTAGCCTTACAAAAGTTTGAGAATAATCAAGTAATCTGTCTTTCTAGCATACCCTTCCTTACCTGTAGTTAATGACAGTCTAAGGGAACCTGGAAAGTATAAGTGCCAGGGTAATTGAATATTTATTACTGTACTCAGTGTGAATATTCAGTGTTTATTATTTGACTATTTTCTTCTCTGCCCAAGACAAGTTTTTAACTAATAGTTGTTTTTTCACTAAAAATATATCAAGAGCTAACAAAATAATCCTGACAAATACAATATATAAAGCTAGAAACCAAACTGTTGTAGATTACTTTAACTAATAATTAAAAGGAAAAGGTGTTGCTCTTCATTAGGGGTGTCAAACTCGCAACGTCATGTGACGTATTGTGACGTATGGCAATTTTTTTGCCATTGCAAGGGGGTGGGCAAGGGGGTGGGCTGAGCGCGCTTTCGCTATGATGTATCCAGCCCGGGGGCTGACAGTTTGACAACCCTGCTGTACATTCTACAAAAATTGCAAAATAAATTGAAATGCAAAATAATTGATGACATACAATTATGTGCTCCAGATATGGAGTATTGAAAAAAAAAAGAAACAAGTTTTTCCATTGGAGAACTAAAACTCTGAAGCCCTTCAGAAAAACCAAAACTGACGAGTTACCGCAAAACTTCAGCTTTGAACACACAAAAGATTGCAAATATTAAACTGCCCCCTTCTATTTATACCAAAGAGGATTATTCTTTTGAAATGAAATCTACCCTTCCTCCAAGAAAAGGAAGAGTAGAAGACATTGTTTCAGTTTCTAAACTGCCAAACATATATTTTAAAAATGTGTCAATCATTCATTGAACCAATGCCAGATAGTTTGAAAATCAAAACTTCCACACTGCAGTCATTAAGATAAAGTTGAAATAGACTTGGAGCAAGGATGGATTTGGAAATAAAGGGTTGCTCAAATTACCTCTACAATGAATACAATAATCAGCTGTATTATTATATTCCACCGAAGATACTACCTAGCCTAGTAACGAAATGTTCGGAAACCAACCTGGAGAACAAACCTCATCCTACACCTGAGCTACAGATATTCACCACTATTGCAAACAATCAGTAATTAATACAACTGTCTCTTGTCCATAGAACATTGTTCAACTTCTCCCACAAACCTGTCCTGGGAACAGAATCAAAGGCAGAAAGGCTGTTACCAGATGTTAGGATATTGCACAGTTAGGTGGCTCAGTACAGTATTCTAGTGTGGCTCTATCCTCCCTAAAGGTCACCTATAATCTAGCATCTGGTAAGCCCTTCTCCAAATTATAGATTCCTACTCAACTAGCTAGCAATTATTGAAAACAAGCTAATAGACCTATAATTGACGGAGCTGACTTCCTCACCTTAGATATAGGTAATAGCAGCTTGAAATTAAGTCATAGGTAAATAGCTTGTTCTATTAATTTTTATTTAAAATTTGAGGCTGCCAGAATAAATATCTATAGCAACCCACATACTTTTAGTTCCTGCAGAATTATATCATCATGCCCAGGAGCTTTCTTAGGATTCAGCAAAATGGATTAAGTTCCTATCTCAGAATGAGCTATTGGAAAGTCGGAAAGTCAGGTATGTTTAAATTCAAGAGTCCTGTAGATAGCAATAGCTTATTCTATTTTTCAGTGAAATCGATTTTCCATTAGAGCAATGTTTCTCAACCTTGAAAATTTTTAAGATATGTGGGCTTCAACTCCCAGATTTCCCCAACCAGCATGCTACCTGGAGACTTCTGGGAGTTGAAGTCCACATATTTTAAACTTGCCAAGGTTGAGAAATGCTGCATTAGAGAATAGAGGGAAATCCACTGAATATCAGAATGATTTAATGACATTGCTCAAAGAGGAGGAAATCAAATATCTCTGCAGGTCCTGCAAGACAAGACTCTTCCTTCCTTCCACCCTTAATCATTATAGATTTAAATATTTTATTTTGATAGTAATGCTGGTGGGGTAGACTAGATCATGGTGATTATAAACTAGTATTTTGGGCCTTGCGGAATCTTTAATCAAGCCAGGTTTGAGAAGATTTGTTTTTTAAGTAAATTCTTCCATCTGCATTCCAAACATCCTGCAATACAGCTATGAAATATGCATTGGCATATCTATGTAGAGCAGATCTAATATTGTTAGCTTCTGCTGCTGCTGCCTTGAGAATTAGAATCTGGGGAGAAACAAACAAAAATATATGTTTGGTCTGCATAGCTTCGGACTGCTGTATTTTATTATATCTAAAATAGGAGGATTCTGAGGGTTAGGAGACAGTAAGAATCAGCTAAATAGGCTGAGTATGAAAGACAAATTATCTCTTTCTGTTTAAAAGTTTAGTGAAAAGTTGCCAATTGCAAAACAAAACAGGAAACAATAAAGTGTGCAGAGGCTAGAATGTAGCTGACTACACAGGAACCCTCACTTGAAATAAATTTGTATTTTTGAATTTTTCAGATAACCAAAATAAGGATTTAGTGTGAACAATAAAACAGTGGAATGGCTTATCTTCAGAAGCTGTGGGTGCTCCATCACTAAAGGCTTTTAAAAAGAGACTGGACAGTCATTTGTCTGAAATGGTATGGGTAGGCAACCTTGGCTCTTTTATGACTCGTGGACTTCGACTCGCAGAATTCCTGAGCCAGCATGGCTGGCTCAGGAATTCTGTGAGTTGAAGTCCACGAGTCATAAAAGAGCCAAGGTTGCCTACCCCTGGCTGGGTCTCCTGTTTGAACAGGGGGTTGGACTAGAAGACCTCTAAGGTCTTTCCAAGTTTGTTATTCTGTTAAATTCTGTTAAGAAATCTATTAGTAAGCAGTAAATTGAGGCAATCCATCATCCAAAACAGGCCAATATTGGGAAAAACAATAATGTTGAGATTTTTAGAAGCCCTAACTCAATTGAGAAAAACAAGCAAAACAAGCCCAGCAAGACTTTTAGTAGGGCAATATTGGAAGAAGGAAGAACTGCCGACTATAGAAGAATGGACTTTAAAAGTTTCCAACCTGGCGGAAATGGCAAAGATTTCAGCGTACTTGAAAGACCATTCGCAACAGAGATATATTGTGGAATGGAAAAAATGGATTGATTATATTCAGAATAAATATGGGACTAAAAAGTTTCATTTAGCATTTGAATAAGTATTGATGTGATATTTATATTGCTTGTAGTTATTTTATAAGAGTTAAAGTGCGATAGATTTAATAGCTTATTGTTGTTTGCATAAGGTAGATTATGATTGTTTGTATTTTTATACCCTGTATTTAGCTCTGGGAAGTCGGGGAGGGGGGAGGGGGAAGGGAGGGAGGTGTTGGGGAGGGTTGGGGAGAGGGGAGGGGGTTGGGAGGGGTTTTGTTTGGTTAAAAAATGTATTGTAAAACTTTTCAATAAAAAAAGAGAAAAACAAGCAAGCAAAGGAAAAAACGAAACCCCTCATATTCATGGGTAAACAAAACATCAGAAAAAAAGTTCACAATCACGGCCTATTCACAATGATGGCTGGCTGGGGAATTCTGGGAGTTGAAGTTCACAAGTCTTAAAGTTGCCAAGGTTAAACACCCCTGTTTTACTGCATCCTAATATTTTCTTATCAAATGAGGGGGAACATAAACTTAGCAGCCAAAGACTATCCATCTCTATTTAGTTAAACTCTTCATGTCCCCATAACAATGGAAGACATATGATAATGGCCTGAAGGGCAGGAAAAATTAAAATTTAACTTTATCAACAGTGAAAATATGGATGGAATTACTCCCAGGAAGTTTCTGGAACAGCACTTGTGCTGAAGCAAAATAATATCCTGGCTATCTAGGAGCTGAGTCACTTCTGCCTCAAGTAACTGGAAAATGATGAAATGTTAACTTATTTTTAAAAAAGAAAAAAAGAAAAGCACACAAAAAAAGAATAGGCAAAGAAAAAGAGTAATATATTAGAAAAATGTCTCTGCCAGATTTTGAATCACCAATCTTTTATTTATAAAGCAAATTCCATAGCCATTATTATATTAGTGTATTCATGGTAAACAAAAAGCTCTGAAAAACAGTAGCAATCAACAGGTTAGTAAGGAAGGAATTTTTATTTTAAAGTTGGTTTGTTGTTTCTTCATGTACCATATCTGCATTTTGATGCTTAAGCCTGTTACATATAAATTCAATTTAGAATGTGTGTGTTTGTGTGCATGTAAATGTTTATGCACAACTTTATGTGTCCAGGAAGACCTACTACCCATAAGAAGGAAAGTGATTGGCAGGTGCTTTCCTGGAAGAGAAAAATGAGAGGGCAGAGAACAAGGGAACTGTCCAATAGGAGGATATGGAACCAGCTATAGAGTCAAGCCAAGGCAGAAGTAGCTTAAAGATGAAATACAGATATGCCTTTGGTTGGTTTCATATATTGTGCCAATGGTTAAATTATACTTTAACCTGCTTTATTGAACAAGCTGTAGTTTGTTCATAAATTAGTGCTAAGCCATGGATCATGATGTATAAAAAAATATGAGATCAGATTCATACAAATGTGTAGCTGAAACCATGAAAATTACATTGGGATTTAGCATTTTGTATGAATTAATCTGTTTAATGTAGTTTGATATAGTGCTTAAGACATCTGGTTAGAAATGGGAGATGGTGAGTTCTAGTTCTACCTTAGGCATGAAGTTAGCTGATTGACTTTGGGACAGTTATTTTCCCACAGCCCTAGGAAGCAAGCAATGGTGAACCATTTATGAAATCTTGCCAAGAAAAGTGTAGAGACTTGTCCAGGCAGTCGCCGGGAGTCAAAATATGACAAATTTTGTAACAAAAAGTTACAAAAATGTATAATTATTACATATAGAATGCACTACTTTTTAAATGATGAAATTTGAATTAGAAGTTCAAAACTATGAAATGGGTGAAATCTACAACAGATGTTTGGTCCTGTGTAGTTTATTCAAAAGTGAATTATAATTGACTTCACTAGCTATTTCTAGATAATTAAATAGAGCACAATTTAAATATAGCATCCAGTGCATGGAAGCTGACCTCACAAAAGTTGGCTAGTGGCTAGTGTTTGTATTATGAGGAAATACCAAGAAAATGAAAGCCATCTATTCTTTTTTTTTGCTGCCAAGATCCAAGAAATTACATGGATTCAAACTCCATTTGTCTGTACTAATTATTTAATTGCAGTCTTATTTTGTTGATGTTAGATTTTTTTATAAAGAGTGCAAACTAAAAGTTTAATTAAACCTTAAAGCCTTAACCCTTAAAAATGCCTCCAAGTTGGATAACAATTCTTCTGATACATTTCCTGCTCCTTTTTCAACACTAATAACTCAAATCTATTACTGTGAGAACTTAAGGACAGATAGCCTGAGGACATCTGATGAAAAGCAAGGCTGAGGAATCAATATATAATTTATAAAGAAACTCATCCATACTTAACCCTCCTCTTAGCAGTGTACAAAATGCATAATCTTTCTCCTAAAGTTTCTAGCAGAAAGTAGCAATATCCTTAATGTTTGAAAAATCTAGATACTACATACTTAATTGCTTTCAATTGTTCCATTCTGCAAAAGTGTGGAGGTTTGTGAATGGTTCCTTTTATTTTCATCTCAAAATTTCTTTTGTATTAAAACTGAGGTCTTGCAGAGGGCTATAGAAGGACAAGTCCCATGCTTCCTAACTCACAGGGCCCCTCATCAGTGACCACACTAGCTTTGGTTTCTGTAAATATGAGAGGCCATTATTAAATATGGAGGCCATTATTTCATCATCTGTAGTTTAAAGTGTTCTGAGTTATAAAAATAAATCCAGTTATAATTTCCAAGTGGAGTGAACAATTTGGTAAATATGTAAGATTGTGCAGAGTCCTGACTAAACACGCAAAATAATAAAGTCCACTGAATAAGACTGTAATTGAACAGCAAATCTGGGAAAATTGCTGAGGAGAAAGGCCCTGAATATAACTTTATTTCTGGGACAAAATCAAGGAATCAAGTTTCAATGAAAGCTTTCTGGATTTTTTAAAATTTAAATATTCCTAAAAAATCTGAAACTGATTGGTTTAGAACAGGTTTACAAATAAACTGAGGTATTTGTTAAGATTAGCCCAGACATGATTTTCTTAATTCCTTAGCAAGGAGCATAAAGGGCTTGTACATCATTTCCCCACTAGGAAACTTTCCCCCTCCAGAAAGTCAACAGGGGAAGCTGGCAGAGAAAGTTGCAAACTGCTCCCACATGCCACAGAGCTACCATTCCCTCCTGGAGGGCAGCTCTTTGAGAGCAAAAAGGGTGTTGTTGGGATGGAACCTCAGCTCTGAGTCAATCCTCCCTCAGGAGGTTCTTTGAGAGCAAACAGACTGCCTGCCAAAAGGAGGGGAACACCTCTGGCAGGCTGCAGAAACAGAAGTTGGATCCTGAAGAACTGAGGTCAATTCCTGCAGCCCTTTGGAGGAATTCCCTTAGAGAGGAGT
The DNA here is from genome assembly GCF_964194415.1 of Vipera berus. NCBI lineage: Eukaryota > Metazoa > Chordata > Lepidosauria > Squamata > Viperidae > Vipera > Vipera berus. Next base: position 23,261,056 of record NC_138208.1, read on the forward strand.
TGAACTCAGCAAGCAGTTCTTTCACTCTATCTGCTTAATGACCCGGGAGATGCTGAATGACTGCAACCCAAAATGCTGGGATTGTGGTTGTTGAACAAACCAGTCATAGGGATGTCTCACTTAACAACCGCTTCAATCAAAGACTGAAATTCTTGTCCAAATTATGGTTATAAATTAAGGACTGATTTCATTTTAATAGGTGTGGAGTTTTGCAGGGTTTTCCGAGGGTTTTGTGTGATTTTATTTTAATAGGTGTATTTTATAAACCACAGTGGTTTGTAAAGCATGGCTTATGGTCAGGCAAAAACACCAAAAATACCCTCTCAAGCCCAAGAAAAGCAACCCCTAACCCGATCCATATGTTTGAAATGGCCCTACACGTCCACACTGCACTGCTATCTAGTCCAGCTTTCAACCCTTATTCTCCAACCTAATAAATTCAGCTTCTTACTAAGGAAAGTTTGGCTGCCCAATTGTGATCTGTTCAGTTAAACAAACCATGAGTTAAGCCTAGCATGTGATCCAGATCAGTAAAAATCTCCACCTAGTTTCTACATGTATTGAGGAATGGTTTAGTACACTGTAATTCTGGCAAAAATCTAAAAAGTATTGTCATTAGGACATGCTTGCTGTTAAGTTGTCCATGACATGTTTGAACATAATCTGACTTGCCCTTTTCTTTAAGCCTTAAGGACACTCATTGCTAATAAAACAGCTTCTTTTTTGAATTTATGAGAAGTTGAAACTAATTTTTTTAAGTAGATATGTATCATATACATTCAGATAAGTAAAGTGAAATATTGTTTAAAATACTACAGCAATAGCAATAAGATTATAAGAAAAAGTATTGCTCAAAGTAAAAAAATTACCTTGGTAAGATGGGTGGCAAACAAACAAACAAATAATTGCACCCATGGGCTGATCTTTTTTTTTTAATCTAAAATGATTAGTCGTTGAAGATATTTCAGATTGTTAACTGCTTAATTACGATTTCTCTAAATTGTATTATTCTCCTAAGTCTTTCTTTCTGCCTTCATTACATTTTACATTTACTTGCTAAAAGTATCTGCTTTTAAAAATCTTAAGTGATTTTTTATAATTTACTTCTTTGTCAGCATTCATGTCTGTTTTAAATCAAACAGCTTTCTGGAACCATATCTTTCCTATAAAAAAGTCTCAGAAGAAACACTAAGCTTTCTGTCTGAAGGAATTATTTTTTCCTCTATTTTGATTGACAAAAAATGGCAGAATTTGGAGATGAAACAGGTTTGTTCTTCTCACATATGGTGCCTGACAGTCTAGCATGGCCATTGGCAATTTGCAATTGGGCTGGGAATTAGAATAGTTGAAACCTATCTCAAGCAGAGGGTGACTGATTTGGAAAGGGACCTCTAGAACAGAACATGTAATACTAAATCTGGTCCCTTGACTGAAAGAACCCATAATGTAGGTAGTCTGCACTTAACAACCACAATTGGGATAGGCAAGTCCATTGCTAAGCAATGTGATCATTAAGCAGGACATCACATGATTGTGACAGGCTTACAGCTTCACTTCTGCCATGGTTGTTAAGTGAGACATCATGTGACTATGACTTGCAATTTTATTGCTGGCTTCTCCATTAACTCTGTTTGTCGTAATCTGGCTGTAAAACATACAAATGGCGAATGCATGATCACAGGACAATATGACAGTCGCAAATTCCTGCTGGTTACAAAGTGCTGTAGTCTAATGGGGGCAGGAATGCTGAAACAATTGTAAGTGCAAGGACAGATTGTAACATTACTTTTTCAGTGTCAACATAACTTCAAATAGACATTAAACTGGGCAGTCATTAAGTGAGGACTACTTATTACCCTTCCTAGAGTTAGTCAATCATTTTTTGCCTGAGGCTTGATAGAAACCTTTATATCACAGTTACTTTCAACTATTTAGTCACTTTCTCTTTCTTTCTTTCTTTCTTTCTTTCTTTCTTTCTTTCTTTCTTTCTTACCACAAATTACTGCTTTTGCTTCAGTCTTTGCCATCTGTTAATAAACTGATGTCTCCAATTGTTGGGGGAAAAAAAGCATGATAACCAAATAGGCCTAAAGACCGGTACGTAGGTAACTTATTATGCAAACTCATGACATAACATCTATAAAAGCAGGAAAATGGAATTTTACCCAGCTTCTGCTACTTGCATCTGGTTTAACCAGGCATTTCAAGTCTCAGTATTCACTAATGTAGAAATGAATGTAAGAAACAGTTTTACAGTTCTTTATTCACTTATATGAGAACAAGCCCCATGCTGAACACAGAAATATTTATTTTAAGTAGATCTGTAAATATAGATCTGTGCTTCTATCTGATTTATGCCAATCCATTTTCCAGTTTCTCTTTAGCAAACAAAAACAAAATTATATCATGTTTAGAGGTGACATATATCCTACTTATACTGTGTTATTTTTTTAAAAAAAAGTTAGTTTGCCCTCTAAAGACATAAAGTTATTTAAGTTCCTACTTATTGGATCAGTAAATAAAGTGAATCACCCTGCCCATGGTAGGACACTCTGTACCATTCCAAACAAATAGCTGTTCAGTCCCCTCTTGAAAACTTCCAGTGAAAATCATCTGCCTACATTATTATATTCTCCACAAATCTAAGACAACCTTTCCACTATAAAGGTAAACCAAGGGGATAAAAACTAGTCTTCTATTCAAGTCACTATAGTAGTTTAGAAATATCCCCTGTTAGTTTAGCACAATCCTGAATGTATTTGCTGAATGCATGTGTCTTCCACCAAGTGGTAAGGAAGCCCTCCTATAAAATTTGCAACCAGAAGACCCTGTGTGTATTCAGATTAGGGCTATAGACATGGGCTGCAAAATTCCAAATAACCACTAGATAGCAGCAAGAGGTAGTTAAAACTAATTCTTTGTTGCTGTTAGTGACCATCTGATTTTTATTTTACTTTTTTGGCAAACCAGAAATGGAAGGCCTAATTTAGGGGAATGTGCACCGAGCTTTTATTTCAATAATATAAGGGGATTTGGAGCATGGAAAGCCATGCTTCTCCATCCATAAGATCTACTTTTGGAATGGCTACTCCTACTCCCAAGAGAAACTCTAACTCTCCGAAACTCATAATTAACCTGACTGCAAATGAATAATGTGATAATAATTAACTTCAATAATTAACTTCTTTGAAGAAAGATTACTGAAATCATGAAGGGAGTAGTCAGCATGGGCATCTAGCCAAAGTAATCAGTTATGCAATCTGTAAGGTTGATGATAATAGCTTAATACATTTGTATTTCCAAATACTGATTATATATTGCCGTCATGACATGCGTGTTCATTTACTACTAACATTTGCCTGATCATTGTCAGTGGACAGAATACTGAGCTCTGGAGATCATTGATCTTCCTCACCAAGTTGGCTGCTACCTTCCCAATTGTCTAGTACTTGAAGAGAATATAGCTTGGTATCTGAGTGAAACCAATAACATAACATAACATAACATAACATAACATAACATAACATAACATAACATAACATAACATAGCATAGCATAGCATAGCATAGCATAGCATAGCATAGCATAGCATAGCATAGCATAGCATAGCATAGCATAGCATAGCATTGCATTGCATAGCATAGCATAGCATAGCATAACATAACATAACATAACATAACATAACATAACATAACATAACATAACATAACATAACATAACATAACATAACATAACATAACATAACATAACATAACATAACATAACATAACATAACATAACATAACATAACATAACAGAGTTGGAAGGGACCTTGGAGGCCTTCTAGTTCAACCCCCTGCTCAGGCAGGAAACCCTATACCATTTCAGACAAATGGTTGTCCAATCTCTTCTTAAAAACTTCCAGTGTTGGAGCATTCACAACTTACGGAGGCAGGCTGTTCCACTGGTTAATTGTTCTAACCATCAGAAAATTTCTTCTCAGTTCTAGGTTGCTTCTCTCCTTGATTAGTTTCCGTCCGTTGCTTCTTGTCCTGTCCTCAGGTGGGATGAAGGACTGGAAACTATTCTATCAAACATACACGTTCAAGCAAGTACAGTTTCCCGAACCTGGTCCTGATTAAAGATATACTGCATTCTTTCCTGTCTATCTCCCCTTTTGCCCCATTCTACATCTGAATCGACCAATATGTGAGTTGTTTGTCCTTTTAAATTTGTTTGATCACAAATGATGAGAGAAAGAGTGGAATTCTGATGAAAATGGGTAAGAAATCTTTCACTCTGCAAACACTGTGCAAAAGTAAGATATGATGGAATGCAGTCTTTATTCCCAGGAGGAAGGAGCTGTTTTCCAGAGCAGTAAGAAGCAACTCAGTTCACATAGTTTGTAAGACAGAAAGAGGGTGGAGACAGCTCCTCCCTAATGGTTTCCAGAATATATGTTTAATGTAGGGAATAATCTGCTTCCGTTTGGCAAGATTCTGTCTATAGGTGTGTAACAATAAATAAACAACCTGGAAGAATCATACCATCTCCTTTTTGGTTTTTGGAACCTGATATAAACTTAAATTAGACCGGGGTCCCCAATTTTTTCAACTCATTAATCCCTTTATGAAGTTTCAGATTGGTAATCAATTCCCTTTTTATACAGAAATAATAAATACCACTTTAACTAATAGTACTATGAATAACAAATTAAAATAATAAAGGATAGTCCCATTGATGCTTGGAGGTTAATACTCACCACTTTGGAGAATCCTGGATTAGACTATAAAAGGACTGTTGATATAGAAACTAATGGATTCTTTTAAATTATTGGTGTAGGTTTCTGTAAATGATATCACATTTAACAAATATGCCATGACTAAAACAGAAGTGAAAGAAAATTCATGCTGTAAGCTTATTTATAGTAGTGGCAAGAGTGAACATTTGTGTCCTTGCATTGTCTCTGTGCTGGACAACAAATTGCAAAACAACTGCAAGATAAACAGACATGAAAAAAATGACAAAACTGGAAAAAATAATAATAGATCATTGAATGTTACTATCAATATTGACTACCAAAACAGGGGATTTCAAAAGTAAATGTTACAAATTTGGAAACAGAAATTCTCAGATTCAACCTTTACCATAAAATGTTAATGAATTAGAATTCATAACGGATTTTGGAAAGCAAGATTTTCTCTGACACTGAGTTGGAAGTAATTGAGCAGAAAGCAATTAATAATTTCTGCTCTCTGAACAAGCAAAAATTATAGATAATTTTAAATGGAATTGCAGAAATGTAGAAGAAAGTAATTTGGATCTACAAGAACAGCTGACAGGTTGGGAAATAGAAACTTTACAGTTAACTAATCAGCAAATAGAACTGAGTGAGAAAACAAAAAAAATCAAATGAAAGCAGCAGAAAGAATACAATTACTACAACTAAAATACATACAAACAAAAGGCTTGGGTTGACTTCTGCATATCAATATGGCACTCCAAGCAATTCCAAAAAGAATCTATTAAAGAAAAAAAAACAATTAATATACACCACTGTTCATGAAACAACAGAATAAGGAATATAAGGAAGCCAAAGGCATTTATTAAGGGAACATCAGAGTGAAAAATTCATTTGAAGCCAAAAGTTTTTAAAAAGGACCTATTTCAGCAATCTGAAGAGCATAAAGCAAGCCTCTGTCAAAAATGAAAAGCATGAGCTTAACCTTATAAAATTTTATTTTTATTTTATTTATTTTATTTTAATCCCATTTATATCCCGCCCTTCTCCGAAGACTCAGGGCGGCTTACAATTTAAGCACAAACCAATGTGCTTAGCAATAGCCTTCATTCTATGTATATGCCTGCTTATTAGGGCTTCCCCCCCCCCAAGCGGCATTATTATCTATTCCATCTATGCTACCAATCCATTGTAGAAATCTCAGAATATGTGAATTAATAAGTTGTGGTAATACCACAGAAAATTCAATGATACAAAAAAAAAATCAAGCAAAACATCATGGAATTAACCAACATTTGTTCTGTTAATATTTAGGAGATGATCATAAAATATTCAAAGGACCTTCAAATCCTGATAAAGAAAAATGAGACGAATATTAGAGCATTTCAAGGGAAAACACAAGAAAAAAAGCACAATCATTCACAAAGGGGAGGGGGGGATAACGAAAGAAAATGGGAGATGTGATAAACACAGAAATGCGGGTCAGAAAGATTGAGAAATAACTCAGAAAAAGATTATCTACATGGCTTGTGGGTTAAACATCTGAGAAGCCTACACTGCAGACTATCAACATACTTGAATGGCCTTTTGCAAACAACAATGAACAGTAGATGGCATTTGGAAGAAGAGTTGTAGTAGAGAAAACCACGGAAGAGGAACTGACACCTGAAAACTAAAGGTTTATAACTTGCCTGGCTATAACATTCAAACTATTTACTAGAATCACAGCAAATCTATGGTCTGCTCCTTTGAACCCAAGTACAATTTTCTTCAAGGACGCAGTGGCTCAGTGGGTTAGGACGCTGAGCTTGTCGATCAGAAGGTCGGCAGTTTGGTGGGTCGAATCCCGAGTGCCATGTAACAGAGTGAGTGCCTGTTACTCGTCCCAGCTTCTGCCAACCTAGCAGTTCGAAAGTACGTAAAAATGCAAGTAGAAAAATAGGGACCACTATGGTGGGAGGGTAACAGCGTTCCGTGCACCTTTGGCATCTAGTCATGCCAGCCACATGACCACGGAGATGTCCTCGGACAAGTGCTGGCTCTTCGGCTTTGAAATGGAGATGAGCACCAGCCCCTAGAGTTGGAAATGACTAGCATGCATGTGCGGGGGAACCTTTACCTACCTTTACCTTACAATTTTCTTAGTGGACCAAAAAGAGATTTGCAAAGACTCATGTGGCATGAAAGGCTAGCTACTGATTCACAAAAGTATCCTTAAAAAGAAAGAAAAACAACCCTTTATTTATTTATTTAGCGTATGGCTGGTCAACCCTTTATTTTGGATAGTCTATAAAAAGGTGTTTGACTCACTCCGTATGTCTCTAGCTCCTTGGTTTTGAAAACATCTGGAAATTTTTAGAATAAGCAGAATATTAGAAGATTCCTGGAAATGTTAATTTCTTCATAGAAAACAAACATTATGGTAAAAGAGGGAGACTTAGTAAAAATAAAAATAAAACAATGTATATCTCAAAGAAACTCATATGGGCAATGATTGTGTATACCAAGGTACAAAACACAGTCCCAAAATGAACTATTTCTTTACATGGATTACGTAAAACTACACAGTAAATCAAAAGCTGGCAGGGAATCTCTGTTGGACATTCTCCATATACTTAGTGAAGACATAGGAATGAAATTCAGACTGGATAAATGTCCTAGTTTGTCATTTGAAAGTTGCATGAGTATAAAAGAAGATGACCTACACCTAATTAATGGAAATGCTGTGAGACACCTGGCATCTGAAGTACAATGCAAAAGCTTAGAATTAATGGAAGTTTCTGATTATTGATCAATCAAGTTATAATGGCTACTAGATAAATGTATATGAAGCTGTCCTAAAAATTAAAATCTAAACTAAATGTTGGAAATATTGTTAAGTCAATAAATACTTGGGCAGTAATTAGATCTACTACAATATGACTGGCTGGATCCAGGCAGACTTGGAAAACTTGATTAGAAAGCAAGAAAATGAATGACCATACATCACATCCTTCACATATTATATATATTTGGAAATGCTACCAACAGAGGACAATGGGAAATAAAATTTGTCTGAACAGTCTGAATGATTATTTCACAAAAAATATGCAAGCTATACTTATGGAAGTTTAGATAAAAAAAGTCTCAAGAAGAAAGCAAAAACCAATCTGAATTCAAGAAAGACATAATTAAAATCGGGGGGGGGGGGTTTTGTCATAGAACGCCCAGAATGGAGTTCCAGCACCTTTTTTGGATGGAACCTTGTAGGGTAGGCAAGGTGGGTTGTATGACATGTGTGAGTTCCGGCACCTTTTTTTTTTTTTTACAAAAAAACACTGATTAAAATTCAAGATTTGCTGGAAAAGCAAACCAATCCATGGCCAGCATACTATATGCTTGATAGTGAAGGAAAAGCAGATCAAAATCTGACATGGTTGTAACTGAAATCTGGAATATTTTAAAAAGAAATGGAGAGAACAATAACAGCAGCTCAAAAACAAAACTCAAAGAAATATAATCCAATCTTTTTTTAAAAAATCCCACTTTTATTATTTTCATAAATAATTCAGGGCAGAAAACATATCTAATGCTTCTCTTTTCCACAACAACCCTGAGAAGTAAGTTGGGTTGAGAGTTACCCACCTGGCTTTCATGCATATAAACAACACCATGGTGTGGTTTCAAAAACCATCCATTGGAATTTATGTAAAAAAAATAGGTTTTCTCTTTGCAAGGCAGTCGGATCATATGCTTAAGTTTGGCAAAATGATGTCATCAAAATGTTGAGTAATTTATTCAGAGAAATTAGAAATCTCTGCTTATCTGTTGATTATTGGCAAGGAGGTTTTGTGGTCCAGGTACTCCAAAAGAAATCACATACAGTATAAACACAACATACAATGTAAGGACTGTAACAGCCACTATGTAGGAAAAGCAGTCAGAAGACTAGCAGAGCAGTTTCATGAGTACCAACTAGCAGTCAGAATATATGATGAAAATTCTTTTATTTCACAACACATGGACAGACTTAACCATATTTAACCATGTGAGCATCACTGACCAAGCCAAGTCCAAAAATGCTAGAGAATTCCTGGAAGCCTAGCACTCAAGTCAAATCAGCTATCAACATCTACATACCATTCAAAAGAGACAATCAAAAAGCTAAAAGACCACAACATTCCTTGCCATCAACCATCGCCCAAATGACACCAAGACCAAGATTAATACCTGTATCAAGGAACCACCATCTCAAACAATCAAATGGTTAACAATGACTTAATTAACCGCAAGAACACTCCAATACTGACAGAGCGAGCTACCCTATATAAACAGACAGCAAATCCCATTCCCTTCTAGCACTGATGATGTTATCTAGTCAGGTAATGAAACATCTGCAAATAACCAATCAAGCTTAGAGAGCACCACGGACCCCATATTAATAGATTTATTGATAGGTTGAAACATATTTATTTATTTATTTATTTATTTATTTAATACATTGTTTGCTTGTTTATTAAATGTATTGGCCACCCAGGGTTTTTTCCCCACGATTAAAGACTTTATCTGAGTGAATATCATGAGCAAATATGTTGAAACAGCATCTCCTATGCTGAAGGTTGACCTCTGCTCCATTATTAGTAGCTATTATTCACTCTTATCATGATGCAAATGAACTGTGGTGAATTTACCAAGCAAGTCTGTAACATTTCACTGTGAGAAAATGTAGTAAATATAATTTTGGGGCAGAATTAAGCACTTTTGAAGAGTGGTTTGTCAGGTGTGAAATAATGCTACTACTATTGCTGAGGCAAATAGTCACAAAATGGTTTGAAGTTGAGCATAGATGGTGTTAATTAGTAGAAAAATATTTAATATACAGTTTTTTTTAATTACATCATTCTGGATGTGTTAATCTACTTTGTTGGCAGTGAATTATCTATATGCAAGCCATGTAATTATTATACTGCATCAAGCAAACTCCAGGCATCCTTATCATATATACAGAGGCACTTTTATTTGCAAAGAATAAGTGGTTCCTTTCTGTACTTCTAGTTTTCCCTAAAGTATGTCACCCTTTCCATGATGACAGAATAGTTTTTTCCTTTGATTTTTAAAAACTACTTATTATTCTTTTTTCTAGAAAAAAGGCAAAGAGGCTAAAAAAGGAGACTAAAAATAAGTGATATATAAATATAATATCTATAAGTGGACAGAGGAATTATCAAGATTGTATAATTGGTGCTCAATATATTGTTGATTAGAAATTAGTCACAAATTCTAATTTTACTATATTTCTTTATTTTAAGAAACAATTGCTAAGAATCTTGCTTAACATTTCCCCACCATATGCTATATTTTTATATTCCATCAGCACAAATTATAATCTTATAACAAAGAGTCCTCTCTGTGTCTCAGAGAAGGAAGACATAATGAAAAGGAATCCATTCATTTTCCTTTACATTTTGACAGCCCAAATGAATACTGTTAAATCCAAATTAGGTGGAGAGACTTGTTATGTAATAAATTGCTGAGTTCATTCACTGAGACAGCTACTAAAATAACTCTATTGAGAAGGGAGGAGAAAAAGCATGGATATCTTTATCTCAGGTCTCAAAAGATATAAGGAAGATATTTTTCTTTCATTGCCAATTTATTTTGGCAATAACTTAAATTGATAGAGACAGAGTATTAGATTTTTCATATCATCAGAGTAACAGGAATCTAATTTTAGAAATCATCCCATAATCTTGTAAGGAATGGGTTTATTTAATGTGAATGTTTATGTGTTATTTCTAGTAGCCAAAAAATACTTGTGATAATTTTTACAAACTATTTTGAAGTTTGGCTGTGTTCAAGCTATTGTCCCAGACTACCTTTACAGTACATCTGAATTCTAAACCACAACTTGATCCTGCTTGGGACCCCTAAACTGCCAAATTCAGATAGATCCCCAAGAGGACAAGTTTCATCTCATCTCTCTGAATAGAAGGAGAGAAAAGGAAAGGTAATATCCAGGTTTTTAAAACTTACTACAAATCATACTCATAATAACAAACCGAGCTTTCTCTTTAAGTCAGGATCCAGAATCCTGGATGAAATTGTAGGAAAGTTCCACTGTAATAGCAGGATGCTCTCTGACCTAATGGCTATAATAAGGTCTTGATATGAAAGCCTGAAGCAACTCATGCATTAATTAGAAGACAACACAAGAAGACAACATAACAAAACAAAGAACCCATTGAACCCTTGAGAGTGAGTGCCAGGAAAAGAATGATGAGCCAACAAAAGAACTGACAAACTCTTAAAATGAATAGTCATGGTACCTGTCTGGGCCTTTGCAGCCAAGCTGCTACTGCTTTGTGATAGCAATACATCGGTGCACCCCTTTCCAACAATGGCTATTGGCTATTTCTGGGAGTTTCAGTGAGCAATTTATCTTACCAGGATATTGATGATGATAACTTTATTGTCACTTTGAATGTACACCAATTGGCATACATCAAAATGAAATTTCGTTGCATACAGCTCTCAAAGGGTCACCACCTCCGATATATACTCCTTGTTCGGGGCCCGCTCAAATTTCACATTGTCCATTTTAGTCTCTAGGGAGTGAACGATGGCAAACAGGACAGATGGAAATGGGGCTCCATGTGGATTAGCCCTCAAATTCGCTTGTATTCTGACAACCTCGCCTTCTTTCCTTTTTCTGATCCTGACTCTTCCACCCTTTCCTTAAAGAGGCCTTGCTTCTTTTTGCCCCTGGAGCACGCTGCTGCCGCCGCCACCAACTCCTCCAAAAGCCTCTCTCTCTTCCTCTGGGCCTGCCGACAGCCTCATCCAGTTCCTTCGCTCCATAAGCTCCAGGTCTTCTCCTCCTCTGCCTCCTCTGGAAACAGCCCTGATTTGCAGTAGAATCCATCACTGGGCCAGCAGTCAGATCTTGCTGCTTAGTTCCACCATGTTGCTCAAACACGTTAAAATCTTCCTGATCATGTGGCCTATAGCCCTTACTATCCCTCCCAAAACTATTCACCTTCAAGAGCCAATGCAGCCGCAGCCATTCCAGGCGCCGCCATCTTAGAACATATTATTAGCTGACTAGAAATCCCACAGTTGAGATGCTATTGCCAAGAAGTTATATGTGATCATGTGGCTAGAATCTGTAGAATGAGCCAAATACTTTGGTTAGGAGGCCTAAGCTGCCAAATTCAGACATATCCCCAAGAGGATAAACTTTTAATCCCATCACCAAAAGAAGTTGATTCTATAAAGGGTTCATGAGCTTTCAGAGATTGCTTATCTGTAAAAGTGTAACTCCAAACAAAAAGATATTCAGAAAAATAAAATACAGCTTGACATGAAGATTCAGTGACATCTAAGTGGATAGTTATTTGTGTATTATGCAATGCTTGGATTTATCCTTAAAAGTTAACCGGATTAAGCTATTAATTTTATCAACCTTTGACCTGTCTTGAACATTATAAAGTACTGCAGTGCAAGCAAATAGTTACCCTGGTTGAAATAGCAATTAATAGGATTAATTAACTCCCCCCCCTTCCCGTTGTGGTATGTACTGCTGTACTTTTTCTTCCCCAAGTATAGAGAACATGATAAGTTCATCAATATGAGAGGAAATTACATCAGCTGACATGGTTGGCAAAGAGCAATCAGCATCAGGGTCAGTGAGGCTGCACATTTACAGCACAATTAAAACAATCTAGATTAACTGGCGGGATGATCCAAAGTTTGATGTCTGAAACAAAGCTGATTCTGCAAGGTATGATTGCCAGGTGAAGTGTGTCTGACTCATAAGAAGAAAATAGCTTGGAAAGTTGAGGAAACCACCTTAATAAACTGACATTGTGCACATTGACTGAATTTACTTAAATTAAGGCCAGAAGTGAATAAACTTTAAATGAATAGACCAACACTGAAATATTTCCTACTTTTTTTTAATCTGTGAATCTTACCTAGAATACAGTATAAATTCTCTTAACCTCCCCTAAATAAAAGTATTTTTTGGAGGTATGGATGAGTAGTCAAGGCAAGAACAACCCCATGAGGGCTCAAAAAAGTTAAGAAACAAATGGGATGTGAACCCAATTTTCATAGCTTCAAGCCTTTCCCTGCAGAACAACGTTATTGTTCTCATACTATCTCAACACAGATTAGATATTACTTTATATACTGGGAATTATGGCAACTGAAATTCAATAACTCTGGAAGTGTTGTGTTTGTGAAGGGTTCCCGGTATAGAAAAGAGGACAGCAGACTTCAACTCAATCAGCTGTTTATTGCCTCACAGGAACAACAAGCAAGTGTGAACCCCCCTTATATAGAGACGCCGGCGAGTCTCTATCCAATCCCAGTCCTAGGATATTTCCCACCGTTTCGGTTTCCTCCAATCTGCACAGACTGCGTGCGCAGCTGTCAGATTCAGCTGTCAACTGTAGCCGCATCTGGAGCTATCATCAGAAACCGCGTGTACGTCTGTCAGCTGTCAAAAGAGCTGTCACTTGCGTTTCTTACATTGAACAGTGTTTAAACTTACATATATTACATCCCTTCCCCCCCACAAGTAAACAGTTAATTATTTACATGGTGTTGTGTTCAGACGTTCATTTGGCCTGACCCTTGGGTTTCAGCCAAACGTAGTGCCATAGGTATGCCGGTGGTAGTCTTGCTCTGCTGGAGCAACGTAGGGGTTGGTCCATAGTCCTTTCCCTGGGAAGGGGAATAGTCGTTGTGGGCTCTGGGTTGTCTGGAGGAAAGGGTTTGGTCATACCTGGCAGGGAGGAATCCAGGTCGTTAACGTTTCTGCGGTTCTTGCTGCGGCAGACGGTATGGATGTGGCCGGTCCTTCCGCATTCATGGCATCTGGCATTCCTGAATTTGCAGGATGCCCGAGGGTGAGGTGCTTCACAGTTTGCACATCTTTGTCCAGAGTTTGTTGTGCGGGGAGTTTGTGGTTTGTTAGGGCCTCCTCTGTCATTCCGTTGTGTCTGAGACTTCGTATATTGCTGTTGGAGTGTGTTGATTTCATTGTCGGGCCCCGTGATTTCCTCCTCACTGTCAGCTTGAGGGCATTGAAGGACTGACACATTGGCCCCATTGGTGGGGAAGTCTTGATGTTCATCACGTGTGGCTTCGTAAGCCCGGATTTCGCTCACTACCTCAGTGAGGCTCAAGGTTGGCTTGCCGACTATTTTCCTCTGGAGTCGCTTGTCCAAGAGTCTGAGGACAATCTGGTCCTGGATCCTATCTTCTAGGTCCGGGAAATGGCACCAGCGTGCGGTGTGTCGAACGGCCGCAATGAAGTCGATTGCCACTTCGTCGGACCTCTGGGTTCACTGGGCGAATCGGAGCCGCCAGTAGAGCTCCGATCGGGCAGGTACAAAATGCTTGTTTAGCATTTCCGTCAGCTCTGCGTATGGAACGGCACTAACTGGGTCCGGATTGCAGAGGCCAGCCATGACATCATATACAGCTGTGCCGCTGAGGCAAAGAAGAGCCACAGCTTTCATGCGGTCTTCAGTTATTCTGTTGAACAAGAGGTAGCCTTCGACTTGACCCAGGTGCGACTCCCATCGCTCTGGGTATTTGAGGTCGAACTCCTTGATTTGTCCAGCCACTGCCATGCTGTCTCGGTAATTACTGCTTCACAGTTATTATGGGAATTAGTTTCCCCCAGTGACTTTGCTCAGTGACTAGTCAGCTCGTGACTTCGCTCTTATTTTCCATGAAGCAGTACCACCTTCGTCGCCAGTTGTTGTGTTTGCGGCGGGTTCCCGGTATAGAAAAGAGGACAGCAGGCTTCAACTCAATCAGCTGTTTATTGCCTCACAGGAACAACAAGCGTGAACCCCCCTTATATAGAGACGCCGGCGAGTCTCTATCCAATCCCAGTCCTAGGATATTTCCCGCTGTTTCGGTTTCCTCCAATCCGCGCGGACCACGTGCGCAGCTGTCAGATTCAGCTGTCAACTGTAGCCGCATGTGGAGCCGTTATCGGAAACCGTGTGTATGGCTGTCAGCTGTCAAAAGAGCTGCCACTTGCGTTTCTTAAACTTACATATATTACAGGAGGGTATCAGATTGGGGAAACTTATATATTATATTGAAAATTATGGTTATTTTGAACAACTAAATGGTTTTATTGGCCTGGTAGAAAAGTCTAACACCATGCTGTCAGTGTTTTGCAATTTAGCTGATAAAGAATTCCACCAAGAAATGCTGACAACTTACGCTAAATTGCATAATCTGAATGATTTTTCAGTAGCACAGATATGACGCACAATAGTGCCAGAAAGTTGGAAAGACACCAATGTAATATTTGTACCCAAAGTGGATAAGATTTAAAGAAGACTTAAGGAACTATAGGCCTATATCATTATTGATACAAGTTGTTCTCAATTGCGAAGGCAAATATACGTGTCCCACAATAATGATGGGAAATCAAATTTGGATCGGTCACCAGGACCAGAGATTTTCTCAAGCAATGTAGCTGATAGACTGCATATAATTTTGCAAGAATTTATTAAGGAGGATGAGCGTGGCTTTTTTTTACCTAAAAGATAGTTAAAGGGTAATGTTAGAAATATTTTCAAATATTTGGAAAACATAATGAAAAACAATCTACACTGATTTTCTTGGATGCAGAGAAGGCCTTTGGAAATTTGAATTGAGCTTCTTTGCTCATTTGAAAGATACAAATTTTGGAGAGAACTACAGATAATCCTCGGCATAGTATCACAATTGTTAATGGAGATTTAACAAAACCTTGTATTGCAAAAAGAAAAAGAAAACAGGGTTGTCTACGCTCTTCCCACTTGTTTATTTTGGTTCTTGAAGTACCAGAGAATTAAGTAAAGATGAGAGGATTGTAAGTGTAAAGAGTAAAAGAAGAACTTTATTAGTTAAGGGCTTTTGCAGATGGCATGGTGTTGGTTCTAGAAGAAATTTTAAAGGGAACTGAAATATCAAGGAGCCAGTTAAAAGAATTTGGTGCATTAGCAGGTTTCAAAATGAGTAAACAGAAGAGGAAGATATTAAGAAAAAATGTGAAAATAACAGATCAAACAGAACTGATGAATAAAATTGGTTTCAAAATTGAAAAAAGTGAAACGTCTGGATTTCACTATAAAACATATGAATTGTACTGTATGTTATTTCAAAATATTTTATTTAATTAATCAAATTTATATCCCTCCCATGTCCCCAGTAGGTCAACTCTGGACAGCTCAATAACTATATTGAGACATGGAATGAAATAAAAAAAGATGTATTAAGTTTAAGTTTATTGAATTTATATACCGCCCTTTTCCCATAGGACTCAGGGCGGTTTACAAGGTATTTAAAAATGTCAATACAATACAAAAGATAAAAACAATTAAAAATAATTAAATTTGATCCCTGAAAAATATAAAACCCTAATTAAAAACTCTCAGCCTGGGCTAGAAAGCTCAAAGAGCCAGGTCTTCAGGTCCCGGCAGAATGAACGAAGGTCGGGGGCAGTCCTAAGCTCCACGGGCAGCTGGTTCCAAAGGGCAGGTGAACCCACTGAGAAGGCTCTCCCCCTGGGTGTTATCCGCCGGCAGTCTTTTACCAGCGGCACCCTGAGAAGGCTCTCCCTGTGGGAGCGCACAGGATGAAGGGAATTTGATGCTGGCAGCAGGTGTTCCCTCAAATATCCCGGACCCAAGCCATTTAGGGCTTTATAGGTCATCACCAGCACCTTGAATCTCACCCGGAGGGTAACCGGAAGCCAATGCAGCTCGCAGAGTAGAGGTGTTACATGGGAGTATCGGGAAACCCCCATCACAACTCGTGTGACCGCATTCTGCACCAGCTGAAGCCTTCGAGTGGTCCTCAAGGGCATCCCCATGTAGAGAGCGTTGCAGTAGTCTAACTGGGAGGTTACGAGCGCATGGGTGACTGTGCGTAGGGCATCTCGGTCCAGATAGGGTCGCAACTGGCGCACCAGGAGAACCTGGGCAAAAGCCCCTCTGGTCACGGCTCCTATGTGATCTTCAAAATTGAGCCGTGAATGCAGGAGGACACCCAAGTTGCGAGCCCTATCAACGGGGGGTAACACCTCACCCCCCCATCGTTAACGATGGAATAAATTGGTTAACCTGAGATGCCGGTATGCACAGCCACTCAGTCTTGGCGGGATTGAGACGAAGCCTGTTTCTCCCCATCCAGACCCAGACCGCCTCCAGACAACGGGACATCACGGTGAGGGCATCACTGGGTTGGTTCGGGGTAGAGAAAAAAAGTTGGGTAAAAAAAAGAGGGAGACATTACAATTGTCATTGCCGAGGAGCATTTCTGTGATAAAAATGAATGCCTTGCCTAGAATGTTATTTTAGTTTCAGACAATATGATGTATAAACTTTTATTGAAATTTAAAACAGAAGAATAAGTGGGCTAAAAGTTTTGTCTATAATACACATAGGGAACAGTGAGAAAATATGCGGCTAAAAATATTAAAATTCATATTATGTTATAATCTTAAAGAGCATGTTTATAAAATGATGTATATTGATATACATTATCAAAGAAATTGTCTAGCATCTATAAGTTCACTTCAAATTTATGTTAGAAATGTGAAAAAGAAGAAGGGATATTTTATCACGTTTGTTGCACATGTAAAAAAGCTAGAAAATTTTGGAATCAAATACCTAAATTTAGGGATTTTAAAGATTAATGTACAATTGTTTTTGTTTGGGAATTCTATGGCAAACAGTTTGAAAAGAATGATGGAACTTTGTCTTTGTACATAACTACAGCAAGATTATTATACACACAAAGAAGGAAAGATTTGACATTAAGATTTTTTAAATATTTTGATGGGTAGACAGGATAGATTATAGAAAGAGGACAATTATATTGTAACTGTAGAGTAAGAAGTAATTTTATAACTGTACTTATAGCTATCATATTTTTGTAATCCTGGAAACTAGAACTAATAAGTTAAACCAGCTATCTGCTACCAGAACTGATTTATCTTAGCAAAATAATGCTTGCTTACATTTGCTATTCAGATTTAATTTGAATTTAATAGCCCTAACATATATCTTGCTTTGTAACTAACAACTTTATCATTTACAAGGGGAGCTACAGAAAGATTTCAAAGCATACCACATTCTTTAGGCACATAAACAAATTGGCTGCATGTATTACATTTTCAATTCAACTTGGTGGCTACTGAATATCTTTGAACAGGAAGAATCTTATGTGCTCTTATCTACTCCTTTGCATATTGCACTGTGCTGTTTTGATTGTGAAAGCCATTTTAATTTCAGAGCGGTACAAGTATAACAAACAAGCAACTACGTAAGTAATTTGCCTCCATGTGATTTGGGTACATAAAATATAATTTAGGCTTAGCTCCAGGTGTGAAACAGACATGATGGTTTAATTAATGCACTCTAGATAAAAGAAATAACATATTTCCTAATATGTGAAAGCTGACAATACATCTTACATTCCTCCCTCCTATGTAACAATCAGTATTAACCCTGTACACGGGGGATTGACCCCAATCTGTTCTTTTATAGCTATTGGATTTTCTGAGCCTATCGGACATTTTCTTAATGTCCTATACAGAGGTTTCATAATTAATATCACCTACCACCCATCATTTCACATCATTCTATATTCTGATACTTTATGTCAGAAGTGGGTTAATGAAGTAACATGATCCCATCCAAAAGGTGGGTGACAGCATTGTATTAAATACCCATAGGGATTGATTTAATCTACTGATCTATAAAGCTATTTGTTTACTTTTGGCTTTACCTAAGGGATAAACAGGGACGCGGTGGCTCAGTGGGTTAGGACACTGAGCTTGTCGATCAGAAGGTCGGCAGTTTGGCGGGTCGAATCCTGAGTGCCGCATAACAGAGTGAGCGCCTGTTACTCGTCCCAGCTTCTGCCAACCTAGCAGTTCGAAAGCACGTAAAAATGCAAGTAGAAAAATAGGGACCACTATGGTGGGAAGGTAACGGCGTTCCGTGCGCCTTTGGCATCTAGTCATGCCGGCCACATGACCATGGAGACGTTCTCGGACAAGTGCTGGCTCTTCGGCTTTGAAACGGAGATGAGCACCGGCCCCTAGAGTTGGAAACGACTAGCACGCAGATGCGGGGGAACCTTTACCTTTAAGGGATAAACTCCACTATTGTGGTGGTAGGCCCATATGCTACCTGTACAGGTAGTCCTCTACTTATAACAGTTCATTTACTGATCATTCAAAGTTACAATGGCCCTGGATTTATGACCATTTTTCACATGATTGTTGCAACATTCCCATGGTCAGGTAATCAAAATTTGAATGCTTGGCAACTAGTTCATATTTTGCAATCTTCTGACAAGCAAAGTCACTGAGGAAGGCAGATTCACTTCACAACCAAATTACTAACTACTGCAACGATTCACTTAGCAACTGTGGCAAGAAAAGTCATAAAATGGAGGCAAAACTCACTTAAATGTATCATTTAGCAACATAAATTTTGGGCTCAATTGTGGTCATAAGTTGAGGACTTCCTGTAGTTCATGATAAAATCGCTCAGATTCGGGCTGGTCTGGACTCTGACTGGGCAGTATTTGATGAGGGGGAAGCGATGGGTTTGGCCGATAATATTTGGGAGGAGTTTGATCCTGTGACTCCAGATGAAGTGGACAGGATCATGGGGAGATTAAGTGCCGCCACGTGTTTGTTGGACCCGTGCCCCTCCTGGCTGGTTTATGCAGCTTGGGAGGTGACATGAGGCTGGCTCCTGGCAGTTATTAATGCTTCCTTGAGTGAGGGGTGCTTCCCTGCCGCCTTGAAGGAGGCGGTGGTGAGGCCCATCCTCAAGAAACCTGCCTTGGATCCAGCTATTTTAAATAACTTTCATCCTGTCTCCAACCTTCACTTTCTTGCGAAGGTTGTTAAGAGCATGGTGGCACAGCAGCTCCCTTTGGTCCTGGAGGAAACTGAGTATCTGGATCCGTACCAATCAGGTTTCAGGCCCAGGTATAGCATGGAGACGGCATTGGTCACGCTGGTGGATGATCTCTGGCGGGCCCAGGATAGGGGTTATTCCTCTGTCCTGGTCCTATTAGATCTCTCAGCAGCTTTTGATACCATCAACCATGGTATCTTGCTGCGACATCTTGGGGGGCTGGGAGTGGGAGGCACCGTTTTATGGTGGTTCTCCTCCTACCTCTCGGGTCATTCACAGATGGTGTTGGCAGGCGGGCAAATGTCAACCCCGAGGTGAGATCATCCATGGTTTCGGGGTGAGGTATCATCAATGTGCTGATGATACCCAGCTTTTCATCTCCACCCTGAACTGACCCAGTGATACCCTCGACATGATGTCCTGTTGCCTGGAAGCGGTACGAATCTGGATGGGGAAGAACAGGCTCCAGCTCAACCCAGCCAAGACTGAGTGGCTCTACGTACCTACATCTCATTTAGTCCAATAGGTTCCGTCTTTGGTTATGGGAGGAGAGGTGTTACCTCCTGTTGATAGGGTGCGCAACTTAGGTGTCCTCCTGGATACACGACTCAGTTTTGAAGATCATATAGAAGTTGTGGCCAGGGGGGCATTTGTGTTGTGATTCAGGGTCAGCCTGTGGGTTCGGCAGTTGGGTCGGATGACTCAGAGGAGGAGGAGGGGGGCGTTGAAGACCTTGCTGAGGGGCCGGTAGCAGGCTGGTACAGAACAGTTTGCCTTCAGCCTCCCACCCCTTACTAATATTATGGAGGAGCTACGTGCTGAGAATGCCCAGCTCACCCAGCAACTCACTTTGCTGGCAGCTCAGGTGGCTCAACTGCAAGCTCAGGTTCATGCCCCACCCCCACCATCACCCCCACCCAGGAGAAAATGCCACGTTGCAATGCCGGATAAATTTACTGGCAATCCAGAACTGTTTCCTGCTTTCCTGGGACAATGCCAGCTCTTTATCAGCGTGAGAGCAGCTGATTTCCCCACTGACCGGGATAAGGTGGGGTTTGTGTTAAGCCTTCTTTCGGGTGATGCAGCTCGTTGGGGCACGCCTCTGCTGGCTCAACCTAGCCCATTGTTGGACAACTTTGTGGGGTTTTGTCATCATATGCGACTGATGTATGAGGACCCTATTAAGACGCAGACTGCTACTCGACGCCTGAAAGCTCTGAGGCAGGGTCAACAGGGCTATATCAGCGATTTTCGGCTGCTTAGCCAGAATTCCGCCTGGAATGAGGCTGCACTTGTGGATGCCTTCCAGGATGGATTGTTGGAGGAGATGTTGGATGAGCTGGCCCGTGTGGATATTCCCTCAGACCTGAATGGGCTGATCCATCTCTGCCTGTGGATCGATGCTCGGTTGCAGCAGCGAACGAGTCGCCGTGCCACCCCACAGACCCCTGCAGCCCCTGTTGTGCGTGAGCCCCCAGTTCAAAGGGAGGAGCCAATGGAGCTGGGTGCCGCCAGGCTCGTCTATCGGTGACTGAAATGAACAGACGACAATCGGGGGGGTTGTGTTTTTACTGTGGGGACCCTGGGCATTTGGCTGCTTTTTGCCCAAAGAAGCGACAGCGGGCATCAGTGACCGAGTTTGCCCCGAAAAAGTCCCCTACTTTTCTGTCGGGAAACACCCTGAGCCCGATCTAGACGGTGTGATAGATTGGGCATCCCACAACAACACTGAGCGACGTCTTTCCGATGCTGCCTGTGGACCTCCACGGCATCTGATTTTGGAGGCACGTCTGATCCTTCCTGGCAAGCCAGAGGGGATTCCAGTGCATGCCTTAATTGACTCTGGGGCCACCACAAATTTTATGGACTCAGCATTTGTGGCCAAATGGGCTGTTCCCCAGTGCCCGGTGGATCCGCCCATGTTAGTGGAGACTATCGATGGTCGAGTGCTCCTGTCTGGGCCAATTACGGCCGCCACGCAACCATTATGTATGGCCATCAGTTCCCATGTGGAGGCCATCCAGTTTTATATCACCTCAGATCTGCATTTCCCCGTGGTCTTGGGACTGGCGTCGCTCCGGGCGCATGACCCACAGATCTATTGGTCACAGAAATTGGTCACCTTCCCAAGCTTGCAGTGCGTGGACCACTCCCGCCATATCTGTGCCAGCCAGGTGGAGGGTTCCCCAGGGGTTTCCTTGCCTCCCGAACTGTCCGACTTTGCTGATGTGTTCAGCGAGACAGAGGCGGATCAATTACCCCCGCACAGGCCCTATGACTGCCCCATTGATTTAGTCCCTGATGTGCCTCTCCCAGTGGGGTGTTTGTACTCCATGTCAGACCCCGAGTTGGCTGCATTGCGGGACTTTCCGGAGAAGAATTTGGCTCGCGGTTTCATCCGGCCCTCGTCCTCGCAAGTGTCTGCACCCGTGCTCTTCGTCAAAAAGAAGTCGGGCGAATTGTGGCTTTGCTGCGATTATAGTAAACTCAACGCCATCACGGTGCACAATTGTTACCCGCTGCCCCTCATCCCCGAACTCTTGGACGGACTCCGGGAGGCTAAGATCTTCACGAAACTGGACCTGCGTGGAGCTTACAACCTCGTCAGAGTTTGGCCGTGTGATGAGTGGAAGACGGCGTTTGGTACTCGCTATGGACATTTTGAGTACACGGTGATGCCGTTTGGCCTGACCAACGCCCCCGCTGTGTTTCAGCATTTCATGAATGACATTTTCCGGGATTTGTTGGATCAGTTTGTCGTGATCTACTTGGATGACATCCTGATCTACTCCCCTTCGCGTGAGGTGCAGCATCAGCATCTCCATCAGGTCCTGCAGCGACTTCGAGAACATCGGCTGTTTGCCAAGTTGGAGAAGTGCCAGTTCTACCGGGTGACCATCGATTTCCTGGGTCACCGCATTTCTCCTGAGGGCATCGCCCTGGAGCCGAGTAAGGTTGAGTCTTTGCAGAGTTGGCAACCCCCGTGTCGCGTGAAGGATGTTCAGCGACTTCTTGGGTTCGCCAACTATTACCGAACTTTCATCCCCTGTCGTGGCTTACCGTCAGCCCGCTTCTGGCAGGAGTTGATGCATGCGTTGGATATCAAGATTTGCCTCTCGTCCGCGCATCATCTTCAAACTGACGGGGGAACCGAGAAGGTCATTGGTATCCTGGAACAATATCTGCGCTGCTATGTCAATCTGCAGCAAAACAATTGGGTGGACTATCTGGCCATAGCTGAGTTTGCATTTAACAATTCGCAGCACACCTCCACACAGATGACACCGTTCTTGGCCAATGTGGGATATCATCCCCGGTTTTTTCCCCTTTCTCCCGTGGACTCACCGGAGCCGGCAGCGAACGACTTCATGGCAGAGTTACAGGCGATCCATCGATTGGTGCGACGTCAGTTAGAGAAGGCCAAGGCCGATTACAAAAGGTTTGCTGATCGGTCAAGACGGGATACGCCTCCACTATCGGTGGGAGATCGGGTCTGGTTGTCCACCAGGAACCTACCGTCAACACGGCCGGTGAGAAAGTTAGATCACCGATATTTAGGACCGTTCCCAGTCCAGGCTGTCATCAATCCGGTCGCCTATCGCTTAACTCTGCCACGTTCCCTGCGCGTGACCGAGTCTTTCATCGGTCTCTGTTGGTCCCCGAGCAACCGGCCTGTCCACTCCGCCGAGCGGAACCTCCCCCATCAGGACCTCGTGATGGAGGCAGCACTCCCGAGTACGAGGTCGCCAGTATCAGGGATTCCCGTTGGCTGAAAGGTCGTTTCCAGTACCTGATTGAATGGAAAGGTTACGGACCAGAGGACTTCACCTGGGAAGACGCGACTGCCGTTCATGCCCCTGCGTTGGTGACCACTTTTCACGAACAATTTCCATCCCAACCACATCCGGATCGGCAGACCCAGGGGAAGGGCCCTGCGGTGCGGGCTAGTGTTGTGATTCAGGGTCAGCCTGTGGGTTCAGCAGTTGGGTTGGATGACTCAGAGGAGGAGGAGGGGGGCGTTGAAGACCTTGCTGAGGGGGTTGAAGATCTTGCTGATGAGCCCTCAGCCAGGCCCCTCCCACTTGGTCACCACGGAGACCCAGCTGTGTGAGCCTGACAGCGTGGATGAAGATGACCCACAGCTGGCCCTGTTCAAGGACGCCCGACGCAGGAGGCAGTCAATTAGGAGTAAACAGAGGAAGGCAATGGGGCTTCTTGGAAGGAGGCAGAGAGAAGCCATGCCCTGAACTCTATATAAGGGGAATGTGTGGGTAGGGCTGGTTTGCTGAAGGCAACCGCTTGGATAGTTCGTGTTTCTTAAAGCTCCTGTTTCTTGGTTCGTGTCTTGTTTGTTTTTGTAGCTATAAATTTGGTAGGCGTAATTCCAGCCTCTTGCCGTTTGTAAAGGGGTTGTCCCTGCCTTTTCTGCAGGGCCGGTAGCAGGCTGGTACAGAACAATTTGCCCAGGTTTGCCTGGTGCACCAGTTGCGCCCCTATCTGGACCGAGATGCTCTACGGATGGTCACTCATGCACTCGTTACCTCTCGTATAGATTACTGCAATGCTCTCTACATGGGGCTGCCCTTGAAGACCACCTGGAGGTCCAGCTGGTGCAGAATGCGGCCACGCGTGTTGTGATGGGAGCATCCCGATACTCCCATATTACACCCCTCCTGCGTGAGCTACATTGGTTACCGGTTGTCCTCCGGGTGAGATTTAAGGTGCTGGTTCTTACCTATAAAGCCCTACATGGCTTAGGCCCAGGATATTTGCAGGACCGTCTGCTGCCAGGAATGACCTCCCATCGCCCGGTGCGCTCAAACAGGGAGGGCCTCCTCAGGGTGCTGTTGGCTAGTCAATGTCGGCTGGCGACCCCCAGGGGGAGGGCCTTCTCTGTGGGAGTGCTGGCCCTGTGGAATCAACTTCCCCTTGAGCTCCGGATGGCCTCGGATCTCCGGTCCTTTCGTCGCAGCCTTAAAACATTTCTCTTCCATCAGGCTGACCCAGACTGACGATAGGGATTTTTAAATAGAATATTTTTAATATTTTATCATTTTATCATTGGGGCTTGTTAGTTTAATCTTTTTTAACATTTGTATTATTGTGTTTTATTGTTGTTAGCTGCCCTGAGTCCTTCAGGAGATAGGGTGGCATATAAGTCCCAAAAATAAATAAAATAAATAAATAAATGACAGCAGTGTTCCAATATTTGAGAGGCTGCCACAAAGAAGAGGCTGTCATCCTATTCTACAAAACACCTGAATGCAAGACAAGAAGCAATGGATGGAAACTAATCAAGGAGAGAAACAACTAGAAATAAGAAGAAATTTCCTGACATAACAATCAATCAGTGGAACAACCTGCCTCCAGAAGTTGTGGGTACTCCATTACTAGAGGTTTTTAAAAAGAGGTTGGACAGCCATTTATTTGAAATGGTATAGGGCAGGGGTAGGCAACCTTGGCTCTTTTATGACTCATGGACTTCAACTCCCAGAATTCCTGAGTCAGAATTCTGGGAGTTGAAGTCCATGAGTCATAAAAGAGCCGAGGTTGCCTACCCCTGGTATAGGGTCTCCTAATTGAGTAGGGGCTTGGACTAGAAGACCTCCAAGATCCCATCTAACTTGGTTATTCTCTTCTGTTTTGTTTTGTTCTGTTTGCCCTGTTCTGTTCATCCAAATAATTCAGGGAGCCAGAATACTGCCTATTACAGTATTTTGCTTTTCTGTATTTTAACAAATTAGCTTTGACATATTTTCTGCATGTATTGTTTTTTTTAAAAAAATCTTTTTATTGCAATGATTTTCCTTAAAGCTTTTGAAAAATATTTTCCTGCAAACTGTTTTTGGTACCCTGGAAGAATGGTTTAGAAATATAATAAATATATAAATTTCCTGTAGGATAGTTTTTTGCTATTTTGTAAAGGATAGGACCATCAGATCTGGCATATAAAAGTCCAGATAATTACATAATTTCAGCAGAGGTACAGAAAATTTAAACTACATTTAAAAGTCATCTGGATTTTTAAAAACTTTAAAAAATTAAAAATTAATAATTGTAAAGTAAGGGTATCAAACCTCTGTTAGGTTTAATTTTACTACATATTTACCATCACCCCCCCCTCCCAGCAAGTAAAAATATAAAGGCCAAAATTCTGGGTCAATTACTACAGTGATTTTCATGGTGTCACTTTGTCCTGCTATATATTTAAAGTGCAGCTGTCAACTGCCAAAAAAGAGGCATTCCTCCTCACTTTATTGCTTTCGTGAACCAGGCAATTAAGATTTACTAAGTACAAATGTGGTTCAGTAAACAATCACTTAAATCCTATAAATCATCATAATTTGTTTCCTTACAGCTTAATATAAGCCTTAAACATCTATGGAGACTAACATCTCTACATTTGCTCTACATAATTCACAAGTGACATCTGGCCCAGAGTCCTTGCAAAGCATTTAGAAACTTGGCTTTAGGTAATTTGGCCACACTCTTCTCCTAAACCCTTTTTTCCTTACAAATTCCATAAATTGCCATGGAACTCATCCAAAAACCATACACTTAAATTGTCTCTCAGTTCAGGATCATCAATCCATATATATGGAACAAATTCTAAGCATTTATTTTTGTGTTTACCACTGTTTTAATCTCAGTTTATGATGTTAACCAGTTATTTTGGCTAACTTCATAAGCTGAGATTAAAACAGTGGTAAACACAAAAATAAATGCTTAGAATAATTGGATTGCTAGGTTTAAACTGCTGCAAGTAAAACCCCTGCATCAGAACAGTCACTCTTCAAAGTTGGTTAAAGTATTGAATGAAGAAGCTTCTCAGACTCATTCTAATGTAGAGAAAATCTTGATTAAATCAGAATCATATGGCTAGGAACTGTTTTATGTTAGAACAAATGCAGAGTCTTCACTGGAGAATGTATGTCTTATCTCATGTGTTAATGTAAACACTATAACAATAAAGAACAAGATTTATTTTTAACTTGGCTTGACCAAAGCTCTGTTGCAATGACTAAAGGTGACAGTTTAGAGAAATATTAATCAGATACATCTATTTAAAGCTCAATCAATTCTCTTTTTTATTATTTTTCTACAGAAAAGCTAAGTCACCAACCCAGGACAATGAAGACAATCAGAGAACTCTTGGTCTACCGCCGATTTTTTCTCATTATTTTTACTCTCCTTCTCCTGCTTCCATTACCTCTCATCATCAGGACCAAAGTAAGTGAGAACTGCAGAGCTTTTTCAGCTTGGAGCTGTTTAGATATGCTTGACTGCACCTGAGGTGGCCAGCATACCGAGTTGCATTGATTGGGAAAGGCTGGGTTGTATATTGATGTTAAATTGTTTTACCTGGCTATATCACTGACTTGCAATATTTTATGCCCTACTGATCTCAGAATGAAATTCTGTACAACATTATAATGTATGTGAGATGAAAATGATCAAGCCTCTTTTTCTGATTTTTCTTAATGTGATTAAGAATAAACCAAGAAGGATAAAACGAGAAGCCATCAATCAAAGTATTTCATATCTTTTGAAATCACAGCCCCTCACAAAATCCTAGAGACTATGAATTGGGTTTACTGCTCATTTGTTCCTTGTGCTCATCATTGGATATTCACTAGGCTCTAAAAACAACAATAATAATGATAAAAATGCTAAAATCTATGTAAGGGCAATATCTTTCTTAAGCCAACAAAGAAAACATGTAAACTTTTGAGTTCTTCAGAATGGTAAAACAGTTGAGAAGAGATGGGAAATGAAGTCAGGAAGAAATAAAACCGATGTTGGCACTGTGTATTGGTTTCTTACATCATCAAAGCATGACTCAACTTACTTATATCTTTATGGTTTAGTATGTT
Source organism: Vipera berus (assembly GCF_964194415.1). Classification (NCBI taxonomy): domain Eukaryota; kingdom Metazoa; phylum Chordata; class Lepidosauria; order Squamata; family Viperidae; genus Vipera; species Vipera berus. Next base: position 23,288,583 of record NC_138208.1, read on the forward strand.
GGTATTTGAAGCCAATATAGTTTGTAAATCATGGCTTGTGACTCAAGTTTTTGTAGAAACCTACTCAATTTTTGTTTAAATAATAAAGCATGGTTAAAGTAAACCTTGACTTACTGTGCTGGGTGAGCCTTGTCACAAACCTAAAACATGTTTAGTTGTGACATGTTTAAGTTGTGGATAGAAAATACTAAGATCTAAGGAAGTTTCAAACTACAGCTAAGGCAACAGGACTGAAAAAACTTACAGAGGGTTTTGAAAATATAAAATTCAGCAGGAATGTCATTAATCCTGTCTTAATAAAATGAAATAAAGAGATGAAAATCATTTTTACAATTGCTATCATATATTCCAGGGGTATCCCCAACCCCGATTCCTAGTTTCCACATTCAAAGAAGGCAGAAATTTAAAAGTATGGCAGAGGAATACCATACAAACCCTTCTTTCCCAAAGAAGACATTTTCATGAATCTGAGCTGGTTAAATTCTAGTTTGTAATATTTATATTCACACAAAAAAAATATCAGATAGGCCCTATGACCTTCCCTGGGGTTACATGTAAGCTTCAAATGTTCTTTCTTGGACCATTTTTTATTTTCCTTTGAAACAGCAGCATTTGCTTCATGCTTCTCCTACATACCTGTTCTCTGGAGAGTTTTCTCAGCAGCCTTTCCCTCTTTTTGATATTTTAAACTGCCTTCCATTTGTTTTGATTTCAAAACGAAGTGTCACATCTATGGGGCATTGTATGGAGGCTGCTGGTAGATGGAATTCGGCAGGTATTGGGTTCTTTTTTAAATGCATTAGATGCTTTCCATATTAATTAATCAATACCCTCTATGTTCTGTGTGCATCAGTGGCTGATACATGAGGACCATGGTAATAACAGAGGATGCAGTTGCCAAGAATGCAGTCGAGGCATTTAGAAAAAAGGTTGCATATGTATGCAACATCTTCTGGTGACAGAAGGTTAAACTAAGCAGAAAACAGCAGCTTGTTAACTGGACAAGTGTGGCTTTTTATCTAGCAATGTAATCAAGGCACTTGTCAGATGTTAATAATGTTAATGAGTGAATTTTTGACTCCATGAAATTCTACAACGAAACTTTATTTTTGAGCAGCTGTCAACTCTCATCCTGGTCAATGACTGTCACAGTCTTATTAGCTATACTCTTTCCTCCAACTTTATGTCTATACAGTATATTTTCACAGTACTGCACAGTTCCTTTAAGTGCTAAAGGAGGGAAATAAATCTCCCCTAATGCTGATTTTCTTCCCATCATAATTAGTCATAACAGAATTTTCAGAGAAGTTATTCTGAGAACAAATAAAAATAGACTTTGAAGATGGAAAGGTGAATCTATCACATTCATGCAATGTTCTTTTCTCTTGTGTCTTTTATATAATAAAATGGGTTTGCCATGCAGCCATAACAGTATATCCAATGCACAATCCTTTAGGCATATAGATGTCTGTTTGGATATACAGGTAGTCCTCAATTTACAATCAAAATTGAGCCTAAAATTTCTATTGCTAAGTGAGACAGTTTTGCCCCATTTTATGACCTTTCTTGTCACAGTTGTCAAGTGAATAACTGCAACTGTTAAGTTAGTAACATGGTTGTTAAGTGAATCTGGCTTCCCCATTGAGTGCTTGTCAGAAGGCTGCAAAAGGTTCTGGTCATGATCCCAGGAACTGTCATAAATATGAAACAGATGCCAAGTGCCGAAATTTTGACCCTGGGGATGCTATAATGGTTGTAAGTGTGAAAAACGGTCATAAATCACTTTCTTCAGTGCTGTTGTAACTTTGAATGGCCACTAAACTAATTGTTATAAGTTAAGGACTATCTATATAGATGGATGTGATGGATACATAGAGCAGTATATCTGACAGAGAAACCTATGCTGATATATGAAACTGGTGTGTGTGAAGCAGAGTCGTTGTATATTTATGGAAGGTGATATCATTTATATAGCCATAATATAGTTGTGTATGTTAAGTTATGAAACATGGGAAATGTGATATGGTACTATGAATGGTACACATAGCAGTAAAGAATCTTATGACATATTGAGTTGTGACCTAGGAGCTATCATCCTTAATTTTTCTTAGTTTTTCAGCTTGTATAGCTTCATCAAGTTCAGATTACCGGTATTTCCTTTGAATTTTTTAAAAAGTTTGCAGTAAAAATATTCATGTATTTTGATGCCTATTTCTTTAAGCATCCATGTTTGTATATGTATTATGTCTCTAACATACATAATATTTACAAATATCTTTGACCAATGTGAGAATTATTACATTATTTTTACAAATTTATGTTTTTTTGACTAAACTTTTCATTTAGGTGAGTTAGCATTCTAAATGCTTATGCCATACAAAATGCAAAAACAGTTATGTTTAATGTATTAATTCAAACATGCAAACTTAAATAAGTGTTCATAAATTTGCCAGATGTAAGCTGAAAAATTCCTGGCAGGAAAAATAAAGTTTGATAACTTCTACTATCTAGGGGCCATCCAGATTTTTTAAATCCCAGAACTAGTAGCCCTACATTTACATTTGAAAATTTTCAATTTAAATGCATATATCCCCATCTCAGTTGAAAGTTTCCGTATCCATGTACGTAGCTGTAATAGTCATCTCTCAGTATGATTTGACACTGGTCTTTCTAAAATTATCTAAAAATCAATCCTTTGCAACTTTTAAGTATGTTAAAGTTTGGTACCAGAGCTCTGATTCTTAGTAATCCTAAATCATAAGTAGTTAAAACTATGCAGTAAAATTTTGGATGGCATCTTAAGAAATTAATCATTGTTTGGGAAATATGTGCTAAATATGTAGACAGGTAGCCTCCCACTGCACAGTCTAGATCCATAGTGATTATATTTATTGTTGTATTTTCTTTTTAGAATATAATTCTGTAAAAATAGAAGTGTTATAAAAATGAGATTTTATTACTGCCTTTTCAACAATAAAATATAGAAGAATAAATTTCTCTTGTTTATCATCTTATTGAAATGTAGCTGTGCCTAAGAGATGGATAATTTAGTTTCAGGCAAAGAGAAGAAACTATGCTCAATCTGTTATTGAAATGACTAATCTTTCCGGCTAATCTTTCTTCTCTAACATACGAGCACAAGAATAGTTTAAGGCATCCTTCATGTGGTAGAGGGGGAAAAAACTGGCTGCAAAAGCTTTAATATGTATAGATTTTTCTTTGGTTTGGTTTCTTGAAGATTTCTTTACAATTTTACTGAAAGCTGGTAACAAGTAGTGGTTTCCTGTTTTTAATCTCCACTCTGGGACACAATCTGTTGCAGAGGACTAAGGATGTGGAAAGGCAGACAAAAATGTTCCATCATTAAGAGTGGATCTTAGGGTCCCTGTGACATATATATCACATAGATCCTTGGAGACTGTCTTATGGATTCCCCCCCCCCCCCCGAGGTTTTTAGAAGAAACAACAAACATGAAGAAACATATACTTAATCCCATTTAGGAGACTTGTTTTATTCATATCCGGATCACCAATCTTATATGGCAAATCTCAGTCCAAATATGCAGATGGGAAGTATATGAGAATGTCTTCAAAAAGGCTTGGGTCCTAGGGCATTTATTTTTGTTTGTTTATTTTGAGGACAAAGCTTAAGCAAAAGAAATAACTCCATGGAGGCACATCCCCAGAATACAAATCTTATACAGTATATTTGAAAGCAAAACAAGGACAATTGGCCTACAGATTGAAAACTGCGATTAGCACAATACTTTTTAAAATCACTTCTATATAGTTATCAAACTAACTGCCCAGATGAGTGCATTTCTGCCAGCAGAATAGTGTTGCCATGAAATCACTTGATTTTAGTCCAAATAAATGGTATTCCCTTTCAGTATGATAACACGAAACTTCCGTATGGATTCAAATTGGTAGAAGGTTATCATGGTTAACTTTTGTATGTTGAGGTTGGTCAGCTTTTGTTTACTGAAGGATTCATTGAAACCTGCAATTTGACCAGGTGTCTAAACTTTGGTGTACAACTATATATTTGGAATTGCATTTTTCTCTTTGGTTCTTTGGATTTTGTCATTTGACTACAATTATTGTCTAATATAAATCTAATTTGTTTTAAATTATTTTTTTTCTAGGAAGCAGAATGTGCATACACATTGTTTGTGGTTGGTATCTTCTGGCTTACAGAAGCTTTGCCTCTGGCTGTTTCCGCATTAATTCCTGCTTTAATGTTTCCACTGTTTGGAATATTGTCTTCAAAAAAGGTATATCTCTTCTGTTTGTTTCTTTTTCTCTACTGTTACTTCAGCAAATTTATATTTCAAAGATTACAATGCATGTACTCTCTTTGATCAGATGTTGGTTTATAACAGGCATGTCAAACTCGCGACATCATGTGACGTTACGCGACGTATCGTGACTTTTTTCTCATTGCCAGCAATGGGGTGGGCGCGGTTTCAGTATGATGCATCTGGTCCGCAGGCTGGCAGTTTGATATGCCTGGTTTATAATGTGCCAAATGCTAAAAGGAGGGGTATAAGAATTAAGCTGCAATAATCAAGACCACCACTAGGGCCAACAAAGATACACAACTCTAATTCTTTGCTGCAATCTAGTTGCTATTTGTGGAACCAATTAAATAATCCTAGTAAAATGCCTTGAGTTCACTTACAGCAGAGGTCGTCAATCCCCAAGCACCGCAAAGCAAAGCCCGATCCGCGGGATGCAGGCAGCACACAACACCACATCCCCTTCAGTCTGTGGAAAAACCTCTTCCCACATAACCAGTTCCTGGTGCCCCAAAAGTTGGAGACCTCTGACTTAGAGCACATCTTGAAATCATCCTGACTTGCATTTATTTCTGCATTAGAGATGATTGTGATGCAGAAATTTAAGAATAGAGCTGGTCTGGTACAATGGTTATTAATACCAGGCTAAAAACCACCAAACTGTGAGTTCTAATCCCACTTTAGGCATGAAACTGCTGGGTGACCTTGAGCCACATGGTCTCTCTCAAGGCAGTGACAAACCAATTCTAAAAAACTAGCCAGGAAAACTGCAGGAACACTGAAAGATGACTGAGCAGGTTGCACTATGATGGCACTTGCTTATGATGCTAAAAACAAAATCACTTTTCATGAACTGAGTCATAGAATGAGACTGAGATCACTTAGACAACTAAGATACTAAGAAGTGAATGAAAATGACTTCCTACATTCATAATCTAAATTTATCTTACAATTCCCTAATTCTCATTAGCTCAGTTTATTTTATTTATCTCATACTTCCATCAGATGATGGGCACTGTTGCCACTAGCCTGCATCATTTTTTTTCCTCTGAAACTGCTTCATATTTTTTTGTTTTAAAAACTGTTTTTATTCCAGAGGAGCCGATGTGTTTTGTGTTGTTGTTGTTGTTACCTGCAAAGTCGTGTCCGACCCATCGCGACCCTATGGACAATGTTCCTCCAGGCCTTCCTGTCCTCTACCAACTTCTGGAGTCATGTTTTGTGTATTGAATATCAAAAATTTAAAAGCATGCACTTAGCTAATGAGACACATTTTGATTTTTTAGGTGGCATCTGCTTATTTTAGAGATTTTCATCTGCTCTTGACTGGTATAATTTGCCTGGCAACATCAATTGAAAAATGGAATTTGCACAAAAGAATTGCTCTGAAAATGGTGATGCTGGTGGGTGTTAACCCTGCATGGTATGTAGCATGCAAGTGTATGTGTGTGTGTGTGTGTGTGTGTATGCATTTGTGTGTGCACACCCGTGAGGGTGCCATTGAAATGCCATTTGGCTCAGAAATGACTCTGCTTTGCAACTCAGTTGCCTCCTCTTTTCTTGACATTTTATTGTCCATTAGCAACCACACACTGGAAAGAAATTCAACAGGTGCTGTTTTAGTACAGCTTCACCATTACAGAAAGAATGGGGCAAGTTGAGCTGCAAGGCATTGCCTGTTTACATGCCAGGATTACTGCTCTATTTGGCTGCTAAAGAAATTTGCTACAACCAGCCTTTTACTGAAATTTAATTATATGTATCATTGGGGCGAGAAGACAAGGCGCACATGAAATGCTTCTGTTATTGACGATAATGGTGGATGGCTTGGAACAAAATAGCAGACGAACTAGTGAACAACTCTGACTCATCCTCCTTAATGGCTGAGATTAGGCAACCCACGAGATCTTTCATACACTGCATCGCTATTATTCAATTTATAGTTTAGGTAGTTCCAGCAGCAATTTCAGACTCAGAGGAATATTTTGTCTTTCCCCCAATTTGCTGACTGTTCTTACAAAGAAGAAATTAAACCCATGCTGTGCTCTTTTTTGTTGCTCTCAAGGAGTCAGATGGCCCCTACTGTCCCTTGTCAATCCCATCAGCAAGTCAAAAAGGAGTTTGTAAGCACAGCAGGCTCCATGAGTCTGAATTGCCAGTGGCTGCTGTGATGGGGAAGCAGTAAGCTGTCACTTATCTCTTTGATTGCAAATTAGCAATGTTATCTAAAGCAGAAGCATTTCTCCTCCTAATGTTCAATGTGGGTGAACAGGAAGCCACGGTAAGAGCCGGTAGATGTGCTAATGCATTCCTACCAGAAAACCTAGACACATACAATACTTGCAAAAAAAAAAAGTGGACCTTGAACCGCAGCCACCTTGATATTTTGCACATGTGGACATTCCTGCTGGACACCATGGGATGGATCCAAAGGTAGCAATATCTAGCCATTTATGGCAATTTAGAAAGCTAAGTAGGGTTAGCCTTGAATAGTATTTGTATGAGAGATAGCTAGGAAACCTCATGCCAATATAGAATAGACCAGTATTTCTCAACCTTAGCCATGTTAAGTTGGGTGGCAGGGAAATTCAGGGATAAAGGCAGATATATGTAATGTGGCAGGATAATGTTTCAGGATCCAATCTGGGTCGGTCGCCAGAACCAGAGGTTTAGTCTTCCAAGCTGGATTCATGCTAGAGCCTATCCTCAGGCAGATTGTGTGCTTTGGGCTATTCTCTGTGTGGTATTTATATGGTGCCTGGTGTATGGCTTTTTAGTATTTGATTGGGATGTTGATGCCTGGCTATTAAGTCACTGGCTGTCGTTTCCTTGTGCTACCAAGCCCTCATCTCCTATACACTTGATAAGCTGGTGGTAAAGCTGGAGTAGAAGTCCACCTGTCTTAAAGTGGTTAAGATTGAGAAACACTGAAATAGACTAAAAGTACATCTTTTATACCTATCTTCTCAGAGAAATTTAAGCCATAGTTCTATAGATATTCACATGGGGATACATTTCAGTAGTTTCAGTAGTTAGTTATGTAAATTACACATTTAGACTATAATACTGTAATTGGTTTCCTGAGACCCAAGTATTTTAAGTGTCATGTCACATGTACAACGATCCTTTGCAGTAATGTGAGTATATAATGTAAAATATGCAGAGTATATTTCAAACATGAGAGTAATTGAGAGCAAGCAATGTTTTTTTTATTAAACATAGACTTGCTTGGTTGCTGCACACACAGATGTACACACAAAAGTAATGACAATTTAATGCTGCATTTAGAGCCTCACACATCTTCTCCAATCACACGAGTGAGTGAACAAGTCACAAAGTTTAAATTTATTATAATTTTCCATTTAGTTTGGTCTGGGAAGTTACACCAAGGAAACATTAGAAAGTTAATAAGCTACAGCTGCCCCATGCATCTTTCCTTATAATCTGTAATGGATTTTCCCAGAGGGAAGCTAAATAAATTGATCTTTCTGATGCTTATAGTATGGTTTTTGGAATTAAACATATTTGAAATTCCTTCCACAAGAGATGGCATATTCATCAGAACTGACTTGTGCCTTTGAATTGTTCAGTCCCGCAACCACTCTTCTCCTTCTCAATCTTGGTATCTTCATGCTTGTATGCATTACATTTTCTCAAGTCAGCATTTTGATAAAAGAATATTTTACACACTTTTCTGTAAAAGTAATAGAATATAGATTTGACTTCAGATAATATTTTAATTTAACTCAATTAAATTAAATTAATTTGCTAGGTTGGGCAGAGTTTTTATTATGCAATGATGTTGTCATCAGTTGTAAATTTGTCAGCGGACTCAAGCTTTTGGCAGGAAATTGCTGTTGTGCTTTCACAGTGGGTTGTTTAATGGAGAACTATTGCCTTTAGTGGTGTTCTTTAATATTAATGAATAAGCTTTATCAACTTTAACAGAAGTTTTAAAAGAAAGTTTTACTTTCCCAACAAGCGGTGCCGCTGCCCGTTCGCGCGGAGGTGCACGTGCACCTCTCCAAAGGTTTGGAGAGGTGCGCGCGCACCTCCACTCGTTCAGAGAGGTGCGCACGCACCTCTTGGAACGGGCAGTGGCACCGCTTGTTAGGAAAGCTGCCGCAGCCCGTTCCATCATACATTAAAAAAAATGGCAACCGTGCGCGTCTGCGCATGCGCAAGAAAAAATGTTTTGCGCATGCGCAAACCGTTTTTTGTGCATGCGCGTGCATGGACGCACGCACGCGGCTCCCACTTTTTTGTGTGTGTGATGGAACCGGTTCCCAGTGGCTCTTTTCCTTTTTCAGGTTGCCGACCCCTGGGTTAGACACTGTTCACTATAGTTTGTGAATGACAGAATCAATGTTCATATATAATAGAAATGGAGAAAGTGGCAGAAAGTATTTATGAAAGAACTGGAAATTAAAATGCGATGAACATCACTGATTAAAGTAGTTTGAATAATAGGGTTTTTATTAGATTGGATAGAATTCTGGTTTTGCTATAATGAAGTTATTTTTGAAGTTATATTGTTTCTACCTTCATTATTCATTTTTTGTTTATTAAAAAGTCTGGATAATGAATGGAATTGACCTTCACTTGATAGAAATAAAATGTTTAAGTAATTTATTTAAAGCTGCTGGATAGCGCTTGTTATAAGCAAAGAGTTTGTGTAGAAACACTCGTACCAACAGGCTGAATAACAGCTTCTATCCATGGGCTGTCAGGCCCCTGAATGGGAAATAACTCTATGTATGATTGACTTGTGAGGCCGGTGTGTTGTGCAATTAGCTCACATGGTGTAACAAGATGGTGGGTTTGTTGTCACTGTGAGTTGTGGGGGGGGCACAAAGGGAGGCTCAGCCAATCTCACTGTACACATGTTGTACTTTGATAATAAAGGTTCATTCATTCATAAAGTAAAACCTATGGATAGTGTTAATGTTGTAGGGTCGAAACCTAAATTATTTAACTACCGTATTTTCTGGTGTATAAGATGACTTTTTAACACATGAAAATCTTCTCAAAGGTTGGGGGGTCGTCTTATATGCCCAGTCCTCTTATACGCCAGAAAATAGTACATAAATCAATCGAGCGCCCCCGTTCTTGCAAAGCAACTTCAAGCCTCCATAGTCCAGTCCCCCCTCCAACGTGACTCTCCCTTCCCACCCCCAAGAGCCTCTAAGCCCCTTCCCCTCCCCCTTGCAAACGCCAGACCCCAGGAGCTCTTGCGTTTATTCCAAAGGGTGGGTGGAAGGAAAAGCCCCTTCCGGCTCCGGCTTGGCTGCAAGTCGACGAGCCTGGGAAGGCACACCCTCCCCTCTCACTGTGGAGGAAGCAGGGCAGGCTGGCGTCGGGCGGGAGCCGGCAGGGCAGTCCTGCGCACGCGCGTGCTCCCCGGCTGCTAAGGAGTCCTCGGGGAGCCATGGCAGGTGCCTCATGCCCTTCCCTCTTGAGGCGGTATCGGCGGAGCCGTCTGGTGTCGGGCGGGAGCCGGCAGGGCAGTCCTGCACACACGCGCGCTCCCCGGCTGCTAAGGAGTGCTCGGGGAGCTGTGGCAGGCACCTCACACCCTTTCCTCTTGAGGCGGCACCGGCGGAGGCAGCACCGGCGGAGCCGTCTGGCGTCGGGCAGCAACCGGCAGGGCTTTGCACCATCTGCATCAGACGGGTCTGAATCGGGCTTGTGTCGGACACTTGGCAACTGGCATGTAAGCATTTTTCGGCGTATAAGACGGAAAATCTTGAAAATCTTCTCAAAAGTCGGGGGTCGTCTTATACGCCCAGTAGTCTTATACGCCAGAAAATACGGTATGTTGATAGCAAAAATGTCAGTTTTTCATATTTGGAAAAGTAAGGCATTGTAAATAGCATGTAGGAGTGTCAGACATATTCATCTTGAACACTGTTGAAACTATCAAAATCAAGTGCAGTATACGTATATGTATATGTATACACACACACACACACACACAAACACACACACACATATGTGTGTGTGTGTGTGTGTGTATACATATACATATACGTACACTGCATTTGATTTTGATAGTTTCAACCTGGAGATACAGTTTCACAAATGCAAAAATATTGCTGCCTACAAATCAACTTTTCATTTCATAAGGAATACTAAAATGTTTGAAATTATGTTTCAAACACTTTTTCCAACTTTCAGCTCCTGCCCATCTAGTTGTGAAATCCAGCTACCCCAGATTTTCTCCAATTCAGCGCCTCTACAAATTTGTAAAGGGAGATCATGCATGTGGTTTCTTCCCTGGTGGCTGGTCTTATTACAAAGACTTTATGATTTAGAGGAAAAAGTAGCAACATGTACTGTTTTCAAGAAATTGTGTTCTATTGCTCTTTGTATCAGTCAGATATTCAGTGAAGTGTGCTTGTGAACTGATGTATGTGTTCATGTGTATGTGTGTATAGATTAATAAAAAAATGATTTAGATACTTGGTGAACTAAGATGTTACCAAAGAAAGCCAGCTGCTTGATAGTATTTATGATTAAAGAATTGTTTGTTGTATGGCAGAAACAAGTGACCTTTTGGGGGTCGAGGGCTGTGCACCCTTTGGAGTTAACAGACTAATGAGAGAGCCACAGAGTCGATGAGGATATATAAGCACGTGGGTTTAGAGGACATTTGGGGTGCTTCTATTTTTAAATTGTTGATTTGCTTGTCACGAGCAAAATTGAACACCTCATTTATTTCCTACTTCAATACAAAAAGAAAAAATCTTTCTGTTGTGTTGGGGAGGCTCTTGAAAGAGATAGGGGTTGCTTTCTCCATCCTTCCTATATGGGCTCATTAAAAAGTTCAGTGAAATACAGGTAGTCCTCTACTTCCAACCACAACTGAACCCAAAATTTATGTTGCTAAGTGAGATAGTGATTTTTTTCCTCATTTTATGTTGTTTCTTGACACAGTTGTTAAGTGAATCACTGCAGTTGTTAAATTAGCAACACAGTTGTTAAGTGAATCTGGCTTTCCCCGTTGACTTTGCTCATCAGGTAATCACATGATCCCAGGACACTGCATCCATCATAAATATGTATCAGTTGCCAAGGGTCTGAATTTTTATCACCTGACCATGGGGATGGTGCAACAGTCACAAGTGTGAAAAATGGTCGTCACATTTTTCAGTGCTGTTGTAACTTAAAATGGTCACTAAACAAACTGTTGTAAGTCAAGGACTACATGCTCAGTGTAGAATATACTTTGAGATTGCCTTTCCTGTAAAAGCAATATATTCCCATGCTTTAACTGAGACAATCATAGAAAGTTCCCCTATCAGATGGACCACTAGTTGCTCTAATTCACACAGTAGTTATCTCTGCTGACTGTTGTTTCACAACTTTTCTTCTCTCTTTTTCCAGTGGAAAAGCCCAGGGGAAAAGTAGATTCCCCCAGGAAAAAGAGATACTAATTAAAAAAACACACACATATATATATACTATACATTTTTACCAGATTTCAAACTAACAACCTAATAAAGGTAAAAATAAAGGTTTCCCCTTTCTAGGCTTCTCCGTTTCTTAACCAAGGGAGCTAGCATTGTCTGAAGACACTTCTGTGATCATGTGGCCAGCATGCCTATATGCCAAAGGTGCACAGAACACAGTTACCTTCCCACCGAAGTGGTACCTATTTATTTACTTGCTTTTACTTGCTTGCTTTCAAACTGCTAGGCAGACAGGAGCAGAGGCAAGTAAGGGAAGCTCACCCCTTTGTGTGGCATTCAGGGTCTTGAACTCAGGCTACCAGTGTTCTAGGTGATAAGCTCAGTGTCTTTAACCAGTGAGCTATCCTGCCCCCTAACAATCTACTATTTATAAGGTATCACTATTTAACCATAGGGTCGCGATGGGTCGGACACGACTTCGCAACTAACAACAACAACAATATAACCTTTGACTGGTTATAGCACTACTGGTAAAGCAAATTCTTGATTCATTTGTGGGGCATTTTCCTCCCTCTCTAAAGTAGGCAATAAATAAAAATGGGCAGGAGAATTCTGGAGGATATAAGGATATAAGGAGAAAAAAAGAATATTTCAAAATTGCAGCAGAAAAATGCATTTTATATTTGTGACAGGAGGAAAATGCCACATTGTCCATTCTTGCCTTCCAAAAAAAAATATTAGCCTTTTGAGTGACAAGGCAATTAGCAGGTGCATATAATACAGAGTAATAATGTATTTAATATATTTATATGCATTATCCATATACTGTATTAAAACTGCCATGGTTTCTGCCCATCCAGTACAATCCAGCAGAGTGGGATTAATTTTTGCAATTTAGGAAGAACTCTACCCCTGTAGTGGCACTTGCCTTCTGGAATGAGATCCCCCAAGAGATACATACATTTAATATAATAAACCTTTATTGTCAAAGTACAACATGTGTACATTGAGATTAGCTGAGCCTCCCCCGTGCTCTCTCCCCCCAATACACAGTGACAACAAACCCTCCATCCCACTACACTATGTGAACCAACTACACCACACACCGGCCTCCCAAGTCAATTCTGCATAAGATTATGTCCCATTTAAAAGCCTAACAGCCCACGGGTAAAAGCTATTTTTCAGCCTGTTGGTACGGCTGGCTATATTCCTATATCTCCTACCGGATGGTAGGAGAGTAAAGAGATACCGTCCAGGGTGTGAGTCATGCCTGAGAATCTTCCTCACTCTTCCAAGGCAACGAGCCCTGGCGATTTCCCCTTTTGATGATAATATTTACCCTGCCCTTGGGTTACAGTGGATTGGGCTCCTTTGTGATGTTTGCTTCATGGTTGGATTGCCATCTTCTGATTCTCTTGTAGTGATTTTTGTACTCGTTATGGTTAATTTTCTGGGTTTGTTGTTATCTTATTGTAGTCAGCCACTCAGAGTCAGTTTGAGTTGGGCGGCATCAAAATTGAATAAAATAATTAAAATAAATTTAATTATATTGATTTAACAGGATCTAGATCAAGGAAAGATCAAAAGCAAGGATTGGAAGAAGACAAACTTTCATTTGCATTTTTATAATTACATGCATAATTCATCCTCATCCGCAATCTTTTGCAACAGTAGTTATAACCCATTTTTTTAAAAAATAGCAGGCATAATAAACCGATATTATCCATCATTTAAGCATGGCCTAATAACTTAGTGCCCATACAGTGGAAGAACAAAGAGATCTATTATTTTATCAGCTACCAGAGGAATGGCACCTGTATTAATCAGAAAGCCAGTTGCAGCTCTCAGGAAGCAAATATGTTTCTTACTGTTGGAATTTTCACAAAATCATAAAATGCAGAACTTTGTTATGAAATCAGTGGGTAGCAGTTGGTAGTAGTTATAGGCTTCCTGCAAAGTCTCTAGGAAATATTTGGTGGTTGTCGCAGAGATGCTGAAAAGATACTTAATCACCTAACAATGAGTTAACAGCAATTTGCTGTAATTGAGAACCATACTTAACCAATTGGTTGTTTAAAATGTGTGCTATAGCACTGTTGTTTCATAAAGCAAAAAACAAAAACAAAACCATGAAAGTTGTTTATAAACATATAACATAATTGATGTATTTTATACTTTATCTTTAAAAAAACACCTAACTGTATGAACAGTGATTTGTCATAATTGAAAGCCCATCCTCAACTAATGATTAGTAGTTTAAAATATAGGATAGAGCTATATGGTCAAAAACAGAAAAAGAAAGCTACTGGCTATTTCCAGAAATTAATTTTAATATAATTTATATAATTTATAAATAATTATTATTTATAAAATAACCCATGAATTATTTTACCCGGCTCGTTTAGGATTATTTTGGTTTTGCATGCTTAAAATAAAAAGCTTATGTTAGTACATGAACATATTAGAGAAGTGTGTATGTGTATGTGTGTATGTTCAGTTGAAGCTGTAAAACCTTCTGTGTACCAAACTTTCTATTTATGTAAGGAGTGCCCAGTCTTTGTAGGTGTGAGATTTAAATACATCTCTGAATCATATTCCAGGGCTATGATGTAAAGGGGCTGGGACAATTTTTTTTAAAAAAATAATAACATAGAATGACAGAGTCGGAAGGGACCTTGTCCAATCCCCTGCTTGAGCAGGGGACCCTATACCATTTCAGACAAGTGGCTGTCCAGTCTTTTCTTAAAAACTTACAGAGATGGGGCACCCATAACTGCTGAAGGCAAGCCTGGTTAATTGTTCTCACCGTTGGGAAATTTCTCCTTCGTTTTTGGTTGCTTCTTTCCTTGCTTTATACAATATGTTTTATTTTGTTGTTAGAACTGAATCATTGTGGGTTATTGATGATGTACAACACCCAAGTCTTTTAACTAGTGGGCTGGAAGAAAGAACAAAATAAGCCTATTAGCTTTAGTTACTTTTAAGAACATGTGCTGATAGTGATCCTTATCCATTCACAGGCCATGCTCGGTTCAAAAAGTTACATACTCTTTGATGAGTTTGCAGAACCTATGGTATGAAGGTTTCCATTAGGTTTCCCTTATTAAGAGAATACTCCAGCGTAACCATCAGATGTAGAGAAGTTGGGGAAGAAGATCAATAGATGTCAGAAGTACTTTGGTAAACGGCTTTGGTTCAGTTGACTTCACAATACTTACAGCTTGAGTCAGTTCAACTTCATGAAATTGATTGCCTAGGATGATCTGGCTGTTCTTACTGCATGATAGGAGATCATTTGAGATAGCTCTGCAAACAAAAATGAAGAAAAAGTTGCTGCTGCTGCATTGTTAACATAAGATTTGGAGAGAAATTTGTTTTATCTTACTGTAGCAAGATAGTACACCCTATGAGTACACCCTGACTGGTAACAGTATAGGGATTTCTTTCTTTTTTTGATAACGTGGACTTATGGAAGTGTTTTCCTAACATGTTACAGACACTTTAGCAAAAACTGTTAAAGCCATTTTTAAGCCATTTTTCATAAGTTTAAATAAGTCTACCCTTTCTGCATTACTCTTTACAATGATTGAAATAATTTTTATCCTCACAGATTTCAAAGATCTTTACAGTCTTTCACAATTACCTAGACTAGTGCTGTTTGGTGTAAATTAAAACGTGATGTATTTATACATGATAATCATTAATTGTATTAAAAATAGGGCAATATCACAAATTGAATTTGTCCCAGAATTGCCTTTCATTTGCATTGTATTATGGGAGCAATTGCACAAAATTGATCAAGGTTATCCCAATGAAAAGGCAAGTCAGTGGCTGCTGTTCTATGTAGAGTATGATTTGATGCATTTCTATTTTGGCACATTGCTGAAAATTCTTATGCTAGACTGTTTCCTATATCAAACAAAGATACAGTACTGTCAGCAACTCTGCTGTGTGAGTAATTGAGCAGGTGTTCCAAGGATATAATTTCTCAGTTCAAAAAGAAACTTTAGGAGTTGGCAGTGAAAGCTTATTGGAAGGCCCTGGCAATCTAACTAGAAGATTACATATCATTCTTGGAGAATCTTTGTAGAAAAGAATTAGTTGGACTGGGATGCAAGAAACTAAGGCAGAGACCACAGCCATTAGGTACCAAAGAGTCTCCACAAAAATGAATGGGATCATTTCCTGTGTGTCTCTCTCTCTGTGTGTTTTTTTAAAAAAGTCAAGCTGTCATGTTATAACTGCACTATCAAAAAGTTTTACTCCCTTTTTTACATATACAGAGCTTTGATCATGGGGTTGAAGTGATCATCCCACATTTTTGTCCCATCTCCATACGCATTCTTGAAATCCGATAAAATACAAAGCAAGATTCCAAAAAACCCCCCAAAAACTAGTAGAAACATACAGCACAACCATCACATTATGATGAAGCAATTCCCAATTGTACATATGGAATGAGTTGATTTCACACTAATGAAGGCAAATATACCTGTCCCAGGATAAAGTTGCAAGATCCAATCTGGATCATTCACCAGGACCAGAGATTTAGTTTTTGGAGCTTTTGGACTCATTCTGGAGCCCATCCTCAGGGAACCTCTCTCTACCAGAATGTGTGCGTTGGACTATTCTATGCATCACATTTATGTGGTGCCTTCCTATTGGTTGATTGCTGTGTTGATGGGTGGTGATTGGCTGTTGTTTCCTTGTGTTTCCAAGCCCAAGATTTAATTTCTACTCCTGCCTTGTTTCCAAATAGAAAAGTGATACCTTTATACAAATCTGTCTGTTTTGACGTACCAGAAAAATAATGTTAAGAAATGGCCTAATATGGAAAATCTAGGGATCTTGAAAGTCAATATTAATTAATTTGAAATATGGAAAATTGCAGTAATTTAGGGTATTTCAGTAATACTCCACCCATTTGTGCATTTCAAACATCATAAACATTAATGATGCAACTCTAGTCTAGTGTACTAAAAATCATTACTGAAGTCAATTGTGCACCTGTTAGGTTTCAAATACATTTTTATAACAAAAAATAATTAAAAGTGGAATCCCATTTAGTGAATCTATTGTTTGTAAATCTTGCCTTTACCAGAATGTAGACTAGTGTTAGTTTTTACATTATGGTATAAATTTAGAACATTGTACATTCATGAACTCTTAGCTGAATCAAATCTATTCACCTATTCAGTGTGGAAAAAACCAATAATCTTCAAATAGATTCAGAGTCACCTTGATTCAGTTCAATGCCCTAAATGCATCTGTTCATTCAGCTATGGCATATATTATTCAAAGTTGCTTTGGTTGTCTTTCTCCGAGAAAACTCACATAACTTGAAAAAGTCATGTGATTTGAATTTATTGGGCAGTATTTTTTAATACTTTTTTTCATCTTTCTTCCCCCCGCGCCCGAAAGTGATGGTATTTCATCATGCTTGCTTTCCTTTACTCCCATGGTTAAATGATTTTACTGAGATCAACAAGTTCTGTTACAAATGCAAATTGGTTCTAAGTTATTTTAATGTTGACATCTTTGAAAATGTAGTAAATGGAAATACATATATTATGTAGACATGATGTAAAAAGTGTTGTTTCCATTATTGTGGGAAAATTTCATAGAACACTTGAGAAAAAAAATCCATCAAAGTTTGAAAACTGAATATGTTGGCAATTCAATTTGTACATTTTCTCTTATTCCTTAGTAGAGGCATACATAGGATCTAATGTTTTCATCAAAATGAAGAAACTAGCATTGTTACATCATGGCAACATTCTGTCCCTTTCAATGATGCACATATAAAAAGAGATGGGATAATTGCATTGTAACAGTGCTGCTCTGAGACATGCATGCAGTCTTGTGGATACTTCTATAGATCATCTGAAGGTCCATATCCTGAACTGTATAGGTAAAGGAAGGGTTGCAGCTTGTGTCAAAAGTCCATGGTTGGGTCTGAAAGTCCATGGTTGGATTGTGGAAATCCAACCATAGCTGGGAAAATCCTTGCTTCAACCATTGGAGAACCACTGGCAGTTAGTGTAAACAAAAGTGAGATAGATGAGTTAAAGATGATATTCTACTGTTATCTTCTTAGAGTCCAATTCTGCTTGACTGGCCAGAGTGCTAAGTTAATTAGTTCATACTACAGCTACATAGAGAAAGGAATTAGAAACTTTAGTAGGTCAGGAGGTGCTAACTCACATTATTTTTAATAGTCTTATTATAATTACTTTATATTAAGTTTAATGTTAATAGCAGACGTAGATGGACCTTTTGCTATTATTTCAGGCTCACCCTTGGTTTTATGATCAGCTGTGCATTTCTGTCAATGTGGCTTAGCAACACTTCTACAGCTGCTATGGTAATGCCAATTGTAGAGGCAGTGGCTCAGCAAATCATTAGTGCAGAAGCCGAAGTGGATGCAATGGATACGACATGTGCAAATGGAACCACTAATCCTGCCTTGGAACTTGAAGGTAAGTAACTTCAACCCAATTTTAACCTCACTTGGAGAAAGATCACCTGAGGGGGGAAAAAAACTTCATTTGGATTTTTTGTTTTTGTTTTCACAGAAAATATTAGTGAGTGTGAAACAGTTGACTGGAAATCCACTAAAGCTGAAGGGTAATATATATAGAAAAAGAGCAAAATATTTATATGATTTACCTTTTTTATTAGCATTAAAATAATTACTACTGCAAATATTTCTTTCCAGATATAGCAATGGTACTGCTCATGCTGTGTGTGACATTGAAAATGAAAAGGTATTTAAAATAATTTATCCCCCTTGTTTTAAAGATTAGAATATCTATGACAGTCAGATTAACATGTTATGCTTTCAGTTATATAGTATGAGGAATAAAAATTGAACTCCAATGGTGTTAGAAAACAAAACAAGTTCTATTGAAGCGTTTGCAAAGGCTGGTAGTTCTCTTGGTAATTGCTAATTCCAGACACCACACTTGAATCAATTTCAGCATAGACTTTTATATACTGCCCCATAGAATTATGCCACATCCTTCCTTTTCAAACCCAGTTGATAGGTCTGAATTAGTCACATGATTTCCAACTGCCTAGCAACCAGACTCTCCAATTATTAGATCAAAAGCCCCTTTTGTTCCTGTCTTATCTCCCCTTCCTTGTCTGTGGCATGATTTCTAACATCCTGCTAACTCAGCGTGTAGCTTATCTACAAGGTGAGCCTGTCAATCTAAACTGGATAATTGCAATTAAAAAGGATTTACCGTATATCTTCCCTTGTTTATCTATAAGAATGCCTGCTTCTCATCTGGAAGCTAGGTATGTAACAAGTGCATGCTTCAGTTAAACATAGCTGCACTTTGGTTCATATTTATAGTTTAGAATACTGACTCTAGGCAGTTTTTATAAGGAGTAAACCTTATATAAATTGAATAGTATGTTATTCATAAATTATATGCTATTCTACAATAGTGTGCACTTATTCTAAAAGTATGCTTTGAATCAGTGTATATAGTGCTTCTCTATTCCTCCAGCTTACTACATCTCCTTTCCTAAAATACCTTATCTAAGTGCCTCTACATGCCTATTCTTTAAGCAAAAATGGAAAATTACAACATGTACATTTATTGTGCACCTCACATATAGTCAATTGAATAATATTATATAATTATTAGTAGTAAGCAATATTGCAGACCCTACACAAGCAATGCTTATATGCTATGTCCTGGATGGAAGGGAGGGAACTGCCAATAATCTATTCTGCCATCCTCCCCACTCTCTGCACTGCCTTTCTGTCTGAAACAGTGATGCTTCCAAACCAGACTGTAATGCTGTATGACAGGATGCTCTCAATCATCCTTCTGCAGAAACTGGTCAGGACAGGGGAAGGAAGATGTGCTTTTCTCATGCGACACAGAAAATGCAGGCACTGCTGTGCCTGCTTTACCAGTGTCTCACTGTTGATAATTCAATATATTTCTTTTTAAATTCATTTGGATTTGAGATGGGTACGAAACTTACTCTATCCTAATTTCCATGTTTAATTCTTTAAAATTTCTATTTATTCTGTTTCTAGCTGAAATTTCTATTTTGACAGATGTATTGATTAAATTGGCAAATGTGCCACAAATTTCCTCTAGTTATGCTTTAACTTGTTTGATTTGAATTGTCTTTTTTTTCTTTAAACATATGGAAATAATTTAATCAATCAGTTTGGAGACAGTGGACATCTGGCAATACTGTATTATTAAAATGAATCTTCTGTGACTTTCAAAAGAAACAGAGGCATTTCTATTCTAGTTTGGCCATTTCATCTGGCTGTTAATATACTGAGATTCAAATTATTGGGCAAGTTGTGAATTATTAACTTATTATTTGAAAATGAAACTTATGTGCTTGTAGTGAAAGCTACTATAGACATTTGAGTATCATCAGACATGCATTGTTCTTTATTCTTGGCTAACTTACCATTTTTCAGAGTTTATATTGACAATGAATAGCTTAAATGTAATAAGGAAAACTAGAATCTTAGGAATAGGATTTGATTTTTGCATGTTCCTCAGCTATCCTTTTCCCCCCCTCCTTATTGAAAAAGGAATTAGGGAAAGTGGAAGAGTTACTTTATTCTGGATCTTCCTAAACTCTGAAGAATTTTCAGGGAAAAAATAATTTAACTAGGGAAGGCTGGTTTTAATAGGCTAATATGAAAATTGTTGATTGTATTTATTTGATTTCTACTTAAGCAGAATTCAGAACTGAGCCAGACTGAAAGACAATACCGGAACAAAAAAGACCATATGATATGTAAACTCATGTGCTTGTGTGTTGCCTATTCATCCACCATTGGAGGATTGACTACCATCACTGGGACGTCAACGAACTTAATATTTGCAGAACAATTCAATACGTAAGAAAATTAATTAAACTGTTTTGTTCCAAAATTTAAATATTTAAAATTCTGCTCTTCTATCCACTTAAGTTAATTTGTGTTGTGTCAGTGCAGTGCTTTCTAATAATATAACCTTTCTTCATTTGGATGTCAATGCTAATGAGAGATCCTACATCATAAAACCCTTGTTCTATTGGGAAGAAGTCAGAATAAGAGTTTTCTTCACTGATGTATCCCTGCTAACCAGACAAAAGGCTTGAGCCCTGTATTCAAATTTGGAGCTTTTCATGTGTCCAAAGCTGTTTTTATTGAAAAATGCCCTTTCTTAATCCTTCTCATTCTTCACATCCCTAGTCATACACAAAGCTTACCACATTGTAATTAGCTAATTCAAAAGACCTTCGTGTCAGATCATATACATCCCTATAGAATAATTATCCATTTAAGTAATTTGCTTCACCCTGCTCTTGTCAAATACCTGCCTGTATCACATCACCTTTTTTAACCAATTATGGTAAAATTAATTACTGTTTGTATAAACCACAATCATTATTCATTTCTAAGTACTCAAGGCATAATTTCTGTACTCCTTATGATACCTGTGGGCAGGAATGCTCACCTTCATTTCATATTAAGAGCACACCTCCATAATTTTCTCCCAATTCTTCAAATGTTTAACTGCTAAGTTTACACTCTATACAAATAGGAGATAAAATATTGCCAGCAGGACTAGCAGCCATGGTAAATTTTATGACATTCATAAAAACACAGTGTAATACAGTAGATATAAAGGGCATTACACAGATCAGAATGACAGAATAATAAATCTGTAATCTTGGCTGAAATAATTATTGTCAAATTGGCTACTATTCCTTCCCGCCTCCTCCCCATTTTTTATTAATACATTTGAAAATACTGGAGCTGTTTCAAAAATATATCCTAAATGATTTTGGCCCCATGAAATGTCATTCACAGGTAAAGCTTTGTGGTGAATAACTTGAACACACACACACACACACACACACACACACACACACACACACACACACACACAGAGAGAGAGAGAGAGAGAGAGAGAGAGAGAGAGAGAGAGAGAGAGAGAACATAAACTGCAATATTTTTCCTTAGATATGGATAACAATCATGAACATTCTGCCAGTTTCACTCTACATCCCAAGGATTTCTAATCTGCTAAAATGATTTCCAGTTGCCAGGAATATTGTCTGTCTGCCACTTGTAATTCATTCAAAGTTGCATCACTGCAAACCAAACTGTACATAAAAGAATATATCATAGGAACTTCAAAACAATAAAAGAAAAGCTTATGATCAAATAAGCCAAGACACAAACATTTTAAAATCTTGTTGAATAGAAAGCAAGGGACCATAGCAAAATCCGTATTCCCCTCTAATTCCTTGTGTGAGTTTGTCTTGATAACTGGGAGTGGTATGTGCATTTTCCATTCAAATTAATTCCCAACAAAAATAGGACTTGGGTTGCATATACTACCTAGGGAGAGCTGCAAAAACGTATTAATATATGATATAGTATTATGACATTGGCTTTGTGGGGGCTCTAGGATAATTGTTATAGCTGTTTACAATACTACTGTTTTATTGGGGACATATATACAGACAGATAAATTTTCCCAAAAAATGTAATGTTAAAAGATAAACAACAACAACAACAACAAAAATTAGAAAAGGAAAAGAGCTCAGAAAAGATTGTCCCAAAGGTACTTTTTCAAAAGGCAATAGGACTTTGCTTTGGATGAGAAGATGTTTCACTTCTCATCCAAGAAGCATCTTCAGTTCTGACTAAGTGGTGGGGAATGGAAGGATTTATATTCCTTGCAGTCATCTGGTCATTTGAGAGAGTGCTAATCCTTCCATCACCCCCACCATCCTGCTAGAACCAATGAAGCTTCTTGGATGAGAAGCGAAATGTCTTCCTCAGGGAAACACAGTCCAGTTTGAAAAAACACCTTTGAGACAAAGTCCAGTTGCCTTTTTGAAAAAGCACCTTTGGGACAACCATGACCTGGATGACTAAGAATCTCCATAGACATTCAGCTCAGAAAGGAATAAAAATACAGAAAAAGAAGAAAAAAAATGAGAAAAATTGAAAAAAAGGACTTCTGACTTTCTTTGGTACAGATATAGAGATAAGAACACATCAAACTCTTACTCTGGTTAACATTTATCTACATTATTTTGATAATCCCATATAACACCAATCATCAAGTCCCAAAATCAGCTTTTCACTTCTTTCAGCTTCTTGCAAAAAGTCCAATAATGGTTTCCAAATAGAAATTACTTTTTTCTTTCATCAAGGCTGTCAATTTTGCCATCTCTACCAACCATCAGCATCACCATCCATCCTCCCTTGCAGGTTTTTGTAAGTCTTCCACTTTAGAGCATATAAAATTCTCAGTGCCATTATCATATATAAAAGCAAAGTTCCATTAGATGTTTCCAATTGGAGACATATGCTTGATCATATTAATTGGTTCATAAAGGCTATTAAATAACTGGCTGCTTTTTCTGGCCTGATTTTTCCAAATGTCTTGGTCTTCCAACTCTTGCTTTAAAAAGAAAGTTCAAAAAATGGGGAGGGACACAAGGAACTAATGAATAAATCCCTTCCTTTTCATCTATTTCTTTTGCCTGTTCTTTTCTCTTTGAGTCTATAATAATTAGGAGCCCAGATTTGCCTTGTTGGAGGCAGGGAAGGGCAGAAAAATGAATTCAAGCAGCTACTGCTTTCTCAACTCATAATTTAAGATGCGTGTACATTCTTGGGGTTGCAATCAAATACACAACCTATAGAGCAGGCTCTAATAAATAGTTTGAGTAAACAGGAAGTTCTAAGGAAAATTCATTCAGGGCAAAGGCAGAAGATGGAGAGCTATGGAATTGGAAGTAGGTGAGCAAAGAAGGCATGTAGAAAGTAATGAATTGAGCAGCTGCTCAGCAGAAGGAAAATGAATGCCCAGGATAAAGAAATATTATTACTAAACTGCATTAATATCCTCAGGCTTTATAGAGCTCATGATACAGCTGGTCTTCTGAGTTCCACTTAGGTATGATATAGTTTTGCTGTTCTTATTGTAAGGGGGTTGTGGAGAGGGAGGGAGAAGCAAAACTATATCATACCTAAGTGGAACTTATATTATTACTGTTGAAACTTACATAACCTAAACTCCTAAGAACATTGTTAAGATAATAAAAAAAAGATAATAAAAACTCTGTTGCAGACAGATCATCTTAAATCCTGATAGAGCAATTTTGTCATTGCAGCTATACATCAGTAGCTTGTTCCTTAATTAAAATGACAGTGCATGACAATCACCATGAAAGAATGCTAAAAAGGGAGGGAGTTGTTCAAAAGAACAACTCCAATTCTCTTTCATATCACTAATAGTCCAAGTCCCTAAGGGCAAAGATAGACTCTTTTTAGCCTGGGAATTTATTAGTGAAAAGTTAGCTGAGCAAGTAGTTTGTTCAAGTAGGCAATAATGATGATGTAATCAGAGACTTCCATTGGAAGGGTTTGCATTGGTTAGGCAGCTGAGCTTGGACCTTTTCTATTTAGGCCTGTTTCTTACATTTTAAGAATATATATTTTGAGATGTATATTCACTTCAGACTAGCCATATTTCCATATAATTCCATGCTAGAATCCTGACATAATAAACTATGTGCATATAGCTCTTTCTATCAGGGACAAAATAGGAAGTCTGGAATGACTTGCCTTCAGAAGTTGTGGGTGCTGGAGGCTTTTAAGAAGAGATTGGACAGCCATTTCTATGGAATGGTATAGGGCACAGGTGTCAAACTCGATCGTGTCATGTGATGTATTTTGATGTAACACGATCTATCATGACATTTTTTGCCTTTGTGGAGCTGGGGTGGGCATGGCCTGCACATGACGCATCTGGCCCACAGGCCACCAGTTTGACACCCCTACTTCAAGTCTAGCACCTTTAATCACTCTATCACTCTAGTTCTCATCTAGTATGCACTTGACCTTTTCTATTGCAATTGAATTCATCACCTCATTTCCTGAAAGGGTTCACCTTGGCTAGCCAGAGTGTTCTGCCATATCAGATAAGATTAATTTGTTTAACCATCTCAAGGAAACAACATATAGCTAGTCCTCGACTTACGACCAGAATTTAGCCCAAAATTTCTGTTGCTAAGTTAAATATTTATTAAGTGAATTTTGTCCTATTTTATGACTTTTCTTGCCACAATTATTAAGTGAATCACTGCAGTTATTAAGTTAGTAAAACAGTTATTAAGTGAATCTGGCTTCTCCATTGACTTTGTTTGTCAGAAGGTCACAAAAGGTGATCACATGACCCAGGGACACGGCAACCCTCGTAAATATCAGTTGTCAAGCATCTAAATTTTGATCATGCAACCATGGGGATGCTGCAACGGCTGTAAGTGTGACAAAGTCAATATTTTCAGTGCTGTTGTAACTTCCAATGGTCATTAAATGAACTGTTGTAAGTCAAAGACTATCTGTAAAGTTTCAATAAAACAGCTAATACAATAAAAAGGTATTACCTTTCTTAATTTATATCTCTCAGATCAGGACTGAATCTTTTGTTCCAAGAAGAGTTTAATAAAAAATCATCTAAAACTTTTCAGATGATGAAACAAAATGTATATCTGCATTTGTTAAGCTACTGATTGTTGGAGTTCAGGGGCATTACTGTGATGAGAAGATAATATGATACAAGAGAAGTTACCATGAATAAGATATTAAACCTCTGACTACTTCAGTCAATCAGAATAGAACTGGAAGGGACTTTGCAGGTCTTCTAATCCAACCCTCTGCTCAAGCCGGAGACCCTATACCATTTCAGACAAGTGATTGTCCAGTCTCTTCTTAAAAACCTCCATTGATGATGCACCTACAACTTCTGAAGGCAAGCTGCTCCATTGGTTAAATGTCCTCACTGTTAGGAAGTTTCTCCTTAGTTCTAGGTTACTTCTCTCTTTGGTCAGTTTCCATTGTTTCTTGTCCTGCCTACAGGTGCTGTGGTAAATAAGTTGACCCCCTCTTCTTTGCGGCAACTTCTCAAATAGCAGAATACTGCTATCATGTCACCCCTAGTCTTTCTTTTCTCTGGACTAGCCAAACCCAAATCCTTCATACAGTATGTTTTAGTCTCCAGCCCTTTAATCATCTTAGTTGCTCTTCTTTGCACTTTTTCAGCATCTCAACATCTTTTTTATAGTGTGGTGACCAAAACTGGATGCAGTATTCCAGATGTGGTCTTACTAAGGCTTTATAATACTTCACATGGTACTAATACTTCACATGATTTTTCATTCTATGCCTCTTTTTATACAACCAAGAATTGTATTAGCTTTTTTGGCTGCTGCTGCAATTGTCCACTAGGACTCCAAGGTCCCTCTCACAGTTACTGTATTTGAGCCAGATTTCACCTAATCTGTACCTGTACCTTTGGTTTTTGCTGCCTAAGTGTAAAACCTTGCTTTTCTCCACATTAAATTTTATGTTGTGCTTGTCTTCTGGTGTGTTGGCTATTCCTGCCAGCTTTGTGTCATCTGCAAAGTTGATGAGTTCCCCTTCTATTCCCTCATGTAAGTCATTTATGAAGATATTGAAGAGTACTGGGATTAAGACGGAACCCTGTGGCACCCCACTGCTTAATTCCCACCATGTAGATGTTGTACTATTAAGGACAACTCATTCAGTATGGTTTATAAACCAGTTACAAATCCATCTGGTGGTGATTCTCTCTATCCCAAATTTTTCTAGCTTACCAAGAAGTAGGTTGTGTTCTACTTTGTTGAATGCCTTGCTGAAGTCTAAGTATAGTATGTCGACAGCATCTCACTGGTCTACTAATTTAGTCCCTTTGTCAAAGAATGAAATAAGATTAGTTTGGCATGGTCTGTTTTTAACAAACCCATGTTTGCTCACCAAGGTCCATGTAATTCGATATTTGGAACTACGAGGCTTGAAGATGATGGATTTCTATTGAGAGGTCTTTTCTTCCATTTTTCCTTTCATATATATTGGTCAACACAGCTAACAATGATTACTGTAAAAACATTTTTAACAAAGTATCATATCCACTACAAAGTATGTTGATAACAGATAAAACACCATCTTCATATAAAGTGTTATCTAAAAGAATTTTAATTAGCTGATAGAAGATAATTTTAAAAGAAGTCATCTCTGCTTTAGTGACTGGGGCATTCTAAAATACTTCCACCATGGATCAGGCCAATTGTTGCAAGAATCTAAATTGGTGATAGTGAATATTCCATTTTTACTTCCTGGAGGGTAGCCATCTATTAAGATGAAAGTTGGATAGATTTTCTCTTAAGGTTTATTATCTGTGTAGCTATCATGGATCTTGATTTAAGAAACATTTTTCTGTTCATATTCAAAATCAACTCAAATTTCATTTATATTTTTATTTTTTCAGACGATATCCCGGTTGCCAATGCATCAATTTTGGATCCTGGTTTATTCTTTGCATCCCAATCACTATTATTATTTTAATACTGTCCTGGGTTTGGCTTCTGTGGCTTTTTCTGGGTTTCAAGTAAGTACTGTTATGGGAGAAGAGTCCAAAGTAATATCATCTTGTGTAAGGATGTGTTTACAATGAGTAGAAATAACACGTCTCTGTCCCCAAGGAGCATATGTACAAAAATAAATATAAGAAAACAATAGAGGAAGAAGAAAAATGAAGATATAGAAAAGTTAGTGAAATATTGTTTTTCTTATGTATCTTTTTGCTGGGTTACAATTCTGTATGTAGTGGATATAATATGCTTCAGTGAAGGCAAATAGCTTGAGGATACAAGAAAAAATATTGTGGATTATATTTTCTTGAAATGCAAATGGGAAATTAAAGCAAATCACTTTATAATGCAAAGCAGAAATTAGCACTAGCCCTACCATTAGGAAGAGTGTGACAGCGCAGTCAGACAGTATGTTACGTCAAACAAGGAATCATAGGAAAGTATTGGAGCTATGTACTATAAATGGAAAACATCCTGCCCAGTGATCTAATAGCTGCCTTGCTGCTTTGCTAGGATAGAGGGCATTGGTCCATTATTCATGTTGCTCTCCCAGGCAGGTCAGTTATTGCACAGGACATTGTGGCATTCTCTTTCTTTGGATCTTACACAATACAGTATGTTGGACTGCCCATGAGATCTTTCAAAGAAAGGAAGCCAGCCTTTCTTTTGGACCAACCTGGTCCTCAAGAAGTTCTTTAGTCAGTCATCAGAAGTGGAACCTATCTTCTGGTGAACAGGTATTATAACAAGCTATCTCTATTCACTTTTCATTTCAGCTTTAAAGAAATGTTCCAGTGTGGCAAAGCAAAGACATCTAGAGAACAAGCTTCAGCACAAGTAATCAAAGAAGAATACATGAAACTTGGCCCAATAAGGTAATGCATTTGGCTAATACACAGAAGAAATATTACAAATGCTATATTGCAATACTATCAAAGCAAATCAGTTCAAAGGGTGATGGTCAATACATGATGTTTTTGTTTCAGCTACCCTGAAGTTGTCACTCTTGTCCTGTTCCTTCTGATGGCCCTGTTATGGTTTACTAGAGATCCAGGATTCATCCCTGGCTGGTCTGCTTTATTTCCAGAGTAAGTCAATAAGCCATGCTGCACAATTTTTAGGAGGTTTTATAATTTTATATATGGAAAAATCCAGATAGTAGTACCAAATATTTCTTTAAACATCTATTAGAATGTGTAGAAGAAGAGACAACGCCTTTAAAAAAAAACATTTCCCCCTGGTATTCAGAAGGCCACAAGCATCACAGAAGATTGTGATTGTTATTGACTAGAAACAGAGGAAGTGAAATTCTAACTTTCTATTGCACTACCAAAAATGATTGAATGAATCAAGTTATATATATGCTAAAATATTGTACTGTAGGTATCTGGATAGCTGACACTTTTGGGGTCTGTCTCTATTTAATCCATTTTTATCCATTTAGCCTTGCATCTAGAGTAGGTTATCTAGTTTGTTTAGATGAACTTGAAGAATCACTATATTTTGTTTTTTTTTAAGCTGAAGGTATTAAATAAACATTATGTAAGAGTCATTTCTTTACCTGGAATATAATAATACCTTCTTATGGTTTTATTTTTCTCTGTTAGATTTTCACCACAATTATGATTTCTTATTAGCTGTTTTAAATAACCATTATATTCTGATTCTGGCATGAAATTTCATGTGAATATTCCAAGAGTTCATTTGGCTGATTTACATATGCTACTAAATATGAAGTTTTGTATGTGTGTGCATATATAAAATCTTCTTTCCAATTTTTTCCCCAAATATTATTTACATTTAGTTCCAGGAAATTTCCATGGCAACATGTGCAATTATAAGAATCCCATACAGAATCGTTCATGTGAGGTTTACCATTAGTTTTTCTTTATAGACACTGCAGAATACCTTATTATCTATGAATATGTTTTACATATTTTATGCCACGATACCTAAAGGAAAGCAAGGCAGTTTTTAGAGCTCTCGTGATGATAAAATAGCACTACTAAGAGAGTTGTCAAGGCCTTGAGAATGTTACAGCTATCATTTTCAAAGCTTCTGCATATTCCCTGAGATTTTTTTATCGCTGTCTGATATGACAGAAAATTCAGAATTCAATAAAGCAGAGGCATCTTGTTGCTGCTACATCTGAAACTATTTAGTTATTTTCTTAATCTTCAGTGAAGAATTTGAAGAATTTGCTTTTTTTGCCTCTGATTGGTCAGATAAGTCTTTTCCTAGATTTATAATATTTATTTTCTAAGTAAATATCTCTTTCCTTAGATATCCAGGCTATGCTACCGATTCAACAGTGGCTTTACTAATTGGGCTCCTCTTCTTCATTATTCCTGCAAAAAGATTGTCTAGAACTTCAAATGGAAAAAACAGTTGAGTATATTTCCTTAACCATTTTTGCTGCAATTGCTTAATTTAGAAAAATTATGCAACCATATGCATGCATACATACACACATAAATACATACATACTGGATACTTCTGAAATTCATCTGGCCTACAATGTTTACATACAGCTATTTAAATATGCATACTACAAATCAATTGTGAGATTTATTTCTAATAAGATTTCCCCTTCCAAGAGAATGGAAGTTCAGTGGATCAGAAAAAACACATCTCTGAAGTAAAGAAACTTACTACCCAATTTATACTTAGTAAAATGTATGTACTGTACCCAGTCATTGGGCATTGTAGACAATTATATAATATTTTCTGGTGCAAGATTTGAAGTTTACTCAACAGATTTTCTTGTTCTTGTTGAGCCAAGAGCCTGGGTAGAGATGTAGATTGTAGATTATAGGCAATATAATCATCATATGAACATGATGTGTTATTCTAATCACCGATGGGGGAAGAGAAGGACATGAAGGTATGTTTAAAAAAATCAAAATGGTGGTTGTAAATACTCCACTGGACCCATTGCCTTGACTTTTTTTCACCACCTCCTTACCAGAACTTTCAAGATGTATCTGGGTGAAAATATGTTTAAAATCAAGTGGAAGAATAATAAAAGGATGCCTGCAGTAAGTTTTTCTATAGTTACTAATATAAAAAAAAATTCTGCCTTTTCAGTTGTTTTTGATTACAGTCCACTGATATCTTGGAAGGAATTTCAAGCATGCATGCCTTGGGAAATTGCCATTCTTGTTGGCGGTGGGTTTGCGCTGGCTGATGGCTGTGAGGTAATGCAGTTTTTACCATTTCTTCAGTTTATAAGGTATAGGTAGTTCCATACAAGGGAAATGCAAAGAATGACAGTGATCTTTCAGTGATTTGGTTTATTGCTGTCACTTATCTAACGGCAAAATGTTATCCCTGAATTGTTTGCATTTAGGCACACTAAATTTATTGAAATCTGCAAGAATCATCTCAGCTGTCTAAAGAAAAATATGCAGAAGCTGTTTCCTCAAAAAGGCTATCTGTTCTTCGTGCTTAGTATATATCTTGTGGCCTGCACTTTGACCTCCAGTCTCCCATGAGAATATCCTATTGGTAATATATTGCAGAATTTTCCAGTTTCAGTCATTAAAAGTCTGGATATGTTGTGCAGTCACCCAGTTTCATAAAATACAGTACTGGAATTTATTTGGTTGCTTGATGTGTTTTTGCAATCAGTGTAGGCAAAACTTTCAGTGAGGTTCCTCAAATAAGCATATTTTTTCCTTATATGGAGGCTAGACCTCGTTTAGTGATCACAACTCGGATAATCAACTTGATCGTTAAACAAAGCAGTTGCTAAATAAAACTATAACTGCACTTACAATCTTTTAAGCTTTCCTTTGTCTGTAGTCATGTGAAGGTTGTAATTGCAAGGATTGCTTACAAACTTATGCTTTTAACATCATCATAACTGCAAATGGTCACTAAATCAGACAGTCCCTAATATGGTATACTAATTGTATACTCTATATTAAGGGTCCCCAACCCCCGGTCCATGGACTCGTACCGATCTGTAGCATGCCAGCAAGCAGGCCACACCAAACAAGCAAGGCTCTATCCTCGGGATGCAGGCAGTATTCAAAGCCACAACCCCTCTGGTCCATGGAAAAATATTTCTCCATGGTACCAGTCCCTGGTGCACAAAAGGATGGGGACCTCGGCTCTATATCTATATACTAATATAGTAAGAAAGTCACTGTTCTTTAATGTAACAGATCTATACAAGTTTTTCTGCTGCTGTGAAAGATACAAAAATATGTCTATGTAATATACTGACTACATCTGCACAATACACCAAACCAATGTGGCAGAAAAGGTTGTTCATTTGCTCAGCTTCACCGTTTCAGAAATATGTTGGTGTCTATTATGCACTAGGTTTTTAATGAAAAGTTACATGATATTAGTTTTTGAATAGAAATCAAATTAGCAAAAATTTGATTGTGGTGTGGTATCTTGAATTTGTAGACCATGGTTTATGTGCCAACATAAATACAGAAATAAAACATACCATAGTTTTATGGTACAGTCTATAATCATGGTGCTATTATCATTGGATGTTAATATCTGTTCTGATACACCAAAATTGTAATCTCAATCCAATGATAAACAAGTTCTGATACTACTGATGAATTAAAATAATTTCTTCTCAATTGAATGTCACACTTATGTTCTAATTATATTATTTCTTCATTTAAAAATCAAAATCATTCAAATCTCAATGAGGAATGCTGGTTCACACTACCATGACAGAAAAGAAATGCTCTAACATTTAGATAGAGAGATTAGCTGTGTGCAATTGTCAGATAATTGTTTAAACTAGATCTATTCTAAGTATACATTAATGCTGGAACATACAGATAATTTTATTCTTCATGTGGGCCCATTTACACTATACATGACTAAGGTTAAAAATACCTAAGTTGTTCCTTGAAGCTAAGAGATGACCCAAAACATACCTACGTTGAATATTTTCCCAATGATACGAGTATATTATTAGGATTGTACTATAATCCTCCAATTAGTATTTTACTATTGGTAAAACCTGGCTCAACCTAATATTCACTTGAGCATTTTCACACTCATCAACATATTAAAGGACCATCCACACACATCAAGTATCTCTGAAATAAAACAGATATGGATGCAACGTGTCAGACCTGGCATCTAAGCATCTGTGATTATCTATACAAATGTGACTAAAATATATCAACTCATTCAGGCTGAGCATTCTATGTGGTATAAATATATTTTGCTAGAAGGAAAAGCAAATTATATTGCATGAATGGGTCTCATCTCCATTCCATTTCCATATTGATCTTTTGGATTAAGAAGTTATTTGGTTAATATTACATTTACACAAATTGTTTAATTAAATTTATGGATGACTAAGCAATTATTGTTTTTCACAGGACTCAAAACTCTCAACTTGGATTGGAAACAAATTAACCCCATTAGGATCACTACCCATATGGCTAATAATTCTCATTTCATCTTTGATCGTGACCACAGTAACTGAAGTAGCCAGCAATCCTGCTACAATCACTATATTTTTGCCTATCTTGGCCCCCTTGGTAAGTAATCTGATTTAGGTTTGAAACAGCTGATCTAATAGTAGTTAAAGATCACTATGTGGTTGGATTTAAAACAGAGGTTTTTCAATATGAATTAATGGCAGTAAATGGAGAAACAGAGAATGCTTAGGTATATAAGATTACTTAATTCAAGACTACAAGAGTAAAGTATTGTGAATAATTCATAATAGGATTTTTCTTTGTTTTGTGGGCTATAATAAGTTCGGAAAGAAAAGTAATCAATGTTTATTTATTTCACACCTTAGCAAAGGCATAATTGAAGCTTGATGTTTTTGCTTTTATGATATTTAGGGATTCATTAAGGTCACATCTTAAAAGAGTATTTACATTATTCATTATTCATACATTATATTTATTTATTAAACAAATTTATATGGCTGCTCAACTCACAGTGAATCTGGGTGGTGTACAATTTTCTACATCTAGAGATTTTTCTGTCCTCAGTATCTTTATGTACTTTTGTCATAATATATCTACAGTTCTCTAATTCCTGTGACAGTCAATAGCCCTGAGATTTTCGCGTTATTATCCATCCAATTATGAAGTAGCTCTGACTGTGCTTAGTTTTTGAGGTCAGCTAAGATCAACCAGAGTTTACTGTAAATGCATTCTTCTTATAGTTATGATTAAATTACTTCATATTTGTAATAGAGAATGTACTTATATCAGAATATGAAAGCATTCTATATTATGCAAATAGCTAATACATATCACAAAATTGTAGGCCTATCATGGATGTTTTGATTAAGGAATCTTTAGTTGGAACTGTAGAGAATTATCAGTCTTCATAGCTAGAAACACATAAGATTCCCTTTTAGGTTGAGCAATATTATACAAAATACAGAAAAAAGTAAGAAGTTATGAGATCATTTATAGATTTTACATTCCAAATCACAATCCTCCATGTGGAAGATTAATATAAACAATATAAGCAACAATGGTTGTAAAGATTTGGTAATGATCTATTTTAAGTGGGATGTATCGTTTAAATTTTCA
Organism: Vipera berus; assembly: GCF_964194415.1. Lineage (NCBI taxonomy): Eukaryota > Metazoa > Chordata > Lepidosauria > Squamata > Viperidae > Vipera > Vipera berus. The sequence continues at coordinate 23,322,285 of NC_138208.1, forward strand.
TTTAATAATTACAGTAGTAATATTATTCCTTGGATTTTAATCTTTCCTGTGCTTTCCAGATGTGCTGGATTACAATTTGCATCATCCTCACTAGCAGGTTCATTTTGAAGATAATAGGAATTGTAGTTCAATACATTTATAAGACTCCAATTTCAGATCAAATGTGTCCTTCAAGTGAGCAAATATTAACCAATAATCTTGAATTTCTCTTGGCATCTCTTTGTCTAATAGGCTGAAGCCATCCAAGTAAACCCTCTTTATATCTTGATACCAACAACCCTCTGTACATCATTTGCATTTTTGCTACCAGTAGCAAATCCACCCAATGCGATTGTGTTTTCTTATGGTCACCTGAAAGTTATTGATATGGTAAGTTAACAGTAAGAAAAGAATAATTTGTGAACTTTTTTCAAATGTTATCATTGTTAACAATAATGAGAATACATGAGAAAGTATAATGGTATCTATTATATGTATTGATGGTGATGGCATCAAAGAAACTTTAATTCTCAAGAGGCCATCACTGCCCCCCATATCCTTCACAATTATCATCCAGTTTCCAATATTCCAATATTGTGAGGAAGGTTGTGGAAAAGGTGGTTAGATGGCAGCTACAGAGGATCTTAGAGGACAAAGATTACCTGGACAGTTTCAGTTAAGTTTTCATTGTCTATGACCTTTGACAGAGATTGGATGTAGTGGTGCCTCATCCTTGTGCTATGTCATCTGTTAGCAGCCTTTGATGCAATTGACTGTGGTAAATTATTGCAATGTATCGATAGGTGAGCTGCCCATCCAGAAGCTATAGCTGGCCCAAACTGAAGTGGGCTGTGCCATAACAGACAGTTCTTATTACTCCTCTGTAATATTACTAGAAGGGATGCAGTGGCTCAGTGGGTTAGGATGCTGAGCTTGTCGATCGGAAGGTCGGCAGTTTGGCAGGTCGAATCCCGAGTGCCGCATAACAGAGTGAGCGCCTGTTACTCGTCCCAGCTTCTGCCAACCTAGCAGTTCAAAAGCACGTAAAAATGCAAGTAGAAAAATAGGGACCACTACGGTGGGAAGGTAACAGCGTTCCGTGCGCCTTTGGCATCTAGTCATGCCGGCCACATGACCACGGAGACGTCCTCGGACAAGCGCTGGCTCTTCGGCTTTGAAACGGAGATGAGCACCGGCCCCTAGAATTGGAAACGACTAGCACGCATGTGCGGGGGAACCTTTACCTTTTAATATTACTAGTACATGAACCGAACTAGCTATCAGTTGGCTTCCAGCTGCAATTAAAGTTGCCACCTAGAAAGCCCTTCATATATTATCTGTGAGACCACCTGCCTCTGATAATTTCTGCCTGCCCAGTATATTCAGGCAGAGTGGTTGTGCTCCAGGTCCCCTCAATTAAATGTTGTAATCTTAAGGAACCAAAGAAGTGTGCCTTCTGTTTTGCAGCCATTACCTTCTGGAACACCTATCCCCAGAGATGCATATGCCATCCATCCTCTTAGGGTTCCAAGGGCTCTTTAGACCTGGCTTTTCTTCCTAGACCTGGGTTTAATGTGCTAGTGGAGCCCCTCTCAGATGTGTGTACTGTTATGGTTCTTTTTTCCAGGCTGCTATGCTGTGTGATAGGTTTTTAATTGTTTTAAATTTTATATTTGATGTTGCAATCTGCCCAGTTTTTTGGAATGCAACAAATCATCATTATCATCGTCCTTAGATCAGCCATGAAGCACATAACAGAACTTTTGTAGTAACAGGTAGGTTGCTCAGACTTAGTTCAGGGAACAGACTCAGCTTCTCTTCAGTAACACATTATAACAGATTTATGACAAAGTTTGAATATGAAGTCCTTTCCATCTGCTGCAAGCTCGACAACATAGGTTGTGCAGAACTTGTCATAGTCTGCGATTTAGCTTTTGAAGTCTGGGGAAGTGGACAAAGCATTTATAAGAATGAGGTAATTCTGCTGTTCTCTAGACCACTACTTATGATGTCTGGTAAGCTCTAGTAGGTGGGAGTTACATGAATGAGTTGAAGACTCTTCATGTATAATATTTGGAGACAGACTTTTAAAGAGATTGCACTGTGACCTCTCTTGGAAAGTTGCTGCCCTGGAGACTCAGATTTTTGATAATTTCTACCCAGTTGCAAATATTCCTTTCTAAAGAAGAACAACTATCTATAGATGTTACTTGGGAAAAATCTAATCTTCTGGAACTACTTAGTGTGGTTTCAAGTTTACAGAAAAAAACTGAAATAGGTTTGGTTGTTTACAATGATACTTTCAATCAGACTATGTGGATCAACAGGAATTTTTCAGCAATATTTGAAAAGACAAACCAAGGGATTTTTCTGGAGAGGTTCAGTGGGTTGGAACATTGCGACAGTTTGTTAGAATCATTTTATTTCTATACAATCACACAGTATACATTGCAAAATCCATAGTGCTCCATCCTTCCTCCCCTTATCCTGCCTCTATGGGAAGCCCAGTGGTGCTCATTCAAAGGTCTGAAATGCAGTATTATCAATGTACAGGCAACAAACTTCTCTGGCCAAAAGAGCCTATTTACTAAAGACTTTAGTTCAAGTCAAACTATTAAAATATACCACTTCAGTTTTCATCTGGTCATCCACATCATACCTTCCAGCAATGAAATCTAAAAATGAGAAAACAAGTGTTTAGAAATTAGTCTGAGGAAATAGTGAGCAATATTCTTTTGACTATTCTATTTCAAATTTAGTGCTATCCATGCATACATAATAGTTTTTAATCATTATTATATCACTTAATTTTTGCAAATTTGTTCTAGAAAAGTTGGTCTTTCTGTTAACTTTTCATTTGTTTAATATATATATGTACATATTCCTTCTTTAGGTTAAAGCTGGACTGGGTATAAACATCATTGGAGTTGCTGTTGTGATGCTCGCCATTATGACATGGGCACAGCCACTGTTTAAACTCCATACATATCCAGCTTGGGCACCCTTTCCTTCTGCTACTAATATTAGTGTACATTAAAGGAAGAAGAGCAGATTGTTTTCCTTCTTTCTCCCAACGATGGTGCTAGTTGATAGATCTGTATGGCACACTACAGCTATGATCTAGGATAAGTTGTGCTTCGTGGTTTCTTGTCCTGAGTACTGATTCAGCTGGCTGGAAATCCACAAAGCAAGAATGTTACAACCTGAATAATGCAACAGAAAGTAAATCTGTACAAATGATCATTCAGTTCTTCCTGTTAAGACTGTACTTGCCAGAGTTAGAAAATGGCATTTGTACATTATGCACATTCATTATGAATGATAATTTGTCCCTGTTTTGGGGCCATAAAATAAAATAGTATGATTGTTAGAATAACAGTAGAAGAATTATACATGGACAGACAGATAGACAGATTAATGTATGAGAAACAGGCTGTAGACGCTAGGAACCAGATGTTTTTAATTTATTAGTAAGTCCCCCAGTCCCATCTTCTTCCAAGATGCTAATACTTTATCACACTGAGCTTGTCGACCAGATGGTTGGCAGTTTGGTGGGTCGAATCCTGAGTGCTGCGTAACAGAGTGAGCACCTGTTACTCGTCCCAGCTTCTGCCAACCTAGCAGTTCAAAAGCACGTAAAAATGCAAGTAGAAAAATAGGGACCACTACGGTGGGAAGGTAACAGAGTCCCGTGCACCTTTGGCATCTAGTCATGCCGGCCACATGACCACGGAGATGTCCTTGGACAAACGCTGGCTCTTCAGCTTTGAAATGGAGATGAGCACCGTTTATATATATATAAACATTTATTCTGAGGATGAAATTCCATAATTTAATAAAGATTAGAAAATTTCACTAAACTGATGATGAAAAATACATCCCAGCAAATTCTTACTGCTTTATTTTTGAAATAAAATGTAAACATCTTTTGCATTAATAAAACTCATCCTCAGTCAGTCGTGATTTCTTATTACTACATGGACATGTCCATGCAGCTTTCTTGGCAATAGCACAAAAAGTGTTTCCCATTATCTTTTTCTAGAAACTTGGGATTTTTTTTTACCAGCCTATTGCTCTAGGGTCTCTTGTAAACTTTCCATCCAATTACTAGCCAGTCACAATTATCCTTATTGTCTTATATTCCAATTGTACTGTGTAGGTCCATTTTAATGAAAACAGATAATCATGGAAGAATTATAATACTTTATTGCCCACTGATTGTAATTTTGGTTAAAAAACTAGTTATATGTGACTCCTACCAAAATTAATGGTAGGTTTTTTTTAAAAAAACTTTATAGAAATATGATAATGTCAAATAGTATCTTTATAAATGTTAAAGAAAATTATATTGCATTATTCTATTTCTTAGTCTGGGTACATGCTAAACATTCCTTTAAAAGAAGATGGAACAACATTTTTTAATGTATTTATTTTGTGCTTTTGTACTAAAACATATTTCTTTTAAACTAAATGTGCTGTTGAATATTTATGTATCACCAATGTTAAACACTGTAAATAAAATATTCTGTGCAATTACCTCACAAGAGCATCATATAATATTAATTTGTTTATGTTACAAACATAAATAGTATAACTAATTATAAAATATAAACTTATTTACACAGAACAACAGTTCTCAACCTCAGCAGCTCATCACCACTCACCAAAAGTAAACATGTTTAGAAATATGCAAAGGTTTCAAAACTGAAATGGTCCAGCTTGAAATTTTTTGCAGAAAGGGAACTGGTTCTGACCAGTTTAGGATTCAGGTGGCTGTACCATGAGCTTACATGTTTACTTCAGGAAATTTCTTCAATGTATGAGAATATGTTCTCCTATTGTATGCATATTTTTCTCATTTTCTGTTTTCCCTATTCAGCCAAATATCTCACATGTAACCCAGCCATAACTCCAAATTTGATCAGATTGTTCCCTTTTTCACTCATATTAAGATAATAAGTAGAGGCATAGAAAATGGAAATTACTAGATATTGAAAGTGTTAGATTTCCTAAAAAGAACCACAAGACAAAAAAATTACGGTAGAAGAATCCAAAATGCTGTATTTCAATAAGATGAGCAGTTCGAGTATTGAAGCAGATGGAAAATGAGTTAAGATACTTTCTTTTATCAATCCATAGCACGAGGATCTTATACAGTTCTGGATTGCATAAAATCTATACCCTCAATCTGTCCCTTGAAGTGTGGTGGCTCATGTCATTAGGTCTCTGGGTTGGAGGTTAGCAAGTCCACATTCGAGACCCGAGTGCTGGGGTGTGACGAGGTGAGCTCCAGTCATTCACCCTATCTCCTTGACCAGGACATGAAAGAAACCCCCATGGATGTGCCCTAGGTAACAGTGATGTCACTAGCTAATCCTTTCAATGAGGAAGTACCTTGAAGGATGCTTCCAACACAAAGGGGATGGTACTTGTCCCTCATTGCATAATCCACATTCAGTAATGAACTGACTGTGTTTCACTTTTTATACAGAATTCAAAAAAAGTGTGACATGCCAGTGGAGTTAATGCACATGTTTTCTTTCATAAATAAAAAAGAGCAAAGGCTGGGAGATATTTCTGACCAAGCTTTCTTCAATGATTTTATTTAATTATCATCATACCCAATGTATGTCTTGGAGGCCCAAAACTTTTTAAAAATAAAAAAAAAATCACAATTTTAAACCAAGAAAAATTATCCATCATTATGTATACATTAATGTTACTTCTTCGGAAGCAGGAATCTGAATACTGTGGTTACTGCTACACAAGCAATGATTACTAATGGTCTCAAGGCTAATTTAAGATATGTAAACAAATGAAATGTAGGAATTAATATTATTATAAAACAAAAACTGATGGATGAATTTATTTTATTTATTAATTTATAATTTATAAATAATAAATAAATAATAATAGAAAATAAAACCTAACATACCATAAGACGGGCAATTACAGTTTAATAAAACATTTGTTCTCTGAAGTATCTGAATACACTGAAATAGCAAACACTTTCCAGAATCCCAGGCCACTCTTTTGAGGACAGCAAAGTCCACATTTTAATTTGAAAGAGATGTCAAAGAGGCCATCTATGTTAAAATTGAACAGCCCTCTTTCAACAGAGGAATACGACGTCATCTATCTCCTGTCTACAACACAGTTCCAAGAAGGCTCCACACCCATTTGCCCTACTTACAGTAGGTGACCCTGAGGACATAGATAACCTCCAAGTGGCCTCAATGACTCTCTAAAAGAATGCAGATGACCAGCTGTCTGTAAAGAATATAAATCCTTCTATTCCATTTCCCACCATCCAGAAGTTTCTTGGATGAGAAGTGAAACGTCTTCAAAGGAAGACAAGAAAGTCCAGTTGCCTCTTGAAAAAGTACCTTTGCTTTCTTATCCAACACACTCTGAGCCATCATTATCTCAACAAGCAATCCTAGTGATCAGAATGTGAAATAAACAAGTTTTGACAGATAGACTGAAGTGTCTGCAACCCACATACTTACTTGGAAATGTGTAGAACAGTTTTCTCACTACTTATATTTTAATAAGAAGAATGTCTATCCAGGCACCTTTTAAGCAGTTTGTGAAAATGTCACATTCAAAAATCTAAGATTTGTTTGCACATTAGAACTCTTATTTAGATTTACTACCTGACTAAATTGGTGACTTCTATCGTGCCAATATATTGAAGAGTAAGATGTTCTGAAAGAGTAGAGGTATATATGTATATGTCCACAAATGAGGTACTTGATATTTCCCTTGGCCTCTGACTCAACCCAGCAGAAAATGGGGCTTAACTTAAGTCTGTAGGACCCTTTTTAATTTTTATCCCTCGCCCATGTGGAATAAATATTTATATTGTATAAATAGAGGACTCCATTAAATTACGAGATCCAGTCCCTTTGTTCTGTAATATTATAATTTAATCTGGAAGCCAATAAAGTGGTATTGATATGCAGCATTGTGGCCCAAAAAGAGAAAGGTCAGCAAACATACTTGAGCAGCAATTCTAATAACAAAAATTAATCTATTGTAAAGCCTGGAGAATAAATTCTGCTAGATTTCACACCTCCATTCCTTTTGAGCATATTTCTTACAGGTGATTGGAGTATTAAGTGCAGAGATGCAATTTTAAATACCCTGGAGATGTTTGGTTTTAATTTATTGTTGGTTGTGAGGAAGATTTATGGTCTTAGTCATAACTTCTGTTCTCTTGAATGTACACATACATATGGTTAGGAGTGAGTCTAAAAGGAATTTAAATAAAAGGTGACATCCACACAGCCAATTTATGCCTGATTCATTTTGTTGCTTAGAGGGGAATAGCTACTCCTCTTTCACCAATTCATGGATTTGTTTCTTTAAAAAAGGTAAACTTGTACTCTAAATTCATAAATTATAAGCTACAGAATTAACACAACCTGCTCACAAACAATGGAGAAAATTGGCTCAAAAAGTTTTAATATTTAAATAGATTAATGAGTTTACTTTGCCCACCTCCTAGCTGCTGAAGTCTAACAGAGGGACTGGCACATTATTTCTAAATATCCTAACCAAAGAATAAAAAAGACAAAAATGTTTGCCAATTACAATGTCCTTAGGAAAATATCAGGTTTTGTATAGCAGCTCCTGCTTTGTGCTGCCATAAACTCTGAGACCCAAGGTAGAGGTAATAGTATTTCTCAAGTGTCTTGAGATAATATGGGAAGACTGGCTAATTCAGAAGTTCAAATCTCTATCTTTATTGGCAGTGATAGTAGCTTTCAATTAAACACAGTATGCAAAACTAAGGTATTTAGCAAGTAAATTTCCTTGGATTTAATTAATGAAGGTGTTAAATAGCGGGTTCTTTGGCGCAGGAATGAAGACGCTGAACAGAGTACAGGGTAACTCATTGTTTATTTCATGCTGGAACTGTACTGGGGAAATGCCTGCAACTAGCCACAATATATAGTCTAGCCCCTAGGCGGCAGCCAATAGATTTGAATCAACCATTGCCACCTGGAGATAGCCAATTGCAGCACAGGAGACTTGTCGTCTGGGATGCTGGAGAGCCGTTAGCTGCTCCAGCAAACCACGGGGTATTTCAAAAGAGCCCAGTACCCCTCTTAGATCAGACCATAATAACACCAATTAGTCTCAACAATTGTCAAGATTCATTATCCAACACACTAAAGTAAAAGTGATAATAATAATAATAAAAATAATAAAAAAACAATGTAGGTTACAATGAGATTAAACAACATCTCAATTAACAGGCTTCACAATTTGCACTATTAGACAGTTACATCATAGCACTAGTTTCTGTAATCTAGTGGCAACAGGATTTACAACAATATATAGCTCTTTATTTTACAACGTAATCTGCAAGATATGAAGGAGGCTTGTGTGCCCTAGAGGAACGTCTCGGAGTTCCCATCACTTGTGGTCTACCAGCTTACCCAGTGGGCTGGGTAGACTTGTCTCCCTTTGTGCTCCTGACTCAAGGGGATTCAATGCACTCTGGCTGGCCTCTCCAGGTTGGCCCACCCCAGAGTCAGACTGTTCAGCAGAGTAGGCACAGCGGTTGCTGAAGTTCGGTTGGTTTGCTCCTTCAGGGGATCCTTGTTGCACTCCAGAGCTCCCCAGTTCTCCCTCTGGTTCCACCTCAGTTAAGAAGGAAAAGTCCTGGTAGTCCATGTGAGGGCTGGCTTGGCCGCAAGTTTGAGGACCTTGGGAGGGACTTATGATGCAGTCCTCACTTAGTGGCCATTCTGGAAACCGTTTCCTGAGCTGATCAATGTGTCGTCTGACAACTCGCCCTCCCTCCAACCCCACTTCATAAGATAGGAATCCGGATGCCTTGGTGATTTGACCAGGAACCCACAGATTCCCATGACCATAGTTCCTGGCCCAAACCCAATCGCCCATGTGCAGCCCCCTCAGGGGTTTTGGTCGAGAGGCTTCTGCTGCCACTCTATCTGGATGCAACCTGTCCAGTTTAGTGATCAAATGCCTCCCCCAATGTAGTTCTGCAGGACTTTTGCCTGTAGCAGTGCAGGGCGTAGAATGCTGGCAGAGTAGAAAATCTGCCAATCTGCGATGCCAGTCACCTGTAACAATGCACTTGAGTGCTCCCTTCATTGTCCTCACCATGCGTGCAGCTTGACCATTAGAAGATGGATGAAAAGGCGCAGATGTTGCATGTCTGATGAGATTAGCTCTAAGAAAGGCCTGAAATTCAGCAGCAGTGAATTGGGCATTAAGACATCTGGCAACCCATGTGTGGCAAAAAGTTTTCTCAGCACCTGGATGGACCTAGCAGTAGTCATGTTAGGAACTGGAATTACTTCCAGCCATTTGGAGTGGCTATCCACTACTATCAGGAAGAGCTGTCCCTGAAAGGGCCCAGTGTAGTCTATATGAACCCTACACCAGGGAGTGTGCATTTCCTTCCACCTGTGAACTGGAGCCTGTGGCATTTTAGGCCTAGATTGCTGGCATGTATAACAACCATGGACTTGAGCCTCAATGTCCTTATCAAGGCCAGGCCACAAGAGGTAGCTTCTAGCTAAAGCTTTCATTCTGACAATGCCTGGATGGCCTTCATGTAATGATTGTAAAACCCTGTCTCTTAGGGAAGTGGGAGTTATGACTCTGTTTCCCCATAAAATGCACCCTTTATGTGCAGATAACTCATGCCTCCTGACAAAATAGCTTTGAAATTCCGAGCCTGGACTTTTTTCCAACCAGCCCGTGTATACCCATGACAACACTCTACTAAGTATTTTATCTGTGGCAGTTTCAGCATCAATGTCCCCTGCATGGAGGGGAAAATCAGGTATGTCCTGTATGGACAATATTCTAGCAGCAGGAGCCGGATCTGGATCTATTAGTGGCAGTGGTAGTCTGCTGATGCCATCAGCATGGCCCATTTCCTTGCCCGGTTTGTGAATTAATTTAAAATTGTATGCAGATAGGAAAATAGACCATCTCAACATTCTTGGAGATAGTATGTGGGGGGGGGGGTTGTTTGTCCATTGTAAAAAGTCCCAACAGAGGTTTGTGGTCAGTGTAGACTGTAAAATCCCTGCCATATAAATAGTCATGGAATTTTTTTATTCCAGCAACGATGGCTAGGGCCTCTTTGTCAATCTGAGCATAGTTGCACTCAGCAGAAGACAATGTCCTTGAGTAAAATGCTATAGGAACCTGTTTCCCATTTTTTTCTGTGTGACTTAAAACTGCCCCCACCCCATAGGGAGAAGCATCGCATGCAAGACATACAGGTTTAGACTCTATGTAATGAGTTACAGTGGACTTTTCTGACAATAGTGCTTTTAATTCCTGGAAACTTTTTTCATGTAAGTTAGTCCATTTCCATGGAGCTTTCTTATCAAGAAGCCTGTGGAGGGGCTCTGCTATTGCAGCCTTATGAGGTAGAAATGTGTGATAGACGTTTAGGAGACCCAAGAATGCTTGTAGCTCTCCTTTTGATTTGGGCCTAGGAGCCATTTTGATGGCCTTCACTTTAGAATCAGTGCGTGAATGCTGTTAGCAGCAATTCAGAAACCCAGGAATTCTGTTGAAGAAACCCCAATACTATACTTGTTCTTTTTTTATTTGAGGCCTGCTTCACGAAGCCTCTGCAAAACAGCCCTGAGCCTACTGGCCAACACTTCTGGGGATTCCCCTGCAATAAGAACATCATCAAAATAAGGGCAGACGCCCTGAATACCCTTGAGTGTATGCTCCATGATTCCCTGAAAAATAACCGGTGCTGTCTCCAGAATCGAGAGTTACAGCAAAAACTCTTCGCCAAAGAGACTCTGATGTTCCCAGATGTGCTGAAAGAGATCATGGCAGACAAAGCCACCAGCGGGGCCGTACGAGCCATGAGGCCTGCCAAAACAGCACAGCCTGAGGAAGCCATCCACCACGAGGATGCTGAACATGTGGAAGACCCCAAAGACAACACAGAAGTTGACAAGCTACAAAGACACAACAACCAACAGCGTCACAGCGACACAGCGACAAGCAACAAGGAGCGACTTACAAGGCAGATCCGTTCCTTAGGTGCCCAGGGTGTGGCGGCCGCCACCATGCATAGACTGTAGGTTCTGGACAGCCACATGCCTGGCCTGTGGGAAGACCAGCCACATTGCGTCCATCTGCAGAGGTCGCCAGAGGGACCAGCATTCGAATTGCCAGTCGGACATTCCGATTAGGAGATACCGGGGCCCCGGGCCAGTATAGCGTAGGGTTTTGCTCCAGCCACAGAAGCATTTGCTGCATGGGAGCTCGCCGCCCTATTAAGCCAAAGTTTAGACTTCAGGTGGAACTACAAGGGGTCCCTTGCAAGAGGGAGCTGGACACGGACTCAGCTGTTTCCATTATTTCACTTGAGACATTTAATTTAGTCTGCAATCGCAGCAAGAGATGGGCCAAGCTGAGGCCATCTGACATTATACTAACTGACTTCCAGAATGCTAGAGTCACAGTCAAGGGTGAGGCCACACTAGCTGTTAAATTTAAGGGGTTTTCTGGGCACCTGGACGTTGTCGTAGTAGGGGGTCAGCGAACAAGCCTGATTGGGCTCGACTGGTTTGATGCACTAGGCATCCAAGTAATCAGAATCAACCAGACACAAGTCGTGAGTCTAGCAAAGAATTCGCAGATGTGTTTCGCTCAGCTCTGGGGATGTATACGGGCCTGCCAATAACATTTGAACTAGATCCTACTGTAGTGCCGGTCAGGATTAAACCTCATAGGGTACCATTTGCTCTTAAACACAAAATAGACGCTGAGTTAGATAAACTTGTAGAACAGGGAGTACTGCAGCCAGTAGATGGGGGTGAATGGGAGACCCCAATCGTAACGCCACTAAAAGCCAATGGGGAGGTCCAAATCTGTGCCAATTACAAATGCACAATTAATTGTGCACTCAAACAGCATGCATACCCAGTACCAGTAGTAAGCCACATCCTGGCGTCCTTGCAAGGTGGTACAATTTTTGCAAAAATAGATTTGGCTCAGGCCTACCAACAGCTTCCTGTTGACGAGGGCACAGCCATGGCACAGACAATTGTAACCCACAGGGGAGCGTTTAAAGTAAAATGCCTGCAATTTGGGGTCAGCGTATCCCCTGGCATTTTTCAAGGCGTTATGGAGCGGATGCTCAAGGGCATTCTGGGGGTTTACCCCTATTTTGATGATGTGCTTATCGCCAGTGAGTCCACTGAGTTGTTAGCAAGGAGGCTCAGAGCTGTCCTTCAAAGGCTGCAGAAAGCAGGCCTCAAGCTTAAAAAGAATAAGTGTAGCATTGGACTCCCTTCAACTGAGTTCTTGGGTTTCCGTATAGCTGCTAATGGCATCGACCTGAGTCAAAAGTGAAGGCCATTCAGATGGCACCCAGCCCCAAAATGAAGGGAGAGCTTCAGGCATTCCTACGCCTCCTAAATTTTTACCATGCATTCCTTCCTAACAAGGCCACAGTGGCAGAGCCGTTACACCGGCTCTTGGACAAAAATACTGCGTGGAAGTGGATTAGTGTTCACGAAAGAAGTTTTCAGGAATTGAAGTCTCTACTATCTGTTAGTTCAATTATCATTCATTTCAAGGAATCAATGCCTGTATGCCTAGCGTGTGATGCATCCCCATACGGGGTGGGGGCTGTCCTAAGTCACTTGGAGAGTGATGGAACTCAAGTTCCGATTGCTTTTTATTCCAGGACACTGTCCTCTGCAGAGCGTAATTATGCACAAATTGACAAGGAGGCATTGGCCATAGTAGCTGGAGTAAAAAAATTCCACAATTACTTATACAGCAGGGACTTCACGGTCTTCACAGTCCATAAACCGCTATTGAGGTTATTCACTACAGACAGACAGACACCCCACATCTCATCCCCTAGAATGCTAAGATGGTCCATTTTTTTATCGGCTTACAGCTTTAAGCTAATTCACAAACCTGGCAAGAATATGGGCCATGCAGATGGCCTGAGCAGGCTTCCACTGCCTCAAATCGAGCCAGATCCGACCCCAGCAGCCCACGTTTTGTCCATTCAGGACTTGTCGGAGTTTCCCCTCCACACGGGGGAGATAGCTGCAGAAACGGCAGCAGACAAGACCCTAAGCAGAGTGCTTTCTTGGGTCCACACGGGGTGGCTAGAGAAAAGCCAAGGTCCTGAGTTCCAGAGCTACTTCACAAGGAGACATGAGCTCTCAGCTCATAAGGGTTATATTCTTTGGGGGAACAGGGTCATTGTTCCCACCTCATTAAGGGACAGGGTATTGCAATCACTTCATGAAGGTCATGCGGGTATTGTTCGCATAAAAGCTTTGGCAAGAAGCTATTTATGGTGGCCAGGATTAGATAAAACCACTGAGGCTCAAGTACATGGGTGTTACACATGCCAGCAGTCTAGGCCTGAAATGCCGCACGCTCCCGTCCACAGGTGGGAGGAGACACACACACCCTGGTCGAGGATTCACATAGACTTTGCAGGGCCCTTTCAGGGACAGCTCTTTCTTATAGTAGTCGACAGCCACTCTAAATGGCTGGAAGTTATACCAATCGCAAATATGACTACTGCTAGGACCATCCAGGTGCTTAGGAAACTCTTTGCAACGCACGGGCTACCGGACGTCGTAGTGTCCGATAACGGGTCCCAATTTACTGCGGCAGAATTTCAGGCTTTCCTGAGAGGAAACCTCATTAGGCATGCAACATCGGCTCCACTTTACCCATCTAGTAATGGTCAAACCGAACGAAAGGTGCGCACCACGAAAGAGTCATTGAAACACATAGTGACTGGGGACTGGCACCACAGACTGGCCAACTTTTTGCTCTGCCAACTTTCCACATAGTGCACAGCGATGGGCAAAAGCCCAGCAGAGCTGTGCTAGGGGAGGCGACTAATCATGAAACTGGACAGGTTGCACCCAGGCCAGGTGGCAGCTGAGGCCTCTAGCCCAAAACCCCCAAGGGGGCTGCAAGTGGGCGACAGGGTGTGGGCCCGGAACTATGGGCATGGGAACTTGTGGGTGCCAGGGAAAATCACCAAAATGTCGGGCCCTCTCTCATACGAAGTGGGCCTAGAGGGCGGGTGAGTCATTCATCGCCATATTGATCAGCTTAGAAAGCGTTTTCCAGAACGGCCACAAAGCGAGGACTTTGTCCCAGGTCCCATCCACGGACTGCAAACCGGAAGCCAGGCTGACCAATCCATATGCACTGAGGTCCCAAGTAGTCAGAGCAACGGGGAGGTGGTCGTAGGGGGGGCAAGGCCCAGGAGTGCAACATGGGGCCCCTGACAGAGAAAGCCAACCAGAACACTACAGCCACTGTGCTAACTCTGCAGAACAATTGGACTCTGGGGTGGGCCAACCCAAAATGGCCAGCCAGAGAATTCCGAGTCAGCCAGACTCGCTTGAACTTATGGACCCTGGTCTACCCAGCCTGGTGGGCAAGCTGGTAGACCGGGGAGTGCCTGGCTCTCCCAGGCATTTCATGAGGGTTCTCAAGCCTCCTGCGTATCTACAAGATTTTGTTTCAAAATAACTGAGCTTTAATGTTGTATGTGTCATTGAATTACTGCTAGACAGGAGAGCCTCTGTATTAGCAAGTGCGATAATGTGTACGTGCATACTATTGCTGTATCTTTGTAAAACTTGTAATTGCTGTAATCATTCCTTTGTTGTTATAATGTGTGTACATTCTAGGGAGGAGGGGTGTAATGTATTGGGCTTTGTTTGACTTAAGTATATCACGTGGGGATAATAATAATAATAATAATAATAATAATAATAATAATAATAATAATAATAATAATAATAATAATAATAATAATAATAATAATAATAATAATAATAATAATAATAATAAGTTGGAAGGGACCTTGGAGGTCATCTAGTCCAACCCCCTGCTCAGGGACGAAACCCTATAACATTTCAGGGAAATCTCCAGAACAAATATGGGACTAAAAAGTTTCATTTAGCATTTGAATAAGTTTTTTTCTTTTTTCTTTTCTTTATGTGATATTAGTATTGCTTGTAGTCATTTCATATGAGCTAGAGTGCGATAGACTTAATAGTTTATTGTTGTTAGCATATGGTTGTTTATGATTGTTTTTACCTTTATACCTTGTATTTAGCTCTGGGAAGTCGGGGAGGGGGGAGGGGGGAAGGGGAGGGGGAGGGTTAGGGAGGGCTAGGAAGGGTTGGGTGGGGGGTGGGGGGGAGGGATTGTTAAAGATAAACTGTATTGAAAAACTTTTCAATAAAAAAAAACAACATTTCAGGCAAATGGCTGTCCAGTCTCCTCTTAAAAACTTCCAGTGTTGGAGCATTCACCACTTCTGGAGGCGGGTTGTTCCACTGTTTAATTGTTCTAACTGTCAGGAAGTTTCTCCTTAGTTCTAGGTTGCTTCTCTCCTTGACTAGTTTCCATCCATTGCTTCTTGTCCTGCTTTCAGGTGTTTTGGAGAATAGCTTGACTCCCTCTTCTTTGTGGCAGCCACTGAGATATTGGAACACTGCTATCATGTCACCCCTCACTCTTCTCTTCGTTAAACTACACATACCCAATTCCAGCAACCGTTCCCTATATGTTTTAGCCTCCAGTCCCCTAATCATCTTTGTTCCCCTTCTCTGTACCCTTTCTAGAGTCTCAACATCTTTTTTACATCGTGGTGACCAAAATTGGATGCAGTATTCCAGGTGTGGCCTTACCAAGGCATTGTAAAGTGGTATTAGTACTTCACGTGATCTTGATTCTATCCCTCTGTTAATGCAGCCTAGCACTGTGTTGGCTTTTTTGGCAGCTGCAGCACACTGCTGGCTCATATTTAAGTGATTGTCCACTAGGACTCTGAGATCCCTCTCACAGTTACTACTATTGAGCAAGATACCACCTATACTATACCTGTGCATTTGATTTTTCCTGCCTAAGTATAGAACCTTACTTTTTTCACCATTGAATTTCATTTTGTTAGATAGCACCCAGTATTTGAGTCTGTCCAGATCCTCCTGTATTTTAAGTATATCTTCTGGAGTATTGGCTATTCCTGCCAGCTTGGTGTCGTCTGCAAATTTGATGAGTTCCCCATCTATCCTCTCATCCAAATCGTTGATGAAGATGTCGAAGAGCACTGGGCCCAGAACAGAGCCCTGAGGCACCCCACTACACACTTCCTTCCATGTAGATGGGGTTCCACTGAGGACCACATGCTGAGTACGGCCTGTCAGCCAGGTACGAATCCACCTGGTGGTGATGCTACTAACCCACATTTTTCTATCTTATCAAGTAGTAGGTTGTGATCTACTTTATCAAATGCCTTACTGAAGTCCAAGTAAATTATATCTACAGCATTCCTCTGGTCCACTAATGTTGTCACTTGGTCAAAGAATGCAATAAGATTTGTCTGGCATAATCTGTTTTTGAGAAACCCATATTGACTTTTAGTGATGACTTTGTTTGCATCAAGGTGTTCGCTGATTTGTTGTTTGATTATCTTTTCCAGAATCTTCCCAGGTATTGAGGTCAGGCTGATAGGTCTGTAGTTTCCTGGATCTATTTTTTTCCCTTTTTTGAAGATGGGAACTACACCAGCTGTCTTCCAGTCCTCTGGTAGTCCCCCAGTGCTCCAAGATCTTTGAAAAATATAGTTCAGTGGTTCTGAGATCACGTCTGCCAGTTCCTTGAGAACTTTGAGGTCTAATCCATCTGGTCCTGGTGATTTGAACTCATCTAGGCTGGACAGGTGCTCACTTACCACTTTCTTGCCTATCTTAACTTGCGTTTCTATTCTGTTTTTTATGGCACTGGTTTTGGTAGGTTGGACTGTTTTTGCTGGAAGGTTGCTTAAGCAGGGAAGCTGGCTAACAGCTCCCAGCTCCTCAGACAACACCACCATTGGCTGCCTCTAGGGCGGCAATAGGTTGCTTTAAACCTATTGGCTGCCAACTAGAGGCCAGGGTATAAATTCCTGCATTCGTAGCCCTGTTTCTCAGTTCAGTTCCTGCAACCAAATAAACAATGATCTTTGCTGAACTCACTCGCCTCGTCTCATCAATCAGGCAACAAAACCAGTATCTAACAGTAAATATATTGGAAGAAACTTTTTTTTATTATCCTTGATTTCTGTTGCAAGTCTTTGTTCGTTCTGAGCCTTTGCTTTCCTGACTTTATCTTTGCATGTTCTGGTTGTCTTAGTTATGTAACCCTCTTTCCATGTTTTGTATTTGTCCTTTTTGTTTTTCAGTTTGTCAGAGAGATCTTTGTGCAGCCAAAGAAGCTTAAGACACTGGTTGGGTTGTTTTCTGTTGCTAGTGTTTGCATTTTATTAAATTCCAGTTATGACATGGTCACTTTCACCCAAGATTGTGTTGTAAGTCGAGGACTATCTATATTTGGAATTAAATCCATGTCCATTTAGCTCATAGATTCTCCCGTCTGAATGCTCAGGAAGCCACCCAACTGACCTCCCAGGAACAACAGCATAGTATGTATTCAGGGATGGAAAGGGGTATATCAGGACTATATAGGACTATTCGAAGCAACATTCTATTCTTGATCTTGTAGTCAAGAGAAAGTCCTGTGAAATATGTAAGGAAATACTGTA
Organism: Vipera berus; assembly: GCF_964194415.1. Classification (NCBI taxonomy): domain Eukaryota; kingdom Metazoa; phylum Chordata; class Lepidosauria; order Squamata; family Viperidae; genus Vipera; species Vipera berus. Next base: position 23,339,872 of record NC_138208.1, read on the forward strand.
TTTTTTTTCTGCATGATTTCAAATTTTATTATTCTTTTATATAACTATTTCTCTCAACTAGTATACATGGCCATCAAAAGGGACCCCTCCCTCATTCCCAGGTTATTGTCTGTCCTCTTCTCTCATCCATATGATTATTAAATCCAACGTATTAATATAGGTCCTAATTTCAATGTACATTTATAGTCTTGCCCACTCTAAGTTGCATTTATCAAGATTTCCTCCAGGAGGCTTGTACCCTTCTTAGTTTAAATATAAGCAGATACATTATAAAGCAAGGTTTCAGTTAATTTGGAAAGTTTGACTTGCATTCAAGCAAATACAGATTTTCTTTCTCCACATTTGATCAGATACTGACCCTTGTCCCTGCAACCCCATCTATCTAATGCAATCTCTTCTGAAGTAGGTATTGAAGAGACTAAAAATGGCACTAACTATATTTAAAGGGGAAAAATCATAGCAAGTTTAGGAAATTAGATTTATTTTAAAAAACATGTTTGTTTTTTTTAAAAATATATAAATATGTTGGACGGGTCATACTTTACCACAGAAGGAAAGAATGCATTTCTACTTCTTAGAACTAAGAGCCTTGGTGGAGCAGTGGGCTAATGCCTCCTTAAGTAACACCAGCTGCCTGCAATTAGTGCAGGTTCGCATCCCACCAGGCTCAAGGTTGACTCAGCCTTCCATCCTTCCAAGGTAGGTAAGATGAGGACCCAGATTGTTGGGGGCAATTAAGCTGACTTTGTAATAATGCCGCTTGGGGTGTGTGTGTGAAAGCCCTAATAAGCAGGCATATAACATAGAATGAAGGCTACTGCTAAGCTTGTAAGCCGCCCTGAGTCTTCGGAGAAGGGCGGGATATAAATGGAATTAAAATTAAAAAAAATAAAATTAATTAAATAGGGGAAAAAGCTGTGCTAAGCGGGATAATAATTGATTACTACATTGATAGCATTTTTAAATGTACTGACTGAGGAGTAAGAACTATTAAACACAGTGGGACATGCATAAGGCTGCAACAATAGTGAGCTGGGTGCCTCAATCCATCAGCTAATTTTTGAGTGTTCCCTTCAGATTTGCAACCTCTTCATATTCAGCTATGAAAGACAGTATATAAATATTTGATTTACTATTTTTTTAAAAAAAACTATGAAAGAAATCAAGTGGGGAAATGATAAAGAGGTTGGAAAAAGCTTGGCTCATCACTTTCTCTCACTACTGTGCAATGGATCCTGGGATTCTCCCAATCTTATATATCAGTGTTATTTTCCAATATTCCAGTAATAATTTGTGCTCCCATCAGGACCCTTAACTTGGCAAAGGGAGAGAGACAGATGGCAGGAGTTAAATCTGGATTTTTATTCATTTATTTTGGTGCCTCTGAGTCAGTCTTGACTCTTGGCATCTGCCCTGATATATCACTGCATTTTTGGCCAGGATTTTAGAAGTGGTTTGCCATTGCTTTCTTCATAGGATTGAGCAAGTGACTGGCCCAAGGCCACCCAGTTGGCTTTGCGTCTAAGGCAAGAGAGGAACTCAAGGTGACCCAGTTTCTAGCTTGATGCCTTAATCACTACACCCAATCTGTAATTACATACATTGAATATCATTGTTGATTTATCTTGCATTAAAACTTTTGACTGGGAGGTACCTCAAAACAAGAGGGCCTTACTACAGACCTATAAATCAAATGACTTTAAAAAACAAAGTTGCTGCTATCTTCTGGATGAATTGGTTTTCCTCAATCAAGAAAATTTATATTAAAAAGTGAAAAAAGACAGGACAAATTTGGTGGCTGCTTTTCCTAATATTGGTAGATTGCTGCCTCCATATTTCAGTTTTCCTGAGCCCCATAGCTGTATAATGCTCCAGCTTTTACAGCTTATAAATTAGACAGTTGAAAACAGAAATAGGATGCTTCCCATATAATTTGATACATTTTGAATGATGCCAAATTTGATTGTATTAGGTTTGTTTCTACCTTTGCTTTATCCTCTGATGTAATGCTGATTTCATAGTATCAACTTGAAACCTTAAATGTTCGAACTACAGAATACAATGGTACTTTTTAGAGTCCTTGATAATTATAATACGCTTGCATATTGCAATCCTATCCTATGGCTTGCATTATATTATAGCAATAGCCCACAATTAGATTATATAATACGTGGTCCCTTTTTCTGTTCATAAATATCTATATGCTGGTCCATCCTAATTGCATAGCAATCTCTTTCATCCTTTCATCCTTTCTATTTTTATCCATATATTGAGATACGATTTCTAGCATATTTGATCCATTGAGTGCATTTAAAGTAAATAAATGGGACTAAACTACAGAATTATGGATCAATTCTGTAGTTGAAGAATTCTGTACTGTATTTAGTCATACATATATCTGAAACAAAATTGGCTTCATTTGGGGTATATCAATCTCTAATCAAAACATATTTTAAAATCACTTATTTTCTTTTTAGTAGGGCCAGAAACACTGACAGTACAATGTAGGGATGATAGAAATCAGATTTTATTTCTGATTCTAGAATCTATAAAACTATTAACCATTCAGGAATTATTGCTAAGATCTATTTTGTTTTCCTCAAAGGTTTGAAATATGTTGTAAAGAAGAGACAAACATTTTTTTAAAAAAAATGAATGCCTCTACTCAAAACATTAACCAAGAAGGTTTTAATTTTGGCTTTTTAGACCTCACCAATGATCAAAATCATTCTGGAAGAATTCAGTTTTTATTAAGTCCCTCATGCCCAATTTTTGCAATTTGAAAATACCAAATTAAAGGGAAAATAGTATTTTAAACACTATTTATTTAGTATTAAATTAAAATAAATTACATTACTTTTTTAAACAGTGAGGAAGTAGAACTGCTGATATAATCCAATAATAATAGCAACCTAGTTGTAGCTTCAGAAGTGTCAGCCATAGAGATATAGAAACACTGTGTATATCTGCCAATTCCCATGGTTGACAACTACTGGTATGCTGTGAACTGCTTTTTCTATCTACGTGTGAAATTAGCCAACCACCAGCAAAAAAGAGACAAAACAGCTCTCATATAATACTTAAGGATGAAGCACAATCAACCCATCTTGCTTCTCTTTTTTTTGCTTAGGTTCTAATTAATGGATTTTCACATATTATGTGCATTATTTTTCTATTAATAGAACTTACATATAAAGGTAAAGGTAAAGGTTCCCCCGCACATGCGTGCTAGTCGTTTCCGACTCTAGGGGCCGATGCTCATCTCCGTTTCAAAGCCGAGGAGCCAGCGCTTGTCCGAGGACGTCTCCGTGGTCATGTGGCCGGCATGACTAGACGCCAAAGGCGCACGGAACGCTGTTACATACATGTAACCAATACCTGCAAGTAATGTTCCATATAACAAATTTCTCTTTTTTTACTTCCTGACAAAAAGTCAGCTTTGCTGAGCTACATACTATCATATTCTTTGCTGTTAAATAAATTTCCAGAACTGTCTATATATTCTACCCTTGCGAATCAGATCAGATGACTTATGAAGTAATATCTCCTTAGTGCTTTGTGGCTGATTTTATTGATAAAAGGATAGTTTCTTTCCCTGATAGGACTCCACCAAACATATGGACCTTCTAATTAGCTTTTTCTAACTTTGGGAAGGTCCTCACCTGGTCTGCATTGTTTTTTCTATGCCTCAGACTTCAGTTCTTGTCAGATATAAAATGTGCCCTTTTTCACCATGCCATCTTTCCCTGATGTAGTCTATCATGCAACATATCTTAGAATTCTACCTTTTATTTCTGAGAAAGCAGTGACATTTCCTTTTCTAAATAAATAAATAAATTTCCATGAACTGACATAATGCAACTGTAGGAGGGAATTCAGCTTCCGCTGACAGTTGGCTTTGTAGCATGCAATTTTAATTATAGAATCAGCATGCTCACCACATAGACCTATAGGAATTTGTTGCTACAAATCAGGTATGTCAAACTCGCAATGTCACGTGATGCTGTGCAACGTATTGTGACTTTTTCCCCATTGCCGGCAATGGGGTGGGCGCGGTTTCGGTGTGATGCATCTGGCCCGTGGGCCAGAAATTTGACATGCCTGCTATAAATGAAGGCAAGGCCAATAATAGCTACCAATATATGAGAAAGGGGAACTATACTCAGATGCCAAATTGATACTTGGATCTGAAATGATATTTATGATTGTTTGGTTCTGGTGGTGCCTCAAAATAAATTCTGAGAATTAAGACTGAATACATACAGTATACTTGATGTTTTTCATAAGTTAACACATTTGAAGGATTATTGATGATCAGCCTCATGCAGCATCTGTGGGCCAAACTGTAGCCTAACATTTGGCTGGTCATAAGAGCATCTCATTCACATTCTGTTTGGAAACAAAACTTACTCATCAGGTGAAGTAATGAACTGTTTGCCACATTCTATAAACTACAGTTTGGTTGAGTTCATCCAATACAGGCTATGCCAAAATCAAATGAACCATACCATGGCTTAATATGAGTGATCAATCCAGGCCTGGAGATCAGTGAGTATGATATTCAAAATCACTATGTGGTTTGTTTGGGTTTAGCATTTGTACAGAACCAAATATTATAGTTTATAAACTCTAGTATATGACTTAATGTGTTTTCTGAATTTAAGTCAATTGTGGCTTATTCACTAAGCTATAATGGGCAGCCTCCTATCACTCAAATTCCATTTTTATGATCTATAATTCTCCCCAGGATTGACAAAAATTTACAGCACAATTTCCAGCCCTTTCAGGTGGAGAACAGAGGAAAAAATAAGTTCTAAGACACACACCTCACAGTTAAAAAGACAAAATCAGCTATCCCCCACCCAGCAAAAACAATCTACTTTTGCCCATATATATGATAATGGTTCTTCCAACTTGCAGCCCATCCATCCCACTCAAAATGCTTAGTACAGCTTTTGAGTTAAGTTGCCCTTCCTTCAGTAAGCCAGATTTAAGCAATGAATAGTTTATTAATAGGTTACGTTTAGCCTAGCTTATTCCCCACAGTTGTTTCATGAGTATAGTTGTGAAATGTTACAACTATGTCCTCAAATTGCTTGAAGGACAACTGGGATATAAAAAAAAAAGAAAATGCATGAATGACAGTGCTTGAATGCCAGTTCTTATGCCTGCTTATTACAGTGACTGATCATTGGCACATCTGTAAAAAATGAAGGGAGCCTATCCCAATTCTATACCAAGGACTGCTTGACTACAGCACCCATCATCCTATGCTAGTGTTCATGATGGTTCAGTTTGACAAGAGTTGTACATCATCATGTCCAAAGTCACACTAGGCCCCTTTCCCTTTCTCTGCCAAAGCATTCTTAACCAATATTAACTTCAGACAGTTCTGACTTAAGTTATTGCCTATCCAACAGGCCAGCTCTAAGATGTTTGTAAATCATTCCTAGAAATGTTTCTGAAAAATACATTTTTCTCCTTTGCTGTAATGAATCTTTTTTCTTTTTCACATAGCCAAACAACAGGACACAGAGAGGGGGCTGATTCATACCTAGCTTTTCCCAGCTGTTATTAATCATAGAAATAGCATATCTCAGAAGTATGGCAAAAATAACCCCCTTCTTTAGAAATGGCACAATTGGCTGTTGTTCCCACCATGGATGATGTGATCAGACATAACACCAGGATGTGAGCAAAACAATTCATGCACCTACATTCATCTATATCTGGGCACATGAGTCTCAAAGGTCATGAACTAAAAATACTTTATGGATTAAAAGCAAAATAATCTGATGTGATTTTTTAAAAATGAGCATCCTAGATGCATTGTGATAATTCCTAAGCATTTCTCTTAGCAGCTTTGCAACTAAGGAGATAAGTGAGTTCAGAATGCATAAATTAAACCAATGCAATTGAAAAGAATGGTCAAGGAAAAAAAATCAGTTCTTTTCTAGATCAATTTTTGGAACCAAAGAGCAATATCTTAGGTCTATTTGGATCACAGAGATGGACTCCACTACAGTAATAAAAAAGTTTTAGAAAAAAAGTCAAAATATTTTTATTTGTATAATTGGATTTTTAATTTAATTTTAATAATTTATACTAGTTAAATTCACAAGCCTAGAGTTACAATGTAGAACCAAATGCATTTCATGGCATACCTAACTTTTTACTCAGTTCAGTACAATGGAAAAGAGAACCAGTTTGGTCTAGTGGTTAAGGCACCAAGCTAGAAAGCAAGAGACTAAGAGTTCAAGTTCCACCTTAGCCATGAAAGCTAGCTGGGTGACCTTAGGCCAGTCATTCTCTCTCAGTGCAACTCAACTCACAGGATTGTTGTTGTGAGGAAACTAGGAAGACAAAGGATATGGATATGTTCACTGCCTTGAGTTATTTGTAAAAATAATAAATCTGGATATATATAATCAAATCAAATAAATAAATGTGTAATTCAACTAAATATGGGCTCATTGTGGTCCTGAAATGCAATTTGCCTTATGCTTTGTTTCAACAACTTGCATTTTACCTTGATGAAAGAGTTTTCTGGAGCAGGACTCCTCTTTGCTAAATACCCTTCAGTGTCTCAATCGGTTAGGTGATTTTATGATTGAACAAGAAATGAAGTACTACAACTTGAAGTATTACTCAGTTTTTTATTTCAAAAATATTTTTATGGTTAAAATAAAACAAGTGTCTTGTTTCCCTATATTGTCAATCTGAGCATGAACAGAAATTTTAAAGAAAAACTGGATGCCCATATCTATCTTAGCATCTACAATCATTTGGCCATTGTTTACACTGTGTTGCAACTTGTAGTCCTTGCACTCATTTCTAGTCAGAAGTGCCTATCTCTTCATTTTTCCAAGACACGAGGCCAAATTATATCACAGATTTAATACCGTGTTTCATACCATTTTGCTTTAGGAGCTGATTATTTCAATCTGTGTGATTTCTTTGACCTATTACAATAAAAGGCAGAGATCACCAAGATTTACAAGAAAAACAGACTGAGAGAAGGCAAATATTTATTTATTTATTTTATTTAATTTCTATACTGCCCTTCTCCCGAAGGACTCAGGGTGGTGTACAGGGCAATAAAAATACAATAAAAATACAATATACAAAAGTTAAAAATAAGATTAAATAGAACTAACCCATTGCAATAAATAATTAAAAATACTAAATAAAATACCCCAAACCCATTAGACCAGGCCGGCTTGTTCAAATAGGTAAGTTTTCAGATCACGGCGGAAATATGAATCTTTAATATTGATTTGTCCCTGGCCTGGCTTTTCAGAGCTTCCATTTGCAATTGTAACTCAATCCATTCATCACTGAATGTGGTCTTATTCTTCTTTCCACCTTTCCCAGCATTATGGGCTTCTTAAGACAGCAGGATCTTTACATGAGCCCCACCACACACAAAAAAGACAATGTGAAGTCAGATGTTGTCAATACAAGATTTCAATTGATTGTTTACATTTCTTTTTCACTCTTCTTCAAATTGGTTAATATCTATCCATTGGCGTCAATTCAAGGTTAGAACTTTCTTCAGAAAACGTTTGGAAGACTTTTCTTGTTTTTCAGTATCTGTTTCCATCTTCAATGACTTTACAGATTTTGTTGTAATACTCTTTCTCTTCTCACAGCTCCCTAAAATCATTTATTATATTTCTTCTGAGATCCTTTTCTTTCTTAGGTTCGGCTTCTGTTCTTTTCTTGGGAATTTCCACTGTGTCTTGTAATATTCAGTTTGCTTCCTTCAGTTTCTTGGTCTTTGGCAGTCTCTTCCCATTCAGCCTTAATAACTTTTCTGAGTTCATTCCATTCTTCTTCTGGTTCCCAATCTATGAGGTTCAAGACTTCAAAAGTATTCCTGAAACTTTTCTAAATGGTGAGTATATCTCTAAGATCACATTGTGTAAATTCATTGGCTTTCTTCTTCTACTCTCGCTTAATGTGGAACTTGCATTTGAGCAGTACATGATCTGTTACATAGTCAGTTTTTGCTAGCTGTAACTAACCTCCCCCACATCCTTGTAGCACGAAATATAAAGTTTGATTTCTGTGAACTCCATTAGGTGATATCCATGTATATAGTCACCATTGTGGTTGTTTAAAAACTATAAATCATTAGAGTGACAGAATATAAGTTGTTTTCCTGCTTCATTTCTGTTTCCTAAGCCACACAGTCCAACTGCATTTTCCTCATTATTGTTTCCAAGCACCAATCACAAATATCACATCTTGTTTTGATGTTTTGTTGATTTCAGATTGAACTTGGCTATAAATTCATCAACCTCTCATCTTCTGCATCAGTGGTTGGAACATGAATGCCGTATCAAAGGATTATCCCCAAAATCCAGTTGATACTATTCAGGTATTGTCTGCATTGTAACCAATATTATTTTTGCTGAATCCTTCCTGATTATAAAAGCAAGGGCATTCCTTCTTTCTTTTTCATGTCTGAATAGTAACAGCATGACCTTCTAACTTGAAAGTGTCCACTTTCACTTCATTTCAATTTGTTGTTGCCTAAGATGTCATTGTGTAATTGATTCATTTTTTATTACATTGAACTTTTCCATATTTGTGCTTCATGTGTTCCAAGTTCCCATATATTTCTGCCTTGGCAGCTTTAGGTTTCCTTTTTCTGTATAGTAACATCAGCAACTAGGCATCCTGAAGAGTTTAATCTAGCTTTGTCATAAACACCATTAGTATTTGAAAAGATCCTCAGTCTTTTTCAGTAGTATCTGACATAAGGGGTCCATCATCTGGCAGTATATCATCTATTGGTTCACACCATCTATCTATGTGGCTTCTTGGTGAAAAATAGGAGTGTTTACCATTACATTCTTCCACCCAGTGTGCAATTATGCCTTGACTGGGGTCAGTAAAGGGATCATCCAACTCCAGTATTGTCCTATTTTGCTGTTGCCAAGAATAGATGCCTGCTTGCTTCAACTAGGACAACCTTAATGCCTTCAGTTATCCTGCTGGGAATATAAACTCTTGGCCTACACTTCTTGTGTTTGTAACTGGAACACACCGCCACCACCACCACTGGGGCAGCAGAGCAGGGCACTGGAAAGTTAGCAAAGGTTTGTTTTTCTTCACCACCTATTTAATTGACCTTTATATTTTGGAAATATTGCAAAAAAATGGAGCATCAATAACATCTCAATAGAATTAATATTTCAGTTTGGGAGGGGGAGGAGTATGTACTACCATGGCTTGTCAGATATTTCACAGATGGTTCAATTGTAGGTTACGAGGGTTTAAAAATAACAGGGTCAAAATAGCTTTTCTTCCCAAACTTCCAATACCCAGCCATTGTTAAGAGACTCTTGTCATTTCCTTGAAACTGAGTTTTACTTTTATTATTAACTTTGTTATTTTAAATAATTCCTTCTCTGATTAGAAATCCTGTATATGTACAATATCTTGAATTCCCAACCAGAATTGCAAGTAATCCAACCTTCCCTAAAACATTTGTTAGTTCTCTTTAATCCACTCCATCAAATATTTTATTGGAAATCTTGAATATTAAAATCCTTGGTCTCTGAATTTTTAGGAAAATTCAGGTTCGAATCTCAGAAGGGTATGGCTGACTGATGAAAACTAATAAGTTTGAAATGCATACCAGTCTCCCTTAATTCTTTGTTAGCAATTTAAAATTTACACAAATATGAGCTGTCACCGGTGTGACTACTGCCTGTTGATGGCCTTCAGGATAGGCTGACACAGGAAATAAAAGATTTGTCCCATGTTTGGGGCCTAGCAAGGTAATCTAAAAATATTTAACAAGCATTTGACATATATCTCCCCTTGCTTCTCAGCTAACAGAGCGAGAGAGATCCTGTGGCTTAGAGGTGAAAACAACTGCCTAATGTGTAATCAGCCCAGGTTCGAATCTCAGAAGGTTATGGCTGGGTTATGGCTGACTGATGAAAACTAATAAGTTTGAAATGCATATCAGTCTCCCTTAATTCTTTGTTAGCAACACCCAGACCTTGATTCTGGTTGTTTTTGAGTGTTTACTGCTGTCTCATATTCACTCATATCTATTTTACTTGACATCTGCCCTGGCTGTAGATCTGCACAAAATAGGACACAGCTCTACAGGCATTCATCTTTAGATTGGGATAGAAAACTGATATATACTCAGTGGTGGGATTCAAATATGTGAACAACTGCTTCTCTGTGTGGATGCTGCTTCCAGAGGTCCGTTCTGGGCCTGGGCAACAAAAAAATAGCTACCGGTTCTGCTGAAGTGGTGCAAACTGGCTGAATCCCACCACTGTACACACTGTCACCATCTTGATGGTAGAAAAGCTTACGAAGATGCTTCCTGTAAAGATTGATTTGTTTCCATAGTAAGTATTTCTGTGGCATATTCTTTATTTCAAGAAGACAGATGAAATCTTTCTGCTTGGTTTAAATATGCAATACTAATTTGTAGTTTTCTTTTATTCTGAAAATGGTTCTAAATATTGATTTGGAGGGCAGTGGAAATATCTTTTAGTCCCTCCTGTGATCCTTTAAAAAAAGAAGAGTCCATGTTCTTAGAGTCATACCTCATGCTGACTTAATCACCAAATGTTTAAAGAGATCACAGCTTAATGCTATATTTGAACTTGGCCACTTGCGTTATTCTTACTTTTTCTTTTGTAGGGATGAAATTAAAGTTTTTGTTGTGTTTGTTTTATGAAGCCCTGTGGAAGAACACTTAAAACTTGTAAGGGTCCTGAGAAGTCAAGGGTTAAGGATTTGGTCTTAGGAGTTTTTTATGCTGAATGTATCTCAGCAGAATTCCCTTTACCAAACTATTGTCAAAATGCTGAAAACACTTTTCATGTAAGAAAGAGCTTGGCGCTCTGTTATCTGAGATCACGGATTCTTTATTATTGATATGCAAATAATGGACACCCTAAGGGGTGCCCTGTGCAGTGTTTTATTTATCATGCCTTTATTATTTTTTTATAAATAACCCAAGGCACTGAAAATTTTACACACACACACACACACACACACACACACAAATCATTATTGCTCTTACTTTGCTTGCCATAAAATGAAACTCTGATAAGCAGAAACTGTTCTTAACTAACTATATTATTAGCTATTGCACTTGAAATATTATGTCTCTGAAATATTTGTTTCCACCTACTTGTGTTCCCTTCTCTTTAAGGATCAACTCCTCTAGAGGATTTAACTGGGCCATTTTATGTTTCTTTCCCTTTAGTTCTTCACATTTGGGTTATTTTTTGGTGCGATGCACTCTTTTCTACTGGGAATGCTAACATAACTCCACAGGAGCTGCCTTGTGGAACAAACAAACTTTATTTAACAGCATGAAGCCTTTGTTTACATAAATTTAATCCTCCAGATTTTGGTTCTTTTCTAAGATTCTTCAGACATGATTTACTGTGGGTACCCAAAATCACATCAGATTCTTTCTAGTGCCAGGATACTTTACAAATGTTAGTCATGCTGGACAGAAAAAGAAATGCATACTCTAGATCAGGGGTGTCAAACTGCCGGCCCACGGGCCGGACGAGTCATCTGTAAGCCACACGCACCCCATTGCCGGCAATGGCAAAAATGTCCTGATACGTTGCGTGATGTCATGTGACGTCACAAGTTTGACATGTCTGCATTTTATGCTGAACCAACTAAAATCTGCAATTAGGTTATCTTCAGGCACATAGAAACCAATGGCTGGCTACCAAAGTTTCAGGAAAATGAGACAACTGCCCTCACTTTGTCTCCATGTTTTCAGAATGTGTAGTGGAGAATCTTGATCACCAAATCCTGAGATTTCGAGACTCCTAAATTACATGAAAGGGACATGGTGGCTCAGTGGGTTAGGATGCTAAACTTGTTGATCAGAAGGTCAGCAGTTTGGCGGGTCAAATCCCGAGTGCCGCGTAGCTTGTTACTTGTCCCAGCTTCTGCCAACCTAGCAGTTCGAAAGCATGTAAAAATGCAAGTAGAAAAATACGGTGGGAAGGTAACAGCGTTCCGTGTGCCTTTGGTGTCTAGTCATGCCGTCCACATGACCACGGAGAAGTCCTCGGACAAGCGCTGGCTTTTCGGCTTTGAAACGGAGATGAGCACCGGCCCCTAGAGTCGGAAATGACTAGTATGCATGTGCGAGGGAACCTTTACCTTACCTTTTACCTTAAATTACATGAAAGGTCTCTGAGATTAGAAGTGATCTGTTATGATTCAGCGTCAGCCTGTGGTTTCGGCAGCTGAGTCGGACAATTCTGAAGAGGAGGAGGAGGAGGGGTTTGGAGAGCCTTTGGGGTCAGAGGAAGGTTCTGATGCACCACAGAACTCTCAGCCAGGTCCCTCCCATCTTGTTCCTCCTCAGACCCAGCTGTGTGAGCATGAAAGTTTGGAAGAAGATGATCCACAGCTGGCTCTGTTCAGGGACACTAGGAGCAGGAGGCAATCTAGCAGAACTGAGCAAAAGAAAGCAATGAGGCAACTCAAGAGAAGGCAATGAGAAGCCACGGCTTGAGACTGCTGTTTAAAAGGGGAATGTGTGGGAGGTGCTGGTTGCTGAAGGCAACCGTTTGAAGAGTTTCTGATAAAGTCTTGGTCTGTATTTGTTTAACTTTTGTTTGAACTTTTTCGTTTACTGTAGCTTTTGCAAATAAATTTGGTTGGATTAGTTCCATCCTATTGTTTATAGAAAGGGGTTGTCCCTGACATTCCAACAGGGCCGGTCATAGGCTGGAACAGGACATGATCTCAGAATTAGAACCAGTTAGAAAATTAGTTATATTTGTCTTTTCATGCATACGATGGTAAAAGTCATGTGTGATTATTTCAAGTTGCCTTGAATTTGGAAATACTATCACTGGTTTAGGTAAGAGAGAATAATTAAAGCAAGAAAAGGGAGAGTACAGAGAACAAGTCTTTACAATTGTAGTAGAATGTGGGAGTTGCTGGCAGTCATATATCTTGGTTTATAACAGTAGTGTGAAATGTCTTTGAGGGTTTCTCAGACCCCAAAGGGTCATTGGAAAGAAATATTGTTGCCACCAGTTCCCATTTTTGAAAATATAAAATACATTTTTAACTCCAGCATATCTGGAGTGTGCCATATTGAACAAAAGCTAGGATAAGCATCCTATGATCTTTATTATCTCTCAGGTTATTCCCACACATCCTCTGTTGTCATAATAACAGAGAAGATTCACACTTTCTGCTTGGTCCATTGCCAATACAAGTTACTGAACAGTGTTGGAATAGATGATGTTGTCCTTTTCCCACCCCAAACCACTGAAAATGCACCTTTCAGCTTCAGTTCAAAACTGCTATTTTCTGAGACTAATCATCTTAAACCCTTCAGAGAGGGCAATCTCCAGTGCTTTATTCAATTCTAGCAGTGACCTGAGTTCTGATTGGCTGCAATGCAGGCACACCGTTTCTTCCAGCAGCCAGTTGTGTTGTGTGGTTCCTATATTTTTTGCTAGCCAGCAATTGCTGTTTTTAATTTTCCTGCGCTTGAACCAATGAAGCTGGTTACCTGTCTTCAACTAAAAATATATATGTTCACTAGACCCTAACAGCATCCAAGAAGGCATCCTTACTGTTTCTGCACAAACTAGCTGAAGCACACACACCCTGCTTTCCCACTCCTCCCCACAGTTGTCTAAAGTTTCTTTTCCATTTATTTTTTTATTTTTTTTATTGAAAAGTTTTACAATTCATTTTATCTTTAACAATCCCCCCTCCCTCCACCCACCCCTACCTAACCCTCCCTATCCCTCCCCCCCATTCCCCCCTCCCCCCCAACTTCCCAGAGCTAAGTACAAGGTATAAAAACAAAGAACAATCATAAACATCCATATGCTAACAACAATAAACTATTAAGTCTATCACACTCTAGCTCATATGAAATGACTACAAGCAATACTAATATTACATAAAAAAGGGGAAAAAAGAAAAGAAAACTTATTCAAATGCTAGGTGAAACTTTTTAGTCCCATATTTGTTCTGGATATAATCAATCCACTTTTTCCACTCCATAATATAACGTTCTTGCGAATGATCTTTCAAATAAGCCAAAATCTTTGCCATTTCCGCCAGGTCAGAAACCTTTAGAGTCCATTCTTCTATAGTCGGCAGTTCCTCCTTTTTCCAATATTGACCTATTAAGAGTCTTGCTGCTGTGATTAAATTCAACATCAACTTAATGTCCACAACAGTAGCATCTGTAATTATGCCCAATAAAAACAATTGCGGACAAAACTTTATCCTTTGCTTGAAGATCTTCTGCATATTCCACCAAATTTTTATCCAAAAAGCCTTAACCTTTTTGCAGGTCTACCATATATGAAAATACGTTGCATCTTCGCCACCACATCTCCAACATTTAGGTTGATAGTTCGGATACATACTTGCAAGCTTTTTAGGATCTCAATGCCATCTATAAAACATTTTATAAAAGTTCTCTCTTAGGTTTTGGGCTTGCGTAAATTTTACGTTCCTCACCCAGATCTTTTCCCACGTGTCCATTGTAATAACTTCTTGAATATTCTGAGCCCATTTTATCATACAGTCTTTAACAAGTTCTTTTCCATTTATTTTTAAAACATCCTTAAGTTGCATCATAAGATTGTTGATATTTGGTTTCTATGGAACTGAAATGTAAGCATAAAAGAACAACTTTTGCCATGTTGTTTTATATTATAGGATCAGAGCAATGAGTAAATCTGAAGGAGAGAAAAAAAGAGACTCTGTTAGTGTCAAAGGAAGTGGCATGGGAAACTTCTGGGAAAGCAAAGGAAAGGTTTTAGGACTAGTGAGAATGGAACAATCGATGATGATGATGATGATGATGATGATCAGGGCTTTTTTTCTCATAGAACGCTCAGAACGGAGTTCCGGCACCTTTTTTGGATGGAACCTTGTAGGGTAGGCAAGGCAGGTTATGTGACATGTGTGAGTTCCGGCACCTTTTTCTTTTACAAAAAAAGTACTGATGATGATGATGATGATGATGATGATGATGATATCCAGTCATTCCAACTCTTGGTAATTCTATGGGCCAGGTCTCTCTACGTCTTCCAACCTTGCATTATTTCTTTGAGTTGTTCTGTGCTCTGGCTTGTGTCAGCTTTGATATTGTCCAGTCACTATGTTCTTTGGCAGCCTGGTTTCCCTTTATTGCTAACTCTTCCAAAGATAATTGCTTTCTACAATGAATTCCCTCATATGGCATGGCCAAATTAATTGAGACACAGTTTCATGATTTTGCCTTCTAGTGACATGTCTGGTGTTATGCACTCCAGTCACCTTTGCTGTCCAAGTAGGAACAATCCCTAGGCTTGCCTTTATTGTGCAGATGGGAAGGGCCAAAAGGAAGTGAACAACCAATAAGATCTTATGGAAGCTTAGTCTCTCCTGAGTCCTAACCTAGTTCTATTGACAATCCACTGAAATCTGGATTGGAATTTCTGAAGTCAATTGAAGAAACAACTTGGAATCACATGGAAGAACAGCAACTTAAACTGCTGTACAGAATTGTTCACAGACTTGCACTAAATTCCTGTTTGTTGTGCCATTGTTAGCCAAATGAACAGATTTACCTCACACAATAAATTGTAGTAGCTTTGCATATATAGAAAGCAAGCCCTATGTAGCACCTTTGATAAATACTTCCTTCTTCTTACTGAAAGCACTAATTAATAGAAATAAAAACAAAAGTTGCCAAAAAGAAACTCTCTTGGTTGGACATCAGAATAGTCAAGAGGAAATTCACCTCTCTTTCCATCTCCCAAGTTCTTTGGAGGAATTTAACAGTCTCTGCAAGTATTTGCTTTTCTTTCATCTTCTAATCACTCACAATGGCACCAATTAGCTTTTTTGGAAGAATCCCATTTTGCTTCAAGTGGCATTATAAAGTTGCTAGAATCTGTTTAGAATTTATCTGAATCATCTATACACTCTTAGCAATTTGAAAGGATTTTGTGTGGGATTAAAAATGACATGCTTATTAGCTTGAGAGATTCAGACCTCCATCAATATAACAATCTACTTCTGGGTGCTTTACCAGTAGTTTATAATTTGTGTGAACATTGCAAAGTATTATTTTCCCCTCCTTTTTCAAAAACGTGGCCTATGGTTTAGGATACAAGGATTCCTAACATCCATATTTGCCAATATAATGTTAATCCATGTGAACTTTAGATTTCTGTGACTTTGTAGAGATTCACATGTTCTGCATAAAGATATTTTTGGATTCCCCACAGACAAAATGGGAGGGTTTTTTTCCATTTCTAGAATTTAAAAAGGACTCATTGTTAATTGCCAGAAGGTGTGTGTGTGTTGGTGTGTGTGTGTGTGTGTGTGTATCCTTGATGTTTGAAAGATATTTCTGTATTGATACAAATGCATTGTACAAGTCTACCTTGCCTTAGTAGGTGGTCAATTATTCAGCATAAATAATTCATTTAAAATAAAAGGGCACAGTATTAATTCTATTGTTTATATTTTCTATTCACTGGCCAGTTTTTCAAATATATTTTGAGAAAATGTTTATTTGCTTTTGTTATTGGATACCATCCAAGAAAAAAAATAGTTTTAATTTAGGCTATCTGTATAAAATCTACTGCATTTAGAATAAGTTCTACAATTACATTTTAAGCAGCATACCTAATTATGTAGAAGAAAACATAGATTTGGTGCAATTCATCTAGGGTTTTGCTTATACAATTGAGCAAATACCAAACTTTTGGGGCCTGTAGGCACATTTGGAATGTGAGAATGTGCTTTAGATAGTCTCACAAAATGATTGCCATGGATTGGTGCTATGAATGTCATAAAACATTCCTGTATTGGAAAGCAAAACAAGCAATGGTCTGCAGCTCCTCACCATTTCTTCCCCTAAGAATGACAGTTAGATTTATGTGAAGCCCAGAGGTATTGCTGAAAATACAGGCTGTTCTTGAGGGGGGTGCTTCACTTAGCAGCATGATAGCTTCTCTTTATTTTTTAATAATGAATGTAAGCAATAAACATTAGTAGGTCTGTGAAATAGGTGAATACCATGTTGGTGACCAGGAAATAGAATATCTGCATGAAGTACTCCATGATTTGATCTCCCAATCTCATGATATGAAATCTGTGGTTCTTCAATGTTGCTGAACTACTACTTCCAGAATCTCCAACTACCAGTACTGGTCTCTGGAGAAGTCATATCAGCAATAAATAGGAATCTTAACATCAATTATTAAAAGATGTTTACCCTGCCTTAATTTTTTTAAAAATTCTTGGCCTATAAACTTCTATGAAACTCAACTTGATTTGTTTATACTGTGACATTCAAGAAAAATTTCACTGTACCAAAATATCTGTACAAAACATTAACATTAATGTTATTTAGAGGACCACAACTGATAGACTGTTGGTTTGTCTAGTAACTAGTTCAACAGTAACTGGCTGTCCAAGATTCACACAGGAATTCTTTCTCCTCAGTCTACCCCAGTCTATGTGCAAAGAAGTTGTTGTTGTTGTTAGTTGCGAAGTCGTGTCTGACCAATTGCGACCCTATGGACAACGTTCCTCCAGGCCTTCCTGTCCTCTACCATCTTCTGGAGTCCATTTAAGCTCATGCCTACTGCTTCAGTGACTCCATCCAGCCACCTCATTCTCTGTCGTCCCCTTCTTCTATTGCCCTCAATCTTTCCTAGCATTAGGCTCTTCTCCAGTGAGTCCTCCCTTCTCATTAGGTGGCCAAAGTATGAGTTTCAACTTCAGGATCTGGCCTTCTAAAGAGCAGTCAGGATTGATCTCCTCTAGGACTGGCCGGTTTGATCGCCTTGCAGTCCAAGGGACTCGCAGGAGTCTTCTCCAGCACCATAGTTCAAAGGCCTCAGTTCTTTGGTGATCAGCCTTTCTTATGGTCCAACTTTCACTGCCATACATTGCAACTGGGAAGACCATAGCCTACACTATACGCACTTTTGTTGGCAGGGTGATGTCTATGCTTTTTAGTGTGCTTGCTAGATTTGCCATGGCTTTCCTCCCAGGAGCAAACATCTTTTAATTTCTTGGCTACAGTCCCCATCTGCAGTGATCTTGGAGCCCAGGAAAATAAAATCTGTCACTACCTCCATTTCTTCCCCATCTATTTGCCAGGAATTGAGAGGGCCGGATGCCATGATCTTGGTTTTCTTAATGTTAAATGTCAAGCCAACTTTTGCACTCTCCTTCTTCACCCACAACAAGAGGCTCTTTAGTTCCTCTTCACTTTCTGCCATTAGAGTGGTATCATCTGCATATCTTAGATTGTTGATATTTCTCCCGGCAATCTTAATTCCAACTTTTGATTCATCTAGCCCTGCCTTTCTCATGATGATATAAGTTAAATAGGCAGGGCAAGAGTGTACAACCTTGCCGGACTCATTTCCCAATTTTGAACCAATCAGTGGTTCCATGTCCAATTCTCACTGTTGCTTCTTCACCCACATATAGGTTTCTCAAGAGACAAATAAGATGATCTGCTGTCCCAAAGAGTATGTTGCTTTTTTTAAAAAAGCTACATATTGCTCTTTATCAGAACTACTGATTAATTCATTTTTTAGAAAAGAGCTGAACCAGCTATACAGCTATACTAACTCATCACCAATAGGTGATGATTTCCAGAAAAAAAGGGTTTTAACAGCTAGCAAATCTTCAGAAAGACATGCCTGTCCATGTCCCAATGTTACTGTTTCTAAAATATCATTCAGACAATGTCATCCAAATTAGAAAAAGCAACAACGAAAAAGTAATAGATTACATCTTTCTTTTGTACCAATTACATCCTAACTAGCATGATTTCTGAGATGAAACATATCGCAGGCAAACAGTGGGGTGCATATCCACATATTTCAGCATTATTTTCTTTTCTTTTTTTCCTTCCCTTCCTTATGGCTATCAAGCAGTGCTAAAGCTGTTGCTTGTTTATTCCAGCACTACAGTTTTGGTAAAAAGGCAGAAGACATGCTATTTAAAAAAGACAATAGGAATATACAGTACAAAATAAATCCTAAATCTTGCTTTTCTGCTCATATTATATTTTTGGTGACTGATAAGTGTTTTTTTCTTCAAAGAAAGGAAAAAAGCCATCATGTTTGCATATGTTTGCTTCTGTTATTGCAATGAAGCAAACTCCCTGCACTTTGAATTAGTTCCCAATTTACTCTGAATCAAACAATTGAACCAGTTGAAGAATTGGAATCATATAAGATCACGTATGCAAATGATTTCATTGCAAATTCCTTTACTGACCAACCAAACATGCCAGTCATATCTATTGAATACATAAAAAACACTTCTGCCTTGCAGATATATTAACCTGTCTGTGCTTTAAGAGATTCAGTACATCTTTAATGAAAATACCAAAGGATTCTTTTCCATCTTTGAAAAATATTTTTGTATGGAGATGCTCTGTTTCTGGAATAGTTTCTGTAGGAGTTATGCCTGATAATAAAATATTATAGGTTTTAAGCACCACTTTAGTTTTTTTATTATTTGAACAAGCATTTTTAAGTGCTAAATTATTTATTAGGCAGATGAAATACTTTATTGAAATATTGCTAATTCTCCATATATCATAGATGTAAGAACCACTTTGGTGTAATGGTTAAATATTAGACTAGAAACTGGGAGACTGTGAGTTCTAGTTCTGCCAGGCACAAAGTCAAGTAGATGACCTTGAGCCAGTCATTTCCTCTCAGTCACAAGGAGAAGGTAATGGCAAACCATTTTCAAAAACACTTACCAAGAATACTTGGTAAAGTGTCTTGTCCAGACACCACTAACTGATTCAAAGGCATGTTCACATGCACACACATGCAAGTACGCATGAGTGCGTGTGTGTGTGTGCGCGCACGCACACACAATATAGAAATCATAGAAAACTGAAGGCAGAACAAAACCTAGTCATCCATCAAGTATGCCCTTTGAGATTATTTTATTTATTTTTAAATGTTTTGTTGCATGGACATGTGCTTAGTCCCAACCATGTTTAATCTCAGTTACTGATGACTGGAAGTTGGTTCCAAGCTTCCACTACTCTTTTTCTGAAATGATGATAATGATGTTATCTATTCAGTCAAGTCTGACTCTTGGCAATTCTATGGGCCAAGTCTTTCCATATCTGCCAATCTTACCCTATTTATTTGAGGTTTTTCTATGCTCTGGCTGGTGTCAGCTTTGATATTGTCCAGCCACCATGTTCTTTCCCTGTTTTCCTTTTTTTTAATTATAAATTTTATTGGTTTTCTAATATAACAACTACATAATCGAAAAGCAACGTGGTGACTGAGTTACAATAATCCAATTACATACAAATATGATTGGTACAAATCTCAACTTAATACAGTAAATATTTCCTCTATTTTCCTTTTAATATATACTGTCTCATATTTGAATTAACACAATTTTTATTCTAATAATCACATAGAAGCAATTTTCTTACATTTTATCAATAGTTTTTAGTTTATATATATCTTATTTATATTAACACTCAATCTTTTAGACAATCAATAACCTATGACTTTTTCCCAATTTTGATTTACCATTAACATTTAGATTTAACGTTTAATATTGTTCATTTCCAAACTATAAATGACCCCAATTCCTTTTATCACAATTCCTCACAAAATCTGATGTTTAGGATACATGTCTTACCTATTTACGTTCTTGCCATTTACACCAACAAATTAATAATACAATATAATATTCTTCTTTTCTAGTAATTTCCAAATATCTTAAATTAATGACCAAAATTTCTTTTATTTCAATGTTTGAAACTTCTTGTCTCCTCCTCTTTGTATCTATTATCTTGTATTTAAGCTAATAATTTTTATTCTTAATGCTACATAAAAACATATTTATTACATTCTTCAATTTTCTTTAGCTTATATATATCTTAATCACCTTTACATGACCATTATTAACACAATCAGTATTCAAATTTAATTATCAATACTTATACTTCTAAATTTTAAATGGCTAAAATTTCCTTTATCTCAGTTCATATTCAAAGTACACATCCTAGCTATTTGAGTCTATTCCATTTTAATTCTCATAAGTAGACAAAAATCCCATTCTTCTTCAGTCTTATTCTAGCTTTTTTTCTTTGCCAAATTGTCTTCCATGTCCATGCTTTTGAGTCATCAAACAGATCTCCTTGTATTATTATGTTTTTTATTTGACATTGAAGATACCATCCAGTCACCATTTTTTTGAGAGGACTAGCCATTCCAGGAAGTCATCTCTTTGTTTTTCCATCTCGATGTGGTTGTCTTGAACTGTCTTCTTTTCTGTCTATTATTCTTCTTGAACCTCAGGTTCCTTCTGGTTTATATAGAAAATCTTTTCTTTTCCCCATATTATCTGTTTCTTTTCTGGATTTTCCTTTATCTGTGTATGTTGAGCATTTAAGTCTTCTGTTGTAGTATTTAATTGTTCCACCTTTTCTGTTGTGTTCTGTATTGGTAATTCTTTAGTTGTGATTAAAATTTGAGTTTGCAAGTCCAGGTTACCTTCTTGTTTTTTTCTATACCCTTTTTTTTCACCAGCTATAATGAGAGTTTGGAGAAATTCTTTCAACATGTAAAGAGTTTGCTCCTGATCCTCCTCCATCAGAAAAGTCTGTTTCTGATTTTCTTCCATGATAGTGTGCTAGACTAGAAGTTTTACAGTCAGGGATTTCAAAAAGAAAGTTTTTTTTCCTCCCCACTGGTTTAGGAGTAGAGCTGAGTTTCTAATGTTTCAAGGTTGTGGGTGTCTTATCTATTTTTTGGGCTACCAACCAAATCTCTTTTAGACAATAACAAATTGAAATATCAAGTTTAGCCACAGGATGTCGCTCCTACCATTAGAACCTGTCCTTTGAGCCCCAAAGTTATTTTAATCTTTTCAGTTTTGCTGTTGTTTTATAAAGAAAAACCCAGATCTTCAGTGAAAATAAAAATAGAGAATAAAGAATAGAAAGTCTTTTAGTCCACAAATTTTAGGGGGAAAAATCTGTTTGGGATCCAATTACGTTTTTTTTCAACATTTTAAAATTCCCCTGAGTAGTCTTTTTCTAGAGAGAGGGCTGAAATCCCCCTTCCCTCTCTACAGGGGGGAAAGTACTTAAACAGCTTTTGCAGGTACAAAAGATAATTAGGATTTAAGAGAGGTAAATCTCACCCATTCTCTTCTGTGCTGCTTTAAAGTTGCCTGATGGAAAATGTGACTTCAGCTGTCTGCAGCCTAGTGACAAGCCATATTACTATGGCCAGTCTTTCGTTCACCAGTTTGAACGGTTGCACTGGCTCTAATGAGAGAACTACCGCTCTCCCATGATCCAACAAGGGTCCCTCCTTGATGGTCGCCCCTACAGGGCAACTTTTGACCCTTTTCAGGGGCTCCCAGCAATGCAAAACTGGACGAGGAAGACTGAGCTCATTTTCCAGGCATCCATGGCGGCTGCGTGGCAAACCGGAAGCCCTGTTTTCCTTTTACCACTAAATCTCCCAAACTTAATTGATTTCTCCACTGAATTACCCCATGTGACATGGCCAAAGTGAGATGCAGTTTCATGATTTTGCTTTCTAGTGACATGTCTGGGTGTTATGCATTCCAGTACTTGCTTGTTAGTTACCTTTGCTGTCCAAAGAATATGCAGGAGCCTTCTTAAGCACCACAACTCAAACTTTTTAACATTATTTTTGAACTTCCCTCCTGTCAATTTGAGGTTATGTCCCCATGTTGATTATTGAAAATATTGCCTTCTAGCACGTTATTCACACCCTTAATATATTTAAACATTTCAATCATGTCCCCGCTTTTCTTTCTGTCCCCCAGACTGAACATATTCAGTTCCTCCAATCTCTCCTGATATGTTTTGTTCTTCAGACCTTCCTTGCACCATTTCCCTTTTTTAAGTGAGGTCTCCAGAACTGGATACTGTATTTCAAATGGGGTCTGACTAAACCCCAAATAGTGGGGTTAGGACCTCCTTTTCCTGTTGGTGATCCCTCGAGTAATGCATCCCAGAATTTTGTTTGCCTTCACAGCTACCTGGCCATACTATTTATTCATTTTACACTCAACTGCTATGAGCACACCTAAATCCTTTTCTTTTTGTTCTAATACTGTACCCCCAATGCTATACCCTGCCAGAGGACTATCTTTTCCTAATATGGTGATGCACATATGAGAAAATAATTTAATATCCATTAAAAATAGAATGTTATGGCTCTTAATTTTATTGCATTAAGAAATATCATTTTTGCAGTTTCATTGTAGGGAATCTTTTATTTTGGGATAAACCAGTCGGAAAACTTTATTAATTAGATTTAGGCAAATTTCTCTCTGTGATTTCTGAAGCGAACTTTTCAGTCCTTTAACCTCATTTGCCCAATGTCTTACTAGGTACTCTGTATCAGCCATGACCTTGCTCTATCTTTTGCATTCTGTAAAGTTACTGCCCAAGTATGAATCTGTTATAAACCAAAGAGCACTAGAAGAAATAAATATTACCCAACAACAAATATTACCCAATAACAAATTTTTCACAGGCATATTGAAATCTTCTGGGAAACAAACAAATCAAAAATAAACTATGAAGGTCAAAATAAATCAAATTGTCCCCTACCATAAAACAACTCACTGTAGACCACGCATGGATGACATTGGAAGGAGGGACAGAAAATCTTATAATGGGAGAAAGAAGAGCAGCAAGGGGTATCCTAAATCAGTAGAATATTAAGCAGAAACATCATCACTGCCACTTTTTGACTCAGGTCCCATTTCATAACATTATAAGCTTTTACAACATTTATAACATTTAAAGCTTTTGATTTTGTTCTGGTCTACTCATGTAATAATTCTCCAGCTATAGTCCAGCACAGTCTTTTGGACAACGCTATCTGGTTAAGTTGACAAGTCTAGAAGAAAGATGAAGAAATGTTGTTGAAGTTAGCCTCTTTCTAAAGCAACCAGTTCCTCCTCAGTCAGGGTAATAATCAGCTTAAACATTTGTCCAAATTGAGCAAGACCACATTTTATGGAAACTGCCCCATATTTTCTTGTTTTCAGGATAGCACTTTCATTCTGTAAATGCTACATTTTTAACTATTATCTATAGAGTACAAACCAAACCACCATATAATGCCTCTGTATGTCTAATTTATAATTTTTCTTCCTCAGACATCTGGAGAACTTTATCAGCATCTGAGGTGTCAGTGCAAATTACTACTTAATAGCTCAGCTGCCTTACTAGGCTGATCTAGCATGACTGTCCCTACAGTTTGCTTAACAGGGACTTTGTGATAAGTCTAATCTTGCTGTTGCTCTATAAGATGTTATCTGTACCATGGGAAGCCTGATATTGTTGTTTTAGGATGTCTTCAGCTCTCCTCCAATTTGGTTTCTTAGAAGAAGAAAATAAATTGCTTCCTGAATGCCAGTCAGTTGGGCTGCCTGCTGAGCCACCATTTGCTAAGGTACTCTCAAGTTGCCCATTTAGAGTAGTCTCAGATGGTTCACACTGGTAGAAGACCAAAGACTTATTTCCCTTTCTGAAGTTTCCTCTTGAAAAAGTCCTGCTGTATGTGATTCAGGTACTGATTGGATGGCTCTGTCTTTGACCTTTGCCACTTGAATACACAAAGTACCTCCATACAGGCCTTCAAGAAACTCTCCTTGCTGATGACTGTGCATTCTTAGTGTACAAAAACAGTTTTTTACATTTGATGCTGACAAACTCTCAGATACTTCTGTCTTTGGTCTATCAGCTTCAATAAGATTGAAATATTTCACCAGTCTGTGACAAATACCAAACCTGCAGAACCAAAAATTAGTGTTGACAGCAGTCAGCTGATAAATGTAAACAGCTTCAAATACTTGAGAATAATCTCAAACAATGGGTCTTTGAAAAAGAAATGGACTCCAAGATTAGCAAGGCCAGCCTGGCATTGTGGCCCCTGCATACTAGAGGGATCAATCAACCCAAGATCCATATCACCACAAAGCTGAAAGTCTACAGAACTGTAGCTATTCCTTTTCTCCTATATGGATGTGAGTCATGCACTCTGTACCAAAGGCACATCAAACAGCTGAAGAAATTTCACGTGTGCTCTCTGCTCCATCCTCAGCTTTCACTGATGATTGTATTTCCAATCTGGAGATCTTGGATCATATATAGTCCACCAGCACTGAGGCCCTGATTATTAGACCACAAATGAGGTGGGTGGGACACATCACCAGAATGGATGACCATTGTATGTTGTGCCAGTTGCTCAATAATGTACTGGAATATAGAAGAGAACTTGAGGTCAACCACACAAGTGCTACAAGGTTACAGTGAAAGAATCCCTACATCACTGTGATATCCAGCCAAGGAAACTAGAAACCGTGGCTGCTAACAGACCCACTGCCAAGCCCTGTGCTATGAAGCATCCACCAGCTTTGAAGATAGGTTCCTCCAAAAACGTATAAGAAAATATTGAGTGACATCACAGAATAACATCCACAGTTATTATAACAATATGTGCTTCCAGACTGGGACTGCAGAGCCTTTTCCATGTCCACAGATGAAATGTACAACAATTTCTTGCCACAAATCATATCAAATGGGCATTGCTACATGAGTGTCAGAATCCATTTATATCACATTCATAAATGTATGTTTAAAACATCCCCCCCATGGATTCTGCCATCTCCTGAGGAAGGAGGAGCGCATGTGGATTCAGCCTGCCTTAGGTTATTTCAAAGACCAAGGGAAACCTTTTGAACTGGGGGAACAAAAGGGAGGGTTAGGGAAGAAGGCATCTGGCCTGTGTCTCCATTTGAATCTGTAAAGGAAGAAGGCAATAACCATAAAGATTTGAAGTTCCCTTTTTCCCACGAAAGGGATGACACGAAGTAAAATGATGGGGGCTGACCAAATGGGGTTGAGGGAAGGGGGGTTGAACCGGGAACTCTTTATAAAGTTTCAATTTGTAAAACAATACCAAGTCCTGTCTTGTATTTCCACAACCAAGCATGTCCTTGTAAAAATTCCTTTTGGACTAGAACTGACTCCAAGAGTTTTTGTTTTCCTAAGACATGGATTGGGGTGGGTCCTGACAATGAGATTGTTTCCACTCCACAATCTCAGTAGAGCACTTTGAAGAAGATCTGCTGGTCATCTTGAGTCCTTTGGTGCTGGAACACTGAGAAAACAATGTGTCAATCAGTACTGTTTCCCCAGCTGACCCATAGGAGACTTTAAAAAAATGCCTCATTTAATTAGTACCTGTTCAACTAACTGCAGGAGAAAAAAAACAGGCTCACAAAACCGTCTGAGAACAGAATAAATTTGTAATAAATTGCTAATGCAGCCCCCTTTCTACATCTACATTTTTGGCATATGTTGTGTTTGTCAATTTGCTTGTAAAAAAAAAACAAAGAGAAGAAATTGTAACTGGATTAATCTAGCAGGCTACCCAGCCATCTTTCTTCCTTTGTTAAAAATCCCTTTGAGAGTTATGAAGGTGATATTTTATCAAAAGGCTGCAGTGATGGCTGAAGCAGAAGGGATGGAGGGAAAGTTGGTAAGTCTTGAACAAAATGTAGGACTTCACTGCAAAGATACTTTGTTTTATAAGAAGAATAAACTAAAAAGTAGGGAAATAACCAGACTCTGATATTCTTCCCCTAAAAGAGAAAATAGACAGAACTCTTATCAATCTCACTCTTGTTAAACTACATTCCTCTGAAGTGCACCTGGAGAGTGAGAAATTGGACCACTTACAAGGTCTGCAGAACTTCAGGATTGTAAACAGGAAAATGAGGTTTTATGCAATTTGGATTACACAGCCACTGAACTTGAAATGTACTTGCTGAGCAGCTGAATGCAATCCTCCCAGTGTTCTAGGATTAGAACTCAAAAGCTGTTTTTGAATGGTCATCATCTCCACATGGAAGTGTCCTATGTTTGACTTTCATTCTTTCCAGCCACTTTTAAAAACACTAAACGTTCATTTAAAGATAATCAATTCCAAATGATCAAAGCTATACTGAATTTGATATACTTTATCTCCCTGGTTCCTCTTTAGTTAAATAATTCTAGTTAGGTTCATTTCAACTATGTTGGAATCACAATTCCTAGATCTTCAGCATTTGGAAATTCAGGGAGTTGTTCTGTTGATCTATCAGAAGGGATAGGCTGATTTAAACACTTTAATCTTTCTGAACCACTTCTCATTTACTCAGGGTCTATCCTCCATAGCTAGCACAAATAACTAGAATGAAACATAAGGTCCATTATAAGCCTGGGTGTATCCCTTACTGCAATTATTTTAATGACAATTTTTTAAAATCCCATTTATATCCCACCCTTCTCTGAAGACTCAGGGCGGCTTACAATCTAAGAAGCACAAATCAATGTGCTTAGCAATTTTCTTCAAGATCAGGCAAAACCCACAGAGTAAAAAACCAGGCAAGAGAAAACAGACACAATTGTGTACAAGCTGTAGCTACAATAACTATTAGTACATTCAGTAGCAGGGAGAAGGTGGGGTGTCATGTAAAGAATTCAGTGCCTTTATGTAGAGTACTCACTTCTTGAAGATGGTATTCAGCTGGAACCATTGTTGGAATATGCGCTCTTAAGCATACAAAAGGAAACCCAGCAATTAAGTAACAGCAGGTCCCATTTAGAAAGAAAAATGCTCCTAACAGTATTACCTTGGATGCAGCACATGAGTTTACTCCAATTATCAATAAATGCTAACAGACATTCATTAAATTGAAGTACAAAGCAGATCAATTAAGAAATCATGGTTAAAAGATTCAGAAGTGCAAAGAGATGATGCATTCTCCAAGGGCATCTGTATGCATGTGGTTGTTGTTAATTTTAGGCTCATTGAACTGGCAAAATACCTTTTTGTTGTAAACAAGGACATCTATCTGTCTTTGCCTTGCATATTAGTAGAACTGTTTGGTCCTGGGGCCTAGGTGCATGATGATAATAAAGTAACAAAACCCAAATGAGTAGGCAGAAGATTCTGGCTTGGCAGAAGATAGTTTGGTGTCTGAGGCTTAGACAAATAATGTGCCTCTTCCTTCCAAATCAGGGG